>NC_092877.1:217762990-218088615 GCF_028372415.1 Notamacropus eugenii | reverse complement strand
TTTTATTTCACACAATGAAAAAACTCCAAGGCCTAGAACAGAACCTTGAACATGGTAGGAACTTCAATGTTCATTAAATAGTGTTGAAATTGAATTAAAGTGGTAAGTTTCATTTGTAATTTTTCTTAAATCACTCATTCAAAATGTTTTATTCCCTGGAGATGCTAGATAAATAAAATACCCCAGCACTTTATTCTGTTCCGCTTAATTTCCCTTTCTTTAGTATAATTCCAGAAGTGATTTTTTGTAGCAAATACAGTTCTTCACAATTAATATTTTTGCCATTCTATTATATACCTAAAAGTAAAAAGTGATGTAGAATATTCATATTTTACACTCATTATCTTCCCAACTAGAGTGGTTTATATTATCATTGAAAAGCTTAAAATTTCAAAACAGAACTTTAATTAGCATACATGATACTTATCCCTAGTAATCAAACCTTTACCACAAAGATTTATCAGTATTGTCACCATATTATAAGACTTCTTGTAAAGTTATAAAAACTCTTTCTCTCTGTTTCTTTGGTTTCAAAATGCAGAAATTGTGATATACTCATAGATATTGGCATAGTTGAGGTTGTACCTCTAAGTGAGGGAGATCAAAGGGAAATGGATACAGAAAATAATGACTTTTGGCAGAGAATTTGTGTCTAAAACATTACAAACACAAATATCCTTTGCTTAACAGAAATTAACAATAAAACTCCAAATCTGTGTCTAGCAAATATCTGTTACTGGACTCCAAAAACAATATTTCATTGTATGAAGATCTCCTAATAAATTTAATCATTTCTTTAGTGAATTACTAATCCTTAGGGTGGGAAGAGAATAGTTGATAGGAATACACTTTGTTAGCTTGCTAAGAAGCCATAGCTCCTTGAGTGTTAGCTTTGGAATCAGGAGACCTGACTCGGAGACTATCTAGCCGTTCAGCTCTAGGCGAATCACAACCTCTTCCAGCTTCAGCTACCTCGTATATAAAATAAGGCAGTTACTAAAGTCCCTTCTGAATCTGTGATTGGGATGTATTTATTATGAGATGTATGTAATAATTATAATGATAAATATTTACATAGCACTTGCAAGTTTTCAAAGTACTTTGCAAATATTGTCTCATTTTACCTTCACAACAACCTTAGGAGGTAAGTCCTATTTCATATAAGAGGAAACAGGTTACGTGACTTGGCCTGGGTCATAAAGTTAGAAAGTATCTGAGGCCAGATTTGAATTCATTCTTTCTTACTTCCAAATCTCATACTTTGCCACTGCATCATCTAGCTAAATATTCATATGTGTCAGTTCCTTAAGAATTCCTGATTTCATCTGCATGGATGCTCCATTAACAAAGGTCACAACTTCTTTGTACCTCAGTGGATGGCAGTAGCCCTTGTACAGCAGTGATAGATTTGAAATCAGGAGATTGGGTTAAGATATTCACTCTGCTTTTATTTGAATGAAATAACGAATGATTGAGTGAAAAATCATTTAGTAAGTTTTTACTGTGTACAGAATACTATTCTAAGCACTAAGCTTACAAATAGGCAATATAGGTCACTGTGTTACCTTGGACAAGTTGCTTTAACCCTCTGGCCTTAAGTTTCAGATGTGCAGAATGAGAAGACTGAACTAGATAGCCTCTTAAACCCTTTCTTACTCTAACCATGGGTGGGGAACCTGCAGCTTTGAGGCCACATGTGGCCCTCTAGGTCACAAAACACTTCTGTGAAGTTTGGATTCAGTCAAAGGGTAGTACTTGAGGACCTAGACAGCCACATGTAGTGTTGAGGCCAAAAGTTTCCCACACCTGCCCACATGAAAGAAGAAGAAGAAAAACATGAGGAAAAAGAAGAATAAGGAGAAAAAGGAGGAGAAGATGAAGAAGAAAAAGAAGAAGGAAAAGAAGAAAAAGAGGAGGAGGAAAAGGGAAGGGGGAAGGGGGAAGGAGGAGGAGAATCACCTGGTAAGCAACTCTTCTAGGGAAAAGCCTCTGTGAAATTCCCAAAGGCGGTCCCAAGATGGTAACTCTCCTGGTCATTCCCCAGGCCTTACTTCCAGCCTTTCCAAATTAGTAGGACCTAATTACATTCTGGTGGCATGCCATTCGCAAACTCAGGGACATGTAAGATCCATAAGGTCAAGAACATGTCTAAACATCTAAACTTTCTATCTCCCCAGTATTTAGGACTCATATTACCTACACAAACTGGGCACTCAGCAAAGGTTTGTTGGGTGAAACTAAATTGAATTGAAGGAAGTAAGCAAATTCAAATGATTAGAGCAGTGCACACACATGCACACACACACACACACACACACACACACACACACACACACACAGGGATTACCTCGTCTAAAGTTGAAAGTGGTTTGAAGTTGCTGAAAGTACAAGTTTTAAAAGGTTTTATACATTCTTGTATGGCTTTATTACTTCAGGGAACAATTTTTTCCTAAACACATTAAGAATAAAATAATGGAAATCAATGGGAAAATAGGATTCACTTGACAGAAGTTTACTTTGCAGAGTTACTCTATAAAGTGACAGATACCTGTAACATGAGACTGGTCTCTAAGCTCTGGATTAGAGAATTAGACTCACTAACTTATAACTTTAGTGCTGGCTGTCATTTCCTAGTACATCACTTACAGTGCTAGTAGAAAAAGAAAGTACTGATTTTCATTCCTAATTTTAAAAGTAGCCTTTCTCTCTCCTCTTCCCCACCTCCAACTGTATTAGGGCAGTTCTATGCATATGAAAGTGAAGGGATGCATTAGTAATTACATTGAGAATTTAAGTCAATACTGAAAACAATAAGATAAATCAGGATGGATTTAAGTTAAAGAAACTTAAATACTTAAAAGGTCCAACTACTAGCATGAGAACAGGTTAAAAAAAAAAAAATAAACTTAAGATAGGAAGTTGTGACTAGACCAGGCCTGCACAATCTGTGGTCCCAGGGGCCATTCAGGTCACTTATAGCAACTCAAAATATTTTGGGTGGCCTGAGAAAAATGTGGAGAAAAACATCTTTTGTATTTAGAGGAAATCCTTTGGAGTAACACAAGTGGCCCACAAGGTGTAAACAGTCCATGCGCCATGGGTTGTGCAGGCTTGGACTAGAATATGGTTCCTCTAAAAAAAATTGTAAAAAAAGATTTGGGAATTTTAGTGGACAAATTCAGAATGTCAATAGTGAAATACAGCTGTCAAGAAAACTAGTATTTAGGGAGTCATAGCTTCCGGTAATAACAAAGGATTAGTCTCACTGTACTTAGAACACATATTATTTTTAGAAGTTAGCAGTACATTTTCAGAAGGATACGGATAAGATGGAGAGTGTTGAGAGAACGACAAGGTAAAGATAAAGAACTGAGCCCATTTGAAGGCCAATGGAAGGCACTTCAGGGTTCTACCTAGGAGAAGAGACGATGTTGGAAATGACAGTGGGCCTTGAAGTATTTAAAAGGCTACTACTACAAGAAAGAGAATTAAGACTTGTTATTCTTGTTTCCAAAAGGCAGAACTAGAAACCAACGCCTTGAAGTCACAAAGAAACAAATTCAGACCATACCGGGAACATCCTAATAATTAGAATTATCTAGAAGTTAAATAGATTGCCTTGGAAAGTTTCCTCTTGCTTTAAGGTCCTTCAGCAAAGACAGATAATGATTTTAGCAGATATTTGAATTGATAGATATTGATATTTTTTCACTTGTCTTTTTTAGATTAAGAAAAAGTCCATGGAATTTGGTATTTACTTTGACTTTTGACTATACACACACTCAAATGACGAATCTACATGTGACCAGTCATATTCTGCTATTCTGATTCGTTTTGTTTTTGAGACTAGATCTCTTTTCACCCAAGGTGCAAGTGCAATAACCACGCATGGTCTTATTTCCACTGCTGACTAGCACAGTAGTTTTGACCTGCTCTGTTTCTGACTTGAACTGATTTTTCCCTTCTTAATTAGCCTTGTAACTCCCCATTTAAGGAGTATCACCATGTTGGTGGCAAAATTAATTTGGGTATATGATCAAATTTATCGCTAAAGCTCTAGCAACCCATCAAGCTCAGACTCCCTGGTAGCAGATATTACAAGCCTGGATCAATATGCCTAGCATATCTGTTAAGTCATAGCAAATTAGATTCTTTTATAAGTTTGTTAGGTTTTTGCCATGATCGGAGCATTGTTTCCCTTTTTTTTTAGAAAAACATTCATGTGTAGTTTATAAATATATGACCTCTTTAATTTCTTGACCCTGAACCAGATTTTCCACTAGGGTTTTTACCATTCTTTGCAGAAGACAGCTTCACATTGAAACAACGAGATATATATTGACTTGATTTGGAGCATCTAGTCATGTATTTTCTTTTATGGAATTTATTTACCTCTTTATCTTTGTCAACAGGTTTTTGTGCAGATATCATTTTCCCCTTTGTTTTTTATATTGTAAGAATCTAGGAGAGTGCCTTGTAATATAGCAGGTCCTTAAGAACTGCTTGTTCTGTTTGGTGTGGATTATGTTGAACTGTGAATTTAAGAAAGTTGTTTCATTTCTATAGGCCTTCAGTTCCCTCATGGTTAATATGAAGAGTCAGTTAGGCTAAATGATTTTATAGTTCCTTTCATCTCTAAAGTATGATGATAAATACAAGTATGTGTGCTTTCTTTCTATTTTCTTATAATCCATGTAATAAATCAAAAGAGAGAGAGAGAGATGTTGGCGTGAATAATACAACATATTTAGTCTAATTTGGCTCATCTGGTTCATTGAATTCTGAGTTGAGTAGTTCATTGGAAAGCAAGGGGATGAATTGCCAGATTCCATTCACCCCTGTGACTGGAAAATGAAATTTTCTGAATTAGTCTAAATAAGAGTGGAATCCTACAGAAGGGCTATACCCATGAGCAAGTGACCTCCAACTGCTCTCTTTTCTCATTGATTTTTAAATTAGAATAAAAAGCAGCATTTATAAATGGAATTTGAAATCAGGGACTGCATCATGAGTAAATGGGAAGCCAAAAGCAAACTCAGATTTTAGTATGTTATATTAACAATTGGCATGAGGAAACCATTCATTCAATAAACATATATTGGAATGCCTATGTTAAAAGGGTTAATCATGACACTAGGAAGAATATTAAAAATAATAATAAATAGTTCTGCTTCCAACGAACTATACTAGCAGGGAGGAAAACATATACAATAACTACTCTGTAAGGCAAAAGATGGTGAGCGCTGTGCACTGTAGCTATCTCAGTTCTTAACTAAGAGCTGCACTGATTCACGTGAAATCTCCTGATTCTGTGCAGTCTGTACTCTTTACCTGGAGTTTTCCCTCTCTTTACCTCTATTTCTTTGATTCCCTAGATTGCTTCAAGTCTCTGTCAGGTGCTGCTAATTATATAAAGCTTTTCAAGATCCTCCATTTTTCAGTGTCCTTCCCCCTAAAAAAACCCCTTTAAAAAATTATACTGCATGTAGTTTGTATTTATTTATCTCTGTATGTATCTATTCATTTATCTATCTATATTAATATTATCTATGTATCTATCTATCTATGTATGTGTTCTTTCCCCTGGCCTCCCAGGTTAAACAGGTCAGATGTGCATATGCCCTACCTCAAACACTTGACAATCAGCAAACTTTCAACATTTTAGTTCTGTAAACATCTGTATAGATGACTAATCAATAGAATGTTGATTACCTACCTCTAAATTTTGCTACTTCAACAGAACACTAGCTCCTTAAGTGAAGGAATTGTTCTGCTTTTGCCAGCTCCAATAGATTCTTCACACTGCCACCAAAGACATTTTCCTTAAGTGCAGGACGTGTTGGTCAGAATCATAGAATAATGGAAATTTAGAGCTGGAAGAGACTTTAGCGGACATCAACGCTTCTTATCTTACATGGAAGGAAAAGTCTCAGAAGATGACGTGACTTGCTATGGATCACACATCTGACAGATCAGAGAAGCAAAAACTAGAACCCGTCTCCTGATTACCAGTCCAATATTCTTTTCATTGCCTCATGTGCCAGTTTTGTTTTGTCTCGTTTTAATAGGAAAACCTTAAGCAACACTGAATCATGCAGAGTATGAGGAGATGAGTTAGAAAACCGGAAACGGGGGAAAGCGGGTAGATTATGAAGTGTTTTGAACACCAAGCAGAGGACCTTACAGTTTATCCTGTTTTAACAGGAAAACCTTAAGCAACATGCAATAATCAATTATCTACATCTGGGAAAACCCTGGTCAATAGACTAATGCAACCAATTCAATCAATGTAAAGACTCCACCATTCACTCAATGGCAGCTATTCAAGTTGAAGGCAAAGTGCTGGGCAGAAAATAATCAGTTCCTGTAGTAGGGCTGACCCAGCAGACTCAAATCAATAAAAGTAAAAACATCTATCACAATTAACGGTGCCATTTTTTCTTAATCCTGAACAAATTATAGTGTATATTTATGGAAAACCAACAGATCTGTGACTCATATGTCATCATTTTAGGAAAGCCAATTCCTTCCCACAATTCCCTGGCCAACTTGACAGGTTAGGTTTGGGAAAATATTTTTTCTGCTTCTACTTGAAGAATACCCAAAGAGTTATGATGTCCACTTACCTAATTCACTCTCTGAGTGTATATTTCTATTAGCAGATCATTCATTTCAAATTACTAACCTCATAAAACTTTCATTTTTAGTAGGTACTTCATATCCACATACTAACAATCAAACAATAAACATGTATTAATTAGCTGCTGTGTGCCACAACCTTTGTTAAGCACGAAAAGGCAGAAGAAAGTTCTCACTCTTGGACCCACAGTCTAATGGGAGATACAACACGCAAGCAGCCATGTACAAGGGAGACATATACAGAATAAATGGAATATATTCAACAGAGGAAAGGGACAAAGATTAAAGGATATTAGAAAAGGCTTTCTCTAGAAGTTGGGTGAGATTTTATATGGGACTTAAAGGAATCCGAGGAAACCTGGTGGTAAAAATCAGCAGGGAAGGGGAAGGGGGGAATTCCTGTAATTAAGGACAGATAAAGTATCCAGTGTTTGGAGATGGAATTTCTTGTGTGAGGAACAGCAAGGAGGTCAGTGTCACTGAATCATGCAGAGTATGAGGAGATGAGTCGGTACAAGAAAACAGGAAAGGTAGGGGAGGGGGCAGATTATGAAATACTTTGAACACCAAGCAGAGGACCTTATATTTGATCCTGCAAATAATAGGGAGCCACTAAAGTTTATTGATAGGAAGAGTGAATTATTTGATCAAACCTTAGGGCCAGTTAAAAAAAAAAAAAAGGAATTCATTTGTACATCGCTAAAAGACATATGCCTCAGAAGGAAGGAGGAGCCCCATAAAATTATAACACTATAACTGTTTTAAAAAGATCTTCATTTTGCTTTAAAAAGTATAACAGCTCCTCCCAACATTTTAGGAAAATGACTGATAGTTTACAGGAAGATAATCTATAGTGGGGTAAAACTTCTAGGAAGACCAACCAGTCAACTATCTAAGGATGATATAATAACGCTTTGTTTATTATTTCCAAATTCCCTTGGCACCACTGTGTTTGTTTATTTTTTGGCACCCACTTACATTGCCACATAGAAAGCATATCAGAATATGGACCTCTTTTAAAATGCCTCTCTCTCCCAAAAAGTCATATTGAGTTTTATTCAATTATTTCCAATGTTTGTAAGAAATGTCATAAAAGTTATTTACTGTTCTGCAAAAATATTCTCCATCTTTTCCTCAAATCAGGAAAAATTAGATGTTCTAAGGGGATTACATTACTCTCTAATGCAGAAAACCTTTTGAAGTAAAATCTTTGCACACTGGCTAGCAGATGCAAGGAGTACAAGCTATTTTTAGAATAATTTTAGGCTCACTACAGAAAACAGTTGAGTGCATTTTCATAAAGTCCTCCAGTTTCCATGGCAAATGGACCATTATTTCTGCGGAGGCTGATGGCTTTTACTTACACTTTCCAAATGCTTTTCATATCGTGCCAAAAACTCAAGTCAATCCCCAAACAAGTACACCAGTGGCCTATTGTTAAAAGCAGTTTTTAAGTAGAAATGTACAGCAGGTCAGATTGACCTGCCATTCAGTCCTGTGGTGAACACTACATAACACACCATAGTTAAGTGACACACATACATCTTCCATTCAAGCAATGAGTACTTCAAATAATCACAAGTCACTTGAAAAAGGCAAGGAGGTAAAACAATTATTTTAAATATTCTTCATGCAAAAAAAAAGCTACTTAAAGGATAGATGTGCAGATTCTCTGGAAATGAGTTGCACTCTGGTTCATTCCTCTATAAAATCACATGTATATTCCATATTAACATGTTTAAAAAATCTTTGCAATTTTGCAAGCTCTATTTTGTTCTATGATGAGTTGATGGTATTTCTTCTTTGGAGGCTCATAGCGTTCTTAATATTGAACATTAAATATAAGTCTCTGAAATGCAACTAATTAGACTAATAAAACTTCTGCATTAGGTTCCTACAATATTGCTTCACTTTAAAAATCCCTTTGGATATATGTAGTCTGGAAATAGATGAAAAACTATATCTTATAGATAAGTACAGTTTTTAATTCCTTTCTGGTTTCTATTTGTCATTTGCTCTGGGATATAAGACTAAAACATTGTGTTTAATGTATAGTAAAATAAAATACAACGTATTCACCAAAAATAAAGAGAACTCAATTGAGTAATGCATAAATTATAATTCTAAATTAGCTAAATACGTCAACTGCCTGCTCAATAAGTATCCGTATGTATAGTGTAAGAACTTTTCAGTTAAAATCAATAAACATGAAGTATATAATTTGCTCAAAGCATTGTGCTTTACTGTTGAAGCTGGTTGGCATGTTTTTAGTTAATTAACAAGATTAAAGGATCAGGTCTCTGTTCAGGCTTTGAAGCTGTCTTCTTATGAAGGTGTGGACATCTTCAATGTCACCATATTTGGGATGTTGATCATGTCTCCTAGATGGAGTATTAAAAAGTCTTTTGCCTTAGGTGTTTGTCAGCCCATTGACATAACATTGAGTATTGTTTGAATCATTTGGAAATAATTCTGTGATTTAAGATTAATATGCATCTTAGCTACACCCTTGGATTTGGTCTTTAAATGAGAATAGAAAGGAAAAAGAACAGCTGAGTGGCAGAAACTAGAACTGAGAAAGAAATTACATTAAGGGTCCTTGGGAGGGGAAGTTCCTTTGCTGCTTATTATCTATGTAACCAGCCTCTCCTACTACTCCCAGAGACTTTTAACCCCAGAATTGAAAGACATGGAAAAGTAAGTTAGAATATCAAATTCTGAAGTAGAGATCACCCAGAAAAGAAGCTCTTGGATCAGCCTCTTGGAGAAAAGAAAAGGTTCCTGGACAATGCAAGGGGAAAAGGAAGGAAGGAAAGGGGGTAAAAATAAACCAAACTGACATTCTGTGGTTGTTCAGTCGTGTCCAAAGAGAAGTAGGAAAGATACAATATGTATCTCTAGAAGTATGAGGAAGAAATGCTCATTTTTCAGATGAGGAAATTAAGAAAGCTTTCATGGATTCAGACCTGAATCAGGTCTGCTAAGACAAGAAGAAGAACAATGAGTAGATGCTGGAGGAAGGCTTAAACACTCTACCCAGCATCAGCACCAACCACAATGTCTTGAGCTATGTAATTTCACCTTAACTGTTAAGGAGGATAAAAAGAAATTACATGAAAAACTTGACAAGATGCATAAAATGTATTCAATATATACTTTTATACATGATGACTTCAAGTTAAAAGTGGACAAGATTTTTTTTAATGTTGGAAAATATGGCTCAGGTTTAAGCGACAAAAGAGTAAAAATGCTAAACTAATAAGCATTTATTAAGGACCTACTATGTTCCAGAAACTGTGATAAACACTGGGCATGCAAGAAAAGGGCAAATAATGCCCACTTTGTCTCACAGGCTGATGAGGAATACAATATGCAAATAATTACATATAACCAAGATACATTCATTAACTGTTAGGACACTCCATCACTATATATCACAAATACTGTCTTCCAGAAAAGGATGAGAAGATACTGGAGGTGGCAGGCATTGAATAACATCATAAAAGAAAAAATTATATTGACTATAAACTTTTGTTTTTCATTCATTTCAATCATGTCCAACTCTTTGTGACCCCGTTTGAGGTTTTCTCAGCAAAAATACTGGAGTGGTTTGCCATTTCCTTCATCAGCTGACTACATATTAATGGAGAGAAATGGCTGGTTACTGATATGGGATTTAATCTGGCAGTCAGCAGACATTTAAACTCTTATGTACAAAGTACTGTGCTAAAGGCAAAAGAAGTCTCTCTCTCTCTCTCTCTCTCTCTCTCTCTCTCTCTCTCTCTCTCTCTCTCTCTCTCACACACACACACACACACACACACACACACACACACACCACAAACAGTACCTACCCTAAAGGAGCACAATTTTAACTGTGGAGATACCCTGTAAATGACTAGGACTATATACTAAGTAGAAGAAGGTAATCTGAAAGAGATTAGCACTTGGTGACACCAAGAAAGGCTTTCTGCACAAGATGAGATTTGAAGTGAGTCATGAAAGAAGCCATAGAAATTAAAGGTAGAAGTGAAGGAACAGAGCATTCATTTAAGTGGAAACTGCTACTGTAAAGGCATGGAGACTTTAGGTGGACTATTGTTTAAGGAACTTCAAGTTAGGCCAGTGTAGTTGTATCTTGAGTGGGTGGAAGGGAATGAGGTAAGAAGGCAGTAGACATAGGATAGGGTCATGGAGTCATATCAGAGACAGAATCAGCTATTTGTGCCATCTGAGAAGGGACAAGTTAGAACAAATGTCAAAATCAAATTAGATAAAAAGCTAAAAACATTACAGAAACTTGCAGAAATGTGATGATCAATTCAAGAGGTTTTGACACCAAAAAGTGGGCAATAGAAATGGACAAATACTAATCTTGATTAGCATCATTTTCTGCCAAATTTTAAAGAGGAAACTAAAATAGCCCAGATGCTTCCTTAGCCAGAAAAGAGCTGATCAATTTTCCAAACAGAAATAGATAGCAGTAAGGACAGCAGGAGTCTAGAAAATAATTCATTTGTGAAACTCTATAGAGAAGAATGGTTGAAGATTATGAGCATTATGGTCTTGGAAAATAGCAAAAGGCAATAAAAGCAAAAACAATTCTAAAGAAAGCTTGGCTGGAAACCCAGATCATCCCAAGAGCACTCACAGATGAGGCTCACAGAACAAATAGACAGAAAATGGAATAAATTTGTTAACATTTCTAAGACAGTCCACTTTCATTGTCAGTGATGGAAGAGTGACCATATTGACATTCAAGCCCTGGGTATAAATAATATCTCAATCCCTAAAGTACCATATGAAGGACTTTTTAAGAAGATGCAATTGTAAGGAAAGCTTTGTTAACCTATGTACATACCATGGAAATCTATGGAGGAGGAGGCATTCTGAAAACACCGAAACATCACTTTATCAGATATCTTAGGGAAGCAATGATGCAGAAACAAATTGTCAAAATCACAGATGATCTTAATATACCATAATGGGAAATTGAAAGAATATCAATAGCTACAGATTCATATGCCTATATTTTCATATTTATAAAATCTTTGTGAATCACAGTATTTTGGCCTTATAAGGGACACATCGGTCACCTAGACCAACAGCATTTCAGAAAAGAAGTCTCCACACAATGGTCTTTGATGAAAATATGAGAGAATAGACAATCTTTCATGAACAATTTTCTATAAGAGATAACACCTTTATAGGACTCACACAATTACGTTAAAAGTCCAGAAAACAGAAAAACATGTTATTTGTTGAGTACTATTCATATGTAATGCTATAATTACGTATTGGACATGACATATATGATTTATAATTATAATATACTTAATATATTATTTATTATATTCATTATTTATATTTATTATAATATATTTAATATAACATATATAAAACATATAAGTCAGTAGAGCAAAACATAGCCTTAAAGCCTCACTTTCAACAAGGAGTAGCTCATGATTATGTTAGTGTCATATGAAATCCTTCTAATGAATCAGTGACAGCCTAACTAATAATGTTAAGCTAGGCATAAAATAGCTCCCTCAAGCTCACTAAAATTTCCTATATTGTAATGTTAATGAGAGTTAAAGATCTTCCCCACCCATTAGCTGGCCTTCCCATTAAGAGAAGTTTGATTAGGGGAGATTTGTTTGGTAGGAAGGCCCACACCTTTTGTTAATTTGTAATGAGGCACTGGTTCTCAAGGTTGTGATGCCCTCTGACTCTGAAAAGTGTATATATACTCTGAGGTGAGGTTTTCTTTTGAGGCTTACTCATTGGAAGTGTTTGTTTGGCCAATTGAAACTCTGGGTAGCCTAGCCACTAAAAAGCCCCCTCCCCCTTTGAAAACCCAGATGTTGGTGCTTCCCTCTCTGGTAACTATGTATTACTTATGGTCAGACAGTTGGGAGCCCTGTCTGTTTGTCTTTATTTCTCTGTTTATATTTTCTCTGAAGTTCAGGGTGCTGACTTTTTCCCCTGAACTAAGTGAATGATGTATGTGCTTGACTAAAGTGATTGTTGATCCCTCAAAAGTTGCTTTTCTTTTAGAAAAACAGATCTAAAAACCTGTACAGTAAGCCCTCCTTTGTATGTCAGGGTCTTTGCTGTTACAATTATTAAAATAGAAGCTATCTTGCAAAAGGTCTAATTGAAAAAGCATATCTCTGTAGATTTTGAGGCTCTCCAAAGGTTCCTGTTTGCAGGAGATATGGCCCAAACTACATTACGCCCCTAATCGTAACATGATCTCCTGAGAGCCATTTTCATGACAGAAATAGGACTAATAATCAATAAATAAAAACTAAATTGATGGACTATGGCATAAAGTTGTGTGACCTGTCCAATGATTAATTGCATCAGTGCACACTATATATTTTGAACAACTATTGCAGATGGAAAATGCTAAAACTTATAATTGTCACTAATAAGACTGATTTTTATAGATTTCATTAGATTGTGAACTACTGACAACTGAGATTATCTTTTGCCACTTTTGGTATTCCCAGCACTTCACAAGTAGTTGCTGAGCCACCAACAACCATTGCACTGATACTATAGAGGATAAAATGGCATGAAGGAGGAAATATATATGTCCTACCAGCCCACAGTACAATTTGTCTTGGGAAATACTGCTCAAGTCCACTCTTCCGGCCAAAAAGAAGACTACAATCAAGTCTGATACCATTGGATCTCCTTTAGGAATCCATCCCCGTAACCAACAACATTTCAGGAATATTTTTTTTTCTTTATATTCAATCTAAATGACTAAGAAGTGTAGCAAGAAGTTTATAGATGTGGGAGAGAAAGTTGAGGTCTGGATATTTAGATCTAGGGATCAACCACAGAAAAGGATAAAGGTAGTTAGGTATACAGTGGATAGAGTACTGAACATGGATTCAGGAAGACCTGAGTTCAAATTCTACCTCAAGCACTCATTAGGTATGTGATTTGAGGTAAATTATTTAGCCTCTCTCTCTCTGTCTCAGACCCTCATCTGTAAAATGGGTATAATGATAGCTCCTCCTTCCCAGTGCTGTCATGAGGATAAAATAAAACAAAAGGTATGCTTCACAAACCTTAACTGAATGCTGGTTATTATTGATTCCACAAGACCTGATGAAGTCACCAAGTGAAAGTATAGGGAAATGAGAAGAATGACCAGGAAAACCCTATAGTACATCCACATTTAGGGTAAGGGGCATACATTATGATCCTGGCAAGAAAAGTGAGAAGGAATATCCAAACAGGTAGGAAGAATATTAAGAGAGAGAGGTATCAAGAAAATCTAGACCAAAGAGAATATTGAGAAGGAGGTAGTGACCAAATCCTGCATGGAAGCTAATAACTATAAACCAATTCGCAATTCCTTGACAGTTTCTTTAGGATGCTTTAGGACAATCCTAAGCTTGAGAATGGTTCAAGATTGAAAAAAACATAAAAAGACTGATTCTCAAAAGGTCAACAAATTCTGAACCTTTAAGGTCATGGCTTTTAAAAGGATGCTAGTAAGTATATTTCATTCATATTTTTGTAGATAAGACCATGAGATTATCAGTTGTATGAGGATAGGAGTAATGCCTGCTACAGAATATCTTCAGCTTAATACATGTGAAACTTAATAAATGTACTTATATTTAGATAAATAGATATTTTGTGAGAGACAAAAGAATAGTACGCTAATGTAGTCCTTTAAGATAAATCATATTTCATATTGATTTTCTCTAATTATAAGCTACTGAATTCATAAAATGTACAAAATGATACCTGAATTTCTCTACTTCATAGAAATATTTTAAGGATCAGTAGAATATAGATGGCTGCATTCCCCAAACAGTATCCTAGTAGAAGAGTGAAATTGACTTTCAAAATGTCCTATTTTTACCTTCAGGAGGTAGTTTGGACGCTAGGAAAATTTGGCAGAATATATGAAGTATTTTGAGTTCCTCGAAAAGAAAGATGTTATTATAGAAAGATGTCTTGGGAAAATTGATTGACAGTCTAATACTATATATCAGGGTTTTGTTTTTTTTTTCAAGTATATTTAATGATTCTACCCTACTTGAAGAGCTACGTTAAAATCAACGGAACAATTTGTAATAGTTTTAAGGAGATGCTGTTAAAAGAGATGACAAGCAAATTATAAACTTACACAGGCTCCCTAAGCTTACAATTGCTTTCTAATTTGGTCATGTATTGGGTCTGAATTGCTAATCTAAGAAGCCAATTCATGTAGATGCCATGCAAAAATAAAACCGTGTTCAAGATATATACATAGTTACCTCAAATTCTGATAGTTTATCAATATATCCTCCTAATAGAGGTAGTGCCAAACCTTACCTTAAAATCATTTGATTTCTGTTATCTGCCAAAGCAGCATTACTCCAAGTTTCCACTTTCCAGTTTTCCTAACAGTGGGAGGGAATTTCCTCTAAAAGCCTTTATCTGCTTGACTCATAACCTCTGCACCAATTTCTGGTTCACTGACAAATCACATTCCTGTAATCTCTGTCCATAAAAATTTTAATAAGCATGCATTTTTAACCCTTAAAATTTGAAGCAATAGTTCTACCTATCAGTTATTTTTTTTCATTCATTCAAAACGTGGCAAAACTTGTCCCTGAAGACTAAACTGCAGATTCTCAAGGTGCATTTATAGCTATGTTCCTCAGTCACCATCAAAAACTTTTGGCATATGTTATGTTATATTTGGCTACCTCTGAACATGTTTAATGGAATGACATCCAGCAATGATCAAGATCCTCGACATAACTATGGAAGGATAGCTGAAAGCTTTATCTTAAGAAGGATTTTGAAAAAAATATATTAAGTATATTACAATTATCTATTTAAACCAATACAGTGATGCTAGAAAAGATCTTATGAATAAGGCACACATGTTGTTAAGTTATGTCTAATATTTATATTCTCTTTAAATTCTCTAAACTAAGGCATATATACAAAGTCATATATGTTTAATATTTTAAAGGCAAAATGGAACTCAAGTTTAAAATGCATGTGTACACAGAGATAAATGTTTTATATTTTTCAAGGACTACACAGAGCTTAGATATTAAAACTGTATTTTGATAATAATAGAATGACACTTAAAAGTCTCTATTCAAGAAAAACTAGGACAATCCAAACTGTGAAATAACTAAAAAAAAATGTTAGTCTTAAAAATAATCTTGGAGATAACAGAAAGCAGTGAGTTCCTTATCTGATGGCCACAATAAAGTCATAAAAAGACTGAGTTTAATGACCATAAACAAACTTCAAGAGGCTACAATATGAAACTATAGTGAAAGAATAGGTAAAAAGACTCAAAAACTCTTTGGTTTCACAGTTGTTGAGTATAGTAACAGCTTACCTTGTTATGTGTGATCAACAGAAAGATCCCAGTGCAATGCAAGGAAATAATGTCATTATCTGGGTCAAGTTTTCTTCCAAAGAGAAATAAACAATATAAAGGATACATTTTTTTTTTCAAAATACAGTGGATGACTAGGGTTAAACTGTGATGCATTCAATTTAAATAAATAGAATAAGGAGGCAATGTAACATAATGGAAAAAAAACAACCTTAGAATAAGGAATACCTAAATTGAAGTCCTGTCTATGACAATTATTCATCATGTGACCATGGACAAGTTATTTTAATCCCTTAGTAGCTTCAGTCAATTCTCTAATTAAATAAATTACAAGGGCATTTTCTAATGTTTAGTCGCTAGTGGAGAAAATTCTCTCAATGCACATTGTCTTCACAAGTGAAATCTCAATGTAGGGACAAAAGTACAATTTCAATACACTACATTATAAAATTTAATGAAATTTATTTTTAAAGTAATTTTATTTAACATCTCAGTCTCATAAATCAAGTATCATAAATTAAGGCAAAAAAAAACTAACTGTAGTGTCATTTAATTTTTTTTATTTAAAAATAAAAGTTAGGGGGCGGAGCCAAGATGGCGGAGTGAAAGCAACGATTCACCTAAGCTCCTGGAAAAACTCCTTTGGATATCTCTGGGGGGAGAGTCTGACCAGACTTTGGAGGTGTAGAATCCAGTGGGAGACGGACTTTGACAGATTCGGAGCCCAGGCTGGACTGGAAGGTCCACGGGAGGGATCTGTTCCGCGGGGGTAAGACCCCGGCGCACAGCGCAGCGCGGTCGGCACGGCAGGGCGGAGGGGACCAGAGGAGCCCGAGAGTGGCGGGCAAGACCAGCGGAGCAGGAGATAAGCCAGGCCGAGCCGGTGAGAGCTGCTGAGTGCCAGACATCAGCGCAGCAGTCCTTGAAATCTTCAGCCTGAAGACGGACTTCGGTGGGTCACTACTTGAACTTCCAGGAACTGGGATGGCAGAGTGATCAGTAAGTGCTCTCTCCTCCCCCCTGATGACCCTGAGGGAACCATAAAATTCTTCCCCAGATTAATCCTGGATCAGCAGGAACAGCAGAAGGGGGCGGGTGGTCTCATAACACCAGAGGCTGGAGAGGTGGCAAAGGGGGATTCTTCCTACCGTGGTGGAGGCTATCTGGAGGGACAGACGACCCAGGGCAGAGAAAAATTCGCACTGAGACCCAAGCAAGCCGCAGCCCTGGAGACGAGCCCCAGGAGGGGCGGGAACACGCATTAGCCTCTAGGCGTGCCCCAGCCCTCCAGGGGAAAGGGAAGACAATAGGGAAGCTGGGATCAGCATCCCCGGACCTTGCCTTTGCCTCAGGCCAGCTGAGGAGATATCCTGAGACCAGACCACACCTCCCACACACCTATCAAGCTAAACCCAGGGTTGATCTGGGAAACAAACAAACAAAAAAAGCCTGCTTTTAGCCTAGACAAACATCAACTCAACTTAAAAGATCTGTATCTTCTGACTGAAAGAACCAAAAGCTACAACACTCAGCCAACATCATGAATCGGAAAAAGCAGACGAAAAGTGAAAAAACCATAGAATCTTTCTATGGGGATAAGGACCAAAACACAAACACCAAAGAGGTCAGAGCTGAGACTGTACTTCCATCTGAAACCTCAGATGGGACTATGAATTTCTCGCAAGCACAACTAGATTACCTGGAACGTCTGAAGAAGGATATAAAAGAAAAACTGGCCAATGATTTTAAAACCATAAAAAAAGAATTCACTGATGAGAACATCAATCTGAAAAAGAAAATTGAAGAAATGGAAAAGGAAGTTCAAAAATTAACTGGAGAGAATAATTCCCTAAAAGGAAGAGTTAATCAAACGGAAAAGGAAACTCAAAACCTAATAGGGAAAATTGATCAGATGGAAAAGGAAACCCAAAACCTAACTGGGAAAATTGGTCGAATGGAAAAAGAAGTACAAAAATTAAATGGAGAAAATAGCTCCTTAAAGGGAAAAATTGGCCAGATGGAAAAGGAGATGCGAAAGCTAACTGAAGAAAACAATAGGATCAAGATTAGAATTGGGCAAGTAGAAACTAATGACTCAATGAGGCAACAAGAATCAGTCAAACAAAATCTAAAGAACGAAAAGATAGAAGAAAATCTAAAATATTTAATTGGAAAAACAACTGACCTGGAAAATAGATCCAGGAGAGAAAATCTAAGAATTATTGGCCTGCCAGAAACCCATGATGAAGAAAAGAGTCTGGACAATATCTTCCAGGAAATCATCAAGGAAAACTGCCCAGAAGTACTAGACTCAGAGGGCAAAATAGTCATCGAAAGAATCCACCGTTCCCCACCGGAAAGGGATCCCAAACTCAAAACCCCAAGAAATATAGTTGCCAAATTCCAGAGCTATCAAGTGAAGGAGAAAATACTACAAGCAGCCAGAAAGAAACAATTTAAATATCAAGGTCACACAGTCAGGATCACACAGGACCTTGCAGCTTCTACATTAAAAGATCGAAAGAATTGGAACCCAATATTCCGTAAGGCAAAGGAGTTGGGACTCCAACCGAGGATCAACTACCCAGCAAAGTTCAGCATAACATTTCAGGCAAGGAGAAAGTCATTCAACGAAATAAGGGATTTCCAGAGCTTCCTGACCAAAACACCAGAACTCAATAGACAATTTGATCTTCAAATGCAGGTCTCCAGAGAATCATAAAAAGGTAAACAGAGGGGAAAAAACAAAAACAAAAACTTGCAACTCAATTAGGGCAATCTGTTTACCTCCCTGTAAGGGAAGATGATACCTGTTAATCTTGAGAACTGTGCAGCTATTATGATAAAAGGGATATATGTAGAGGGAACGGGCATAAAGTAAATGATGTCATGGCAAAAATATGATTTAAGTATGAGAAGGGAATGTAATAGGAGGTGTGGAAAGGGGGAAGCAGAAAATGGCAAATTATATCACATGAAGAAGTACAAAACTATAGTAGAGGGAAGGAGGGGAGGGAGATGAGCATTGTTTGAGAGGTACTCTCATCTGATTTGTTCAAAGGAGGGAACAATAATCTTAAGCAGATAATCCTAACTAGCTCTATAGGTAGTAGGAGGGGAAGGGGGAAGAAAGAGGAGGGTGGCTAAAAGGGAGGAAAGAAGCAATAAGAGTAAAGGGGACTAAAAGGGAGGGGGGCTAAAAGAAGGAGGGGAAGGCTGCAGGAGGAGGGGGAGAAAAGTGAATACTATTGAGGAGGGGAAGGGAGACGGGAGAGTTAAAAGCACAAATGGTGGGAAAGAGGGTGGAGGGAAATACACAGATTGTAATCATAACAGTGAATGTGAATGGGATGAACTCTCCCATAAAACGGAGACGGATAGCAGAATGGATTAAAAGCCATAATCCAACAATATGCTGCTTACAAGAAACACATTTGAAACGGGGGGACACACATAGGATAAAGGTCAAAGGATGGAGCAGAATATATTGTGCTTCAGCTCATGTAAGAAAGGCAGGAGTAGCAATCCTAATCTCAGACAAAGCAAAAGCAGAAATAGATCTAATCAAAAGGGATAAGGATGGAAACTATATCCTGCTAAAAGGCACCATAGACAATGAAGCAATATCATTACTAAACATGTATGCTCCAAGTGGTATAGCATCCAGATTCTTAGAGGAGAGGTTGGGGGAGTTGAAGGAAGAAATTGATAGCAAAACTATACTAGTGGGGGACCTCAACCTCCCCCTCTCTGAACTCGATAAATCCAACCTCAAAATAAACAAGAAAGAGGTTAAGGAGGTAAATAAAACTCTGGATAAGGTAGATATGATAGATCTTTGGAGAAAATTAAATGGGAATAGAAAGGAATATACCTTTTTCTCAGCGGTACATGGAACATTTACAAAAATTGACCATGTACTAGGACATAAAAATCTCACAATCCAGTGCAGAAAGGTAGAGATAATCAATGCATCCTTTTCAGATCACAATGCATTAAAAATTACATGTAATAAAAGGCCATGGAAAGAGAAACCAAAAATCAATTGGAAACTAAATAATCTAATTCTAAAGAAGGATTGGGTTAAAGAAGAAATCATAGAAACAATCAACAACTTCATTCAAGAGAATGACAATAGTGAGACAACGTACCAAAACTTATGGGACACTGCAAAAGCAGTTATTAGGGGAAGTTTTATATCTCTGAATGCTTACATAAATAAAATAGAGAAAGAGGAGATCAATGACTTAGGCTTGCAGTTGAAAAAGCTAGAAAAAGAACAAATTGAAAATTCCCAAGTAAATACCAAATTAGAAATACTGAAAACCAAAGGAGAGATTAATAAAATTGAAATAAAGAAAACTATTGAATTAATAAATAAAACCAATAGTTGGTTTTATGAAAAAACTAATAAAATTGATAAACCTTTGGTTAATCTGATCAAAAAAAAGAAAGAAGAAAACCAAATTACTAACATTAAAAATGAAAGGGGTGAACTCACCTCCAATGAGGAGGAAATTAAAACAATAATTAGAAACTACTTTGCCCAACTTTATGCCCACAAATTCGACAATCTAAACGAGATGGATGAATATTTTAAAAAATACAAATTGCCCAGATTAACAGAAGAGGAAGTTGAATACTTAAACAACCCCATCTCAGAAAAAGAAATTGAACAAGCCATCAATGAACTCCCTAGGAAAAAATCTCCAGGGCCAGATGGATTCACAAGTGAATTCTATCAAACATTTAAAGAACAGTTAATTCCAATACTACATACACTATTCTTGAAAATTGGGGAAGAAGGAGTCCTCCCAAATTCTTTCTATGATACAAATATGGTTTTGATACCCAAACCAGGAAGAGATAAAACAGAGAAAGAAAATTATAGACCAATTTCGCTAATGAATATAGATGCAAAAATTTTAAATAAGATTTTAGCAAAACGAATACAGCATCTTATCACGAGATTAATACATTATGATCAGGTAGGATTCATACCAGGACTACAGGGCTGGTTCAATATTAGGAAAACTATTAGCATTATCGATCACATCAACAACAAAGCTAACAAAAACCACATGATTATCTCAATAGATGCAGAAAAAGCTTTTGACAAAATACAACATCCATTCCTACTAAAAACATTGGAGAACGTAGGAATAAAGGGAACTTTCCATAAAATAATAAGCAGTATCTATCTAAAACCTTCAGCAAGCATTATATGCAATGGGGACAAGCTAGATGCATTCCCAATAAGATCAGGGGTGAAACAAGGTTGTCCATTATCACCACTATTATTCAATATGGTACTAGAAATGTTAGCTGTAGCAATTAGACAAGATAAAGATATTCAAGGAATTAGAATAGCCAAAGAAGAAACTAAGTTATCACTCTTTGCAGATGATATGATGATTTACCTAGAGAATCCCAGAGATTCAAGTAAAAAATTACTTGAATTAATAAACAACTTTGGCAAAGTTGCAGGGTACAAAATAAACCCACACAAATCCTCTGCATTCCTATATATTAGCAACAAAGTTCAACAGCAAGAGATAGAAAGAGAAATCCCATTTAAAGTTAGGGTAGACAGTATAAAATACTTAGGAGTCTACCTGCCAAAACAAACCCAGGGACTATATGAACACAATTACAAGACACTTTTTGCACAAATAAAGTCAGATTTAAGTAAGTGGAAAAACATTAGTTGCTCATGGGTAGGCCGTGCTAATATAATAAAAATGACAATTCTACCCAAATTAATATACTTATTTAGTGCCATACCAATTAAACTATCAGACAATTACTTTCTAGAGCTGGATAAAATAATATCAAAATTCATTTGGAAAAACAAAAGGTCCAGAATATCAAAGGGACTAATGAAAAGAAATGCTTGGGAAGGTGGCCTAGCGCTACCAGACCTTAAACTGTACTATAAAGCAGCAATTATCAAAACCACTTGGTATTGGCTAAGAAACAGAGAGGTAGACAAGTGGAATAGACTTGGCACTGAAGATGCAGTAGGCAAGGAATATAGCAACCTTCTGTTTGATAAACCCAAGGACCCCAGCTTCTGGGATAAGAACTCATTGTTTGACAAAAATTGCTGGGAAAACTGGATAACAGTGTGGCGGAAATTAGGCATAGACCCATACCTGACACCGTACACAAGAATAAAGTCCAAATGGGTACATGATTTAGGTATAAAGATTGATACCATGAATAAACTGGAGAAGCAAGGAATAGTGTATTTATCAGATCTATGGAGAAGGGAAGAATTCTTTACTAAAGGAGAGATAGAATGTATTATGAAATGCAAAATGGATAACTTTGAGTACATTAAACTGAGAAGTTTTTGCACAACCAAACCCAATGCAACCAAAATCCGGAGGGATGTAGTAAATTGGGAAAAAATTTTCACAGCTAAGCTCGGGGATAAAGGCCTCATTTCTAGAATATATAGAGAACTGACCCAAATGTATAATCATACAAGTCATTCCCCAATTGATAAATGGTCAAAGGATATGAACAGGCAATTTTCAGAGGAAGAAATTAAAGCTATCTATAATCATATGAAAAAATGCTCTAAATCACTATTGGTTAGAGAGATGCAAATCAAAACAACTCTGAGGTACCACATCACACCTATAAGATTGGCAAACATGACAGAACAAGAAAATGATAAATGCTGGAGAGGATGTGGGAGAGTTGGAACACTAATTCATTGTTGGTGGAGCTGTGAGCGCATCCAACCATTCTGGAGAGCAATTTGGAACTATGCCCAAAGGGCTACAAAAATGTGCATACCCTTTGACCCAGCAATATCGCTACTAGGACTATATCCCCAAGAGATCATAAAAATGGGAAAGGGTCCCACATGTACAAAAATATTTATAGCAGCACTCTATGTAGTTGCCAAAAACTGGAAGTCAAGGGGATGTCCATCAATTGGGGAATGGCTGAATAAATTATGGTATATGAATGTAATGGAGTACTATTGTGCCATAAGAAATGATGAACAAGAAGACTTCAGAGAGGCCTGGAAGGACTTATATGACCTGATGCTGAGTGAAAGGAGCAGAACCAGGAGAACTCTATGCACAGCAACAACCACAGTGTGTGAGAGCTTTTTCTGGTAGACTTAGATTTTTGTAATAACACAAGAACTTCTGAAAAAAAAAAAATCCCAATGGTGGACCTCAAGGCAAAATGCCTTCCACACTCAGAGAGAGAAATATGGAAGTCACTCACATAATGTAGCAGATCATGTTTGTGTATGTGTATCTGTTTGTGTATCATGTTCTGATTTGTTATACGGATTCTTTCATTTATCTTAGTCTGACTACATAGCATGACTATAGTGAAAATATACTCAATAGGAAAGTATATGTAGAATCTATACAGAATTGTATGCAGTCGTGGGGAGGGAGGGAGGTAGTGGGGGGTGGGTGGGGAGGGATAAAATCGCAATTGTATGGCAGTGATTGTTAAACATTAAAAAAATAAAAAAAAAATAAAAAAAAAATAAAAAAAATAAAAATAAAAATAAAAATAAAAGTTATACAGAACTGTATAACTTAGTTGGTACAGGGAATACCCAGAGGGAAAACCCTAACCTCCGATGCAGATGAGTAAATCCTTTGTAATATATAGCCTTAGAAAGTTGCTTAGGTCCAAAGAGATTGTGGCTTTTCTAGCTTAATACAGACAGTATGTGAGAAGTCAAATTTAAAACTAGATCTTAAGATATTAAGAACCTCATATCTAGAGCTGAAGGGATTGAAGAGACCATCTCATCATGCCCTTTCATTTTATTAATGAGGAAACTGAGAGAGGGTAAGTAACTTGGCTGATGCAGAAACCAGTTCTCTTGCATCCATGGTACCACTCTCTTGCTGCTCCATTAGAAAGGAAAATGGATTTTTTACATGCTTTCTTGGAATTATTATTGTGTCCTTTAAAATATCACATATGTGAAAATTATTTTTTCAACATTGATTTCTAAATTACATAGAACTAGAGATGAAAAAAATTTTCCCATAATTTTACAAATGTTTTTTGCTTTGCTTTTTTAAATTTTCTGTTATTTTAATGAACAAAAAAATTAATAGATTAGCTATAGTTCTCATAAGCAATCAAAACTGCAAATAATGACAGAATTTCTCGCACACACACACACACAAACATGCACACACACACACACACACACACACACACACACACACATGCAACTCTTGCATATCTAAAATTAGAGAAACCAAAACTAAATTCATAGCAGCTTCCCTACATCTATGCTAGCTGACCACAGCTGGTTAGTAAGGGGGGGGAGGGGAGGAAGGGAAAAGCACCACTGGGGCTGACTACAGAACAGACCCAGAATAGTCTCAGTCAGAGCCCTCCCAGCATGGAGAGTCTTAGTATAATCTCTATGCCTGTCACCAGCTACTGATACCCTTTCAGTTTCATTATTCATTGCCCTATGAGCACACAAGAACCACCTGGCTTGTACCCTCTCAGTCTGCTCCTTTTTTCATTCCCTGAAACAAAACAAAGACTACAAATGCATTCTTTTACAGGGATATTTTTTGCCATTATCTTAAGGTAGGCTCTCTTCCCCATCTGTGTCAAGATATTGAGAGGCCAGTATTGTTTAACACAGCTTGTCTTCTGCAGTGCTGATGGCCAAATTTACATCCTGCGTGAATGAGTTCTCACACAGGGTTACATAGGATGTGAATCAGGCCCTGAGAACACAAGCCAAGTGCATCCATTGTCCCACATGTCTAAACAGGGGTAGGTTCTGGATGGTTTTCATGCCTGGCATCCATTTAGCAATGTTGTTTTGAGACAAGGGATTCAGAAAAACTTTCCAAATATCAACCTCAAAAAATTAGGCTGTGGTTCTGAATGCTTTATGGCTATTAAGTCTTTTTAGAAGCTCTAGGAATATAAACACAGACTATATTTCAAAAGAAGGAAGAATCTCAGTATTGACCCTTTTCCAGCATAAATTGTCACAGACTAAGCAAAAGGTGTTAATGGAGATAATAAGATACATATGTCTCTGAATCCATCCAGCACTTTTGGAAGACAGGGTGATTGCTGTCCAATATGTGACTCTACATTAGAATGATGATGAGTCTACACTGCCAAAGCAAAAAGGATCATGGCTCATCAGTATCTTGCCATGTTTCTGGATTATGATGGATGAATAACACATGATTTACTACAAATTCACTAGTGTAAATGGTTAGAGAGTAGAAGCCTGATGCAGGGGAAAAGGGAGGCTTCAGGTAGGTCCAGAATGCCCATTTTCATCCATAATCCACCAAAGACTAATCTTAGTCAAATTAATTTCCCTGCATCTCAGTTTTCCCAGGTTTTCCTCCTCCTGCTCCCCCTACCATTACTTTTCAATTTCTCCCACTTTTCTCTTCTAAATTCTAAGTATGAATGACTCAATGAAGGGTTGTTGAATGACAACTCTGACGTTATTTTCAAATTTCATTTGAGTAGCAGTGATAAAACAGCACCAGGACAGTTTTGGAAGGCAGGATGAGACAAAAAGAAATAGAGTGAATCAGACTGACAAATATTGCCCACTAGAATCATATTGTCGTAGTTCAGTCAATTCAGTTGTATCTGACATTTTGTGACCCCATTTGGGGTTTTCTTGGAAAAGATACTGGAATGTTTTGCCATTCCCTTCTCCAGTTCATTTTACAGATAAGGAAATTGAGACAAACAGGGCTAAGTGACTTGTCCAGGGTCACACAGTAAGTGTCTGAGGACTGATTTGAATACAAGTTTTCTTCAGGCCAAGTTATAATAGGGTGCCTTATTTCCCAGGGAGTATCAGCCCTTGCTTCACTCTCTACCCCTAATAGTTAAGGAGGCAAAGGTGGCCTGAAATCAGGACAGTAAGGTAACAGGATCTTGATGTGGTATCTAGGTATAGCTGTGACCCAGGCCTCCAAAGACTGGAAGGTGAAATGTGAGGACAGAAATAAATGTGGGAAGACAGTTTTCCACCCAGGAAGGAAATTACTCACTTTCTTCTCCCAAGGAGTCAGTGCCCTGGGGGAAAAATACATCCCATAGCAGTTACATCTCTGGTCTTACATTAAGGGCTGGGTTAGGAAATTAAAAAAAGATGTGTGTAACTGACTAAAAAATATAAAAGATATTGAGTAATTAACTCAGGCTAAGTCTTGTGGGAAGAAAAGTTCAGTTCCAGTCTTACCTGAATTGATACATCATTTGTCTGACTTCCTATGGAACTTCACTACTGAAGGTACTTCTATAGTGAAAAGAATGAAAAAACAGAACTCAAAATCAATCCTCCCAAACTCTTTCCATCCTGCCTAAGACAATCTATGACAAATTCATGGGACAGATATGCTTGACATGCCCTTCCAATATCTCCCTTATTGAAAGAGAGGGGAAAAAATGTAATATATAGAGTATAACAGTGAAAATGTGAAAATTCCACATAGAATTGTTCCATTCTACCAATTAACCATTACACTAAGCAGATCTAAATGGCTTCTCAGCTCCATGACTCATTTCTGACTCAGCTCTACTTCTAGTTATGCAGGATGGAATAAAGAAGAGGGAGATATAGATTGTCTAGCCTACATCCTGGGGAGTAATCTGAATAAGATCCTTAATAAAAGTGGAAAAAAAAGGAAGGAAGGAAGGAAGGAAGGAAGGAAGGAAGGAAGGAAGGAAGGAAGGAAGGAAGGAAGGAAGGAAGGAGAGAAAAGGGGAGAGAGGGATGGAGAGAAAAGGGGAGAGAGGGATGGAGAGAAAGCAGCATAAGAATGGAAGGCAATTTCCCTTGATCATTGAAATGCTCTTAAATTTAGAATGTTTCCACAATCTTATTCTTACTACTAACAGATACATAGTTCCTGAGTATTTCTTCCCAACTCCTGCACCAATCTGACTGAAATTATGTTGGTCTAGTCCAGCATATCCAAATCTATTCAGCAGATATGCTAGTCTTAGGTTGATATTCAAACATATTTCATTAATCACATGAGACCAAAATTCTCAGCCATTCAGGAAATGTCTTGTTTGACTTGCACATCCCCACATCACTTAAAAGGTCACACAGGCAAAGCCTGATGCATTGAGCAACTAGCATTGCATGTCACCCACTATCTGTGTCTACTTTGTGGAAAGAGACAAGAAATTCAGAAAAGTGCCAAGGATTTGTTCTCTATTTATAGAGCCATAATCAGGGAAAGAAAACTACAGCATTAATCTGCTGTTTTTTTAACAAAAAGGAGGGCAGATCAAGCCTGTTAGAAATTCCAATTATTATTCTAATGACTTGAAAGAAAGAATCATTTGAAAAAACCTTTACAAAAGTAAACTGCCTAAAAAAATGTGACTCTATAGGTTTCCTCTTGCTAAATATTAAAAATGATCCACTTTAAAAACCAGGAAAAAGGCAATCACCATGAGCAAGAAGCAAATCAGAAAAGCAAAGACCATAGAATCTTACTATAGGGACAGGGAAGATAAAAATATGAATTCAGAAGAGGACAGCATTGACACTGTACTCACATCTGAAACCTCAAAAGGGAATATGAACTGGTCTCAAGTGCAAAAAGCATTCTTAGAAGAACTCAAGAAGAATTTTAAAAGCCAGATTAGAGAGGTGGAAGAAAAACTGACAACTGACAAAAGAAAGAAAAAGAATTCACTGAAGACAACAACTACTTAAAAAAGAAAATTGGCCAAAATGAATAAAGAGATACAAACCTAACTGGGAAAATTGGACAAATGGAAAAGGAGGTACAAAAACTAACAGAAGAAAACAATTAGTTAAAAATTAGAATTGGGCAAGTAGAAGCTAATTAATCTATGACACATTAAGAATCAGTCAAACAAAACCTAAAGAATGAAAAAAATAGAAGAAAATGTAAAATATCTCATTGGAAAAGCAACTGACCTAGAAAATAGATCCAGGAGAGATAAATATAAGAATTATTGGTCTACCAGAAAGCCATGACAAAAAAAAGCCTGGACAATGTCTTCCAGGAAATTATCAAGGAAAACTGCCCTAAGATCCTAGATTCAGAGGGCAAAATGTGATCAAAAGAATCTACTGATCACTTCCTTAAAGAGATCTAGAATTGAAAATGCCAAGAAATATTGTTGCCAAATTCCAGAACTATCAGGAAATGTTTTGGGTCCTTGCATTGCTAAAAATGGCTAAGTCCATCAGAAACAGTTCTGGTTCTGGTTCTGCTCATTTTACTGAGAATCAGATGAGCAGAACCAGAACATTATACACAGTAAGAGCCACCGTGTGCAAGATACAAAGGACTCTTGATGCAAAATGCCATCCACATTCAGAGAAAGAACCATAGAGTCAGAATGCAGGATGAAGCAGACTTATTTTCTCTTTTGTTATATTTTGTTTTGATTTGTTTTTTCTCATGGTTTATACCATTCGTTTTAATTATTCTATGCTACATGGCTAATGTGAAAATGTTTAATAAGAATGTATGTGTAGAACTCATATAAAGTTGCACATCATCTTGGAGAGGGAAGTGGTGGAAAGGAAGGGGGAGAAAATTTAAAACTTATGAAAGTGATGATTGAAAATTGAAAAGAAATTAATTTTAAATTTAAAAAAAAAACAAAAAAATATTCAAGTTGTACAAGTATAAAAAGGCATAAAATTCTTACTTTGGTCAATCATTATTCTAAAGAAATGCACTCTCAGTGACCACCCTCAAGTTATCTGGGACATCTAAATTATTTTTTTCCTGGAAATACTACTACTTGAGTCAGTGGTAGTGATCCACTGACACAGTTAGCATTTTCTCCTGGACAAAAGTGATTCACTTCTGACTCATGGTCAAAGTAGGGTGTCTTTTTTTTAAATCATGTCTTAAACAGTAAATGTCACAATCTATCAACAATCCAGCTGTAATGAATCATTTGTAGGCTGCTGTTTGGTAGTACTGGGCTATATATTTATAAAACAACACAAAATTACTTATATTAGTATGTATGAGGAGAGGTTCTGATCAGATAAATAATCTTGAATTTGTTTTCTATTTCAGTTATTGGAGGAATATTATTTTGTTATTAATATATAAATCTTTGGACTGCTTTATTGTTAATGGTCACATGTGAAAAGGCTTGAGCTCTGCCATATCTCAAATACTACTGTTGCCATTTAAAAAATATTGACTTTTCTGTACCTCTGTTTCTTCACCTATAAAATAAGGGTGATAATAATATTTGCTTTATTAAACTCAAAATGATATCTGGAGGGGTCAGATCAAATTAGGAGAATTAGACACTTAGTACAGGCACATGTAAAATATGGTTAATCTGGAGAAGACAGTGGGCAGACATAATAACAGGCTTCACTTATTTGAAGCCTTATCATGTTGAAGAGAAATAACATTTATTTTGTTTTGTCCCAGAGGGGAGAATTAGGTGCACTAATGGTTGTTAGACGTTGGAAGGCAGATTTTAACAGTTTCGTTTTATGTGAACAAAAATAAATCTTTTTAGCAATTAAAATCCTCAAAAAATAAAATAGGGTGCTTTAGGAGATAGTAAGTTCCCCATTATTGGAGGGCTATTTAGTCTCTACTTAAGGATATTGTAAAGAGGATTTATGTTTTAAGTAAAGATTAGACTAAATGTTCATCAAAGTATCTTCTAAAATTCTGTATATATAATAAATTCCTGTTTTGAAAGCAGCAGTGGTACAATGGCAGCCAGAGGTTCCCCCTGCATGAACATCATTTGGTTTGGGTTTGCTTTTGGTTTGTTTTTCAAGACCTGGGGGTTTTGTTTTGTTGCTGTGTGCCTGTGTGTGTGTGTGTGTGTGTGTGTCCTCAACACTTAACATAATCCCTGACACACAGAAATCATTAAATAAATGCTTGTTGGATGACTGACTTTTTTGGTATAGAAAGATGGAGGGACTGGAGGAGTAGCAATGAATTTTAAAAAATGCTTAGAAAAAGTGAGGCTGAGGGATGAGAGAAGGATAAGGAGTGATCAAGGGCAGCTTGATCACAATGGCATAATGATAGAGTATGGGACTTGGAGTCAAGAAGACGCATCTTCATCAATTCAACTCTAGTCTCAAACACTTACTGCCCATGTGACCCTGGGCAAGTCACTTAACCCTGTTGGCCTCAGTTTCCTGATCTGTAAAATGAGCTAGAAAAGGAAAAGGCAAACCACTCCAGTATCTTTGCCAAGAAAACCCAAATGGAATCCTGAAGAGTCAGATATGACTAAAAAGGACTGAAGAACAAGAAGTTGTGAACAAAGGAAGCAATTTAAGAGTTCAGAATTGAGGGAGCAGCATGTCTGTGTGTGATGGCAAGATCCCAAGTCATGACCATTTTTCTGAGTGGCTAAGGGCGAACAAAGTTTTAGGTTAGGAGGGTTGAGAAGGTTGATGAACTGAGAATACAGAGTGTTAGACAATATATCTGTGCAATCTATCAGAGAAATTCCTGATTATAAGGGCAGAGGTTGGAATGGAAAGAAAGCCTGTAAGCCAAGCACTGAGATCCTTGAGAAAAACACAAAAGCAAATAGCTACAATCTGGCAGATGATTCCAGCAGAGTACTTGATGGGGCAAAACAGACTTAAGGAATGAATTTCAAAGGAGGATAGGTTGCCAAGTAATGGTAACAAAGGGAGAGACTTCTACTTGAAGTAAGAAATAGTGTTCCTACCCTTCCTGCACCATTGTGTCAAGTTCTCTAACACTAGAGAAAATAGCCAGGGGTACAGAGGAGAGAGGAGAGCTTGCTAGCTGTTGGATTAAGAAAATACCCATTTACTGGACTCCTTGCTAACCAGGGTCCAGTGATAATACAGGGTAGCATAAAACTGTATTTTCTCATACCTGAAGAAGGAATTGAGCCAACGAGCAGATGAAGCCAGGCATCTGGTTCACAGGGGCCTGACAACTCACTCTAGGTGCCAGATTCATTGCTTCATACCCTGTAGGTATAATGTGCACTTGGTTTATGCTTGGATTTGGACCTGGTATCTAAGTCTCTGGTATTGGAAATAAAAGACACCTGGAACTCAATCTCTTATTGGTTAAAATGTTCTGTTTATCTCAGATGTTTTGGTCAAACAAGGCACAGTAAATTGTGCCTCCATATTTAGCAACATTTTTAGTGGTGGGGAGGCTTCCAAATTCTGCCAAGGATTTTCCCCACATTTCTTCATCTATTGCCAGAAAAGATACAAGGAAGTACTGAGTCAAGGACTTTCAGGTCAACATTCCTGCCTGGACCTTTAGCAGTAATGGAAGTCTAGAGTTGTTTTAGTGATACATAGCAAAATACATACAACTTCTGGGTAGAAACAGGCTTCTGAGTCAAGAGGACTTCTCTGTACCCCTGGCTATTTTCTCTAGTGTTAGAGAACTTGACACAATGGTGCAGGAAGGGTAGGAACACTCCATTTCTTACTTCAGCTAGAAGTCTCTCCCGTTGTTACCACTGAATCCCTTAGAAAGGCACATGTTTGGTCTCCTACCTTTACCAGTCCAATGATGGTAACTGTTTTTCCTTCCCAGCTTCTTAAGCATTGGCTGTATGCCAATACGATCAAGTTCATGTTAAAATCCAAAATGAAAGTACAGACTCCCTGAACTCCAAGTCAATAAGTTTCAGCCCAAGGGCCTAGCAACAAGAAAGGAACTAGGAATGAGGTAGGGGAGAGGGAATGGGGTGAGAAGGTAGGGTCTCTGCTGCAAGAAGCAGGAGACCTTAAAGGGATGAATTTGAAGAAAAAGAACAGGAAAAAAAGATTAGGACTTTTGGAATATTGTGATAGTCAAAAGTAATATGGCAGCTGAGAATACCCCGAAACTGACACGGGGGGTGCCTCGGACAAAGACACCACAGGTTCTACGTACCACAGGTTTTACATAACCCCATGAGATTGAATCCACTCAGAATTATAGCTAATAACCCTCCACTGTTTACTTTTTTCTAATCATTTGGGTTACAATTAACACAAAGTGAAGGCTTTAAATAAGTGAGGAATGTAGTAACATAAACATATCCCCATAAACTTGAGACAAACTTTCTCATAAATTTGGAAACCACTTGTGTGAAGAGTGAACACACAGAGAGGACTTTTTTTGGAAGGGCAATTAATATCTCTCCAATGGGCAGGGCTATTGAAGTAAGTGGGTGATGCTATCACCATATTCTAGCTGGGTCTGCTACTTGCTGTTCTCATGTAACATTAATTATCTTCTAGCCATGGATCTTTGTTAGACACAACTCTCTGATCATCTCCCTTGGCTATTACTTTGATATAGTTTAACTGGTCATTTCTAGGCCTGGCTCCACTGGGCTCAGAATTATGAAACTATTTACTTTCTGCTTAAAGCTCCTAGCTTCAACTGGAGCCCTTGGCTAAGATGCTATCTTATCTATGTAATAGCCTCTGACATTAAATCCGAAAGGTTTTCTTTTTTTTTCCTAGAGTTCTTTTAGAAAAAGAAGAACATTTCTATGTCCACAAAGAAGGTCTATCTGTTTTCCCAGATTTTTGGCTTCAATGGGCATTTCCTCTGCAGAGTTTCCTTGCCTCAAGAGTCAAACTCTGCAGAATACAGAGTATCCCCATATTCAAATTAATCCTACTTTTTGAATCATATTTCCTAGTCAGTAAGGGAAGCTTTTCTATCAGGGGACTCATTTTAAGCTATCTTTGGAAAGTTCATTTAACTACCTGTTTAATTTCCAATTACCAAACCACTCCAAGTTAGCATCTTTATAGAGGACTCTAGTCTAGTAATATTTCTGTGTTCAAGGTCCTTAATTTTCTTAGCTCCAAAACTCCTATGATATTGGGTATAAATAGGTGAGAAAAGGAATGATAGAGAGACAAATGCGAAATCCAGAGGCCATGGTCACTGTCTTCCCTGGCCCTAATAATTTTTCTGGACATTAACATGTATATACGGCCAACTGTCATAGAAGCAATGGATGGATTTTTTTCTTCATTGCTTTGATTTCTTTTTTCCATTTACTTCCTTTCTCTAGGCCTCAGTTTCTACCCCTGCAAAATGAGAAGGGTGGACTAAATCAGCTTTAATATCCTTTCTAGCTCTAAATCTAAGATTTTGTCAATCTTCTTCACTCCCTGGAATATTCTCCTAATCCTCTCCCTCACCAAAGTAAATCCCACCATGGCCAACCATATCCTTAAGAGGAGGTGAGAATAGGTGACTGACTGGTAGCAGGTATGATAAGGGTCTGATTATCAGTAGAGTCTGAAGAGTTGAGGAAAAAAGGCAAGGGAGGAATGTAAGGAAACTTGCAGCAGCAACAGAGAAGGAAGGAAATTTCTGGGACAGTCAGCCTAGAGCAACAGGGATATGGCATGTATATCAATTGAGTATATGCAAATTAGAGACTTTGTACTGCCTTCTAAGCACCAGTCACTTGATCTTTTCCTAGCAGACAAGCAAAATGCAAAAAAGTGGAACTCTGGTAGATTTTTCTAGTGTGTTTTAAATGCATTTTATTTATTTATTGAAGCACTGGGAGAATTGTAGGGGAAAGGAACTTTCCCTGGAGTGGTCGCTTCATTTTCGAATGATCTGCAGGGGATGTTGTCATGTCTATTGCAGCATGAACCAACAATTCCCTTGGGTATTATCTAGATTACATTGATTAGATTACCAATTATTTAATCTCTCACTATAAGTTCATTTTCCAAAGAGTGCTCCTTTATTCCATTTTTAAATGCCAAATCCAGATTCCTTAAAATCAAATTTCCATCTGAAAAAAAATTCATTCTTTAAATTTGAAATTAAGAAGAAATATTTTCTATTTGTCAATTCCTCATCAGTTATTTCTTACAACTCTCTTATGTATCACTGATCTTTTCCCATTTTAAAGAGGCAGGAAATATGATAAAGAAGTACTTTTTCCCAAGGTCATAGAACATAAGTTTATGACTTCCATTAATTGCTCGGTCCTGTAAGCCTTACTGATATAAACAGAGAGATGGGGGGGGGGGGGGGGTGGAGAGAGAGAGAAAGAAGGAGAGGGAGAGGGAGAGGGAGAGAGATTTTAGCTCAATGAAAGTGGAATAGAATAGGCCAAAAAAGGAGAGAAAAATTTAAATACACACACACACACCATTTTTCCCTTAAAATATAATTGCTACATCTCAAACTATAATAACAGAAGTAGCCATAGGTGCAACTCTATCCTAGCTTTATTTGGGCTTGGGAAAACCTGCAGGACTCATTCTTCAGTCTAATGGAGGCTGTAGCTCATGTTATATTCAGTATTATGTCTGGGAGGGAAAGCATTGTCTGGATGGCTTGGAATTCCCTCCCTCTGGCTTTTTTTCAACACTGTATTTATATAGCTAGAGGTAGGGTAATTATTTCTCCTGGCAAACAAAAGCAGTCTATGGTTATTTTGTTTTTTCCATCTCATTCAGATAGAAAACTACAAAGGCTACTGGCTAGGGAAATTAGCACACTCTCTTTCCTTATCCTTTCTTGTTCCAAATGTTCTGTCTTTTCATAGTTTGTTGGACCCACCTAGAACTTAATGCTAGAGATTTGATATCCTCTCTCATGTTCCCCTTGGTACATGAATACATCAGTTAGGATAGTCCAATTTTGTGTTCAGTCTTTCTGAGCTAGCTGCCAAAGCATGATTCAAGTCGTTGTGGGGAATCACATTGTCTTTACTAGGTGGCTGTAGATGTACTTAAGCAGTTTCTCTCTACTCTTGGCATTGTAAAAGGAGGTGTAATCTCATTTTCTACTTCTGGGTGCTTTTACAGTGAAATGCATATTGCCCAGTTAAGAGGATTGATATGACATGTACCATGGATGAGTGATTAGTGTTTGGAAGGATAAGATTTTTTTTTTACATAGCTTTCTTGTTCTATCATGCAGTGCAGAACTCTGCAATACCTTTTTCAAGCAATGCTGACAGATCATTTGGGATCTTCCACAGCTATTCTCCATGCTCCTTTAGCCCCCTCTATTAATCTCTTTACATAGACAGTCTTGTTCCTTGCAGATCATTTTTCATCAGGGAAATGTTCTTTATTTTGTAGTCTCAGTGGTCCTCTCATGTAGCAAACACTCTTGTTCCTACACTTTTCTTTTCTTCTTTTTAATTTAAAAAGGCACCTGAGCTTCTTTGTTGGGCATAAGTTATATTCTAAGAAACTTTGTCAAGCACCATTCTTAGAAATGCTCAGGGGAGTATATGATGACTTACTTTCTTGTATTCAGTTCACCTGCACTTGTAAGGTGAATGGCATTTTCACATGAAGAGATGATTGTATTATCTCAGTGTTTTTAATGGGATATCCCTGGACTGATACTTTCTTTCTTACTCTGCCAAGTTTACTTGAATGAATTCTTGCTTCTGAATAATCTAGGGCATTGTTTTCTCATCAGCATTAAAGCTAGACCAAATAAATAAGTTCTTGGAAGTGGGGGAGGGGAGCAGAGAGAGAGGGAAAGGAGAGAGGCAGACAGAGACAAAGCAAAGGACAGAGACAGAGAATGGGGAACAGAGAGGAAAGAGACACAGAAAATCACAGAGATTGAAATGGAGACACAGAGATTATTGTCTGTATGAAATATACCTCATCTTCAAAAAAGAATAAAAGTCTTTGAAATGTACATCACTTTGTATGAGGATAGAAATTACAAATATTCTTCTGAACCCCATGCTAGCTTCACTGGAAAACAAAGAGGTTCAACACAGAACCCCCTAAGGTGGTCAAAATGTCAATTCTTAAATTATGATAATCTTGACTACATTTTGATATTGGCAAGCCCTTTGGGAGGATAACTTTTGGTAGAAAAATGACACAATAACATTGCAAGCTACATCTCAGATATATAACATATAGGAAAACACACACACACACATACACACACACACATACACACACCAAATAAGTGTCTATAGGCTATATAATGAGATTAAATGAAAAGATGGAATCTCCTTTAAACCAAGTAGCAAAATGTTACCCTGGATTGTAAGAAAAAATTCAAAGAGTAAATTGTTACAGTGAATTTTGTATGTGAAAACAACTTTTAAATTTAGACAGCTAAAGAATTAATAAGGTCTGGGACAACAAGTTGTGACTATATCCATATAGTTTATGTCTTGACAGTTATTTAAAGCTGACAGTAGAAAGCTTTGGGCCAGGGTGGGGAACTTTCAACAGATACAACTAAATCATAGGTGGTAAATGAGTTTATAAATCACCATACTTTTGGCCCATGTGATCTGGAAAGTTTCACCTATGCTCTAGCTTTTTGTTTTCATCTTGGGGTTGGAGGTTGAAGGTAGAAAGAATGGTTATTTCAATTGAAAGAACTCTGCCATTTATCACTTTTAACAACAGAAATGAACATATACCATTTTTGTTCCAGAGATATTAAAGCATCAATGAATAATTAAAAACATCTGAGGTGATTCCACTGGGATTTTGTGAGCAATACTATGGGTTCACACAGTGGTTCAGCCAATCCTTGTTTGAGTAAATCAGGGAGATGGGGGGGAGGAGGGAGGGAGGAGGAATATGTAGTTTGTTTGATGGAGTGAGTAATGGTTATATAGAGAAGATATTTTCATCAATCAAATTTAAAAGAAGTCTAATTGGGGTCTGCTACTTTATTGATTTTTAAATAACTTCAGTGCTAATTGCTATCAAAATATAATATCATGAATAATTGGGACTATTTTCTGTCTCTCAAAGAAGCTGACAAATCAATTATTCATTCTGGACCAGTAACATATAATGCACAAAATGAGAAAAAGCACCTACTATTCTAAGTTTGTATTTCTGAATTCATTTTTTGAAAAGACTGTGAAATTCTGAATATAGAAAGCCAATGTATTCCTCATAGAAAACTTGAAAATATGACTTGAGGCAATGAAAGACTTTGAATTCTAAGTTACAGAAAGTTTTCATATTTAAGAATACATTCTTATCTCAGTAATCAGGGGCTAACATAAATCTTTACATGGCGATGAAAATGTATATGACCATTTTAATTACTGAAAACCTCTAAATTAGCTTGGTGCCGACTACGGTTTTCATGTCCTTAGCTATTCAATGTGTATAAACAATGGTGGGCATTGAAAGTTCCAAATTATACTGTATCTAGTTTCAGAGAGAGAAATGTTACATGTTAGAAAACTCATTGTGTTTCTTTACAAAGGATCTACAAAATAATGCCTTTCTAACCACAGCAGTCTACTCAAAAACATTTTAAATTCTTGTGATTTCAATAAACTCTGTATGAGATATAAAAAGGAAATGAGAGACCTCTTTGTAAGTATATTTCCTTTTGATTATTTTGCTTAGAGTGTCCAGTGTTTGCAAAGCTTTCACGTATTTATAAAAGTTTATTGTAGATTAGCATTCATGAATATTCCCCTAATGCTATTTCCTGTTAAAAATGATTTCATAAGCTGACATCTATGTTATTCAGAGAGCCACAGAAAATAATACTACAATTTTTTTTTATAACTAGACTCTATGCATACTAGAGATCACGAGAAGCAAATAAGCATTTCTTAAACTAATTTCTTTTTTAAAAAATCATTGTCCTTTTTTGTTACAGAATAGTAGAATTTTTTGCTGTGAGGGGAGGTAGCTTTAATCATCCTTATAAGAAGTAAAGTTTACTGATTTTGTGATCTTTTTCTTTCTTTTTCCTCTTTTAGTCCACCATTCTCCCTCTTTTACATCAACATTTAAAGACAGCTATCATGTTCCCTCATACCTTCTCTTCTCCTGGCTAAATATTCCTAAGTTCTTCATACAACACATTAAGTCCCTTATCACCCTGACTACCCTGTACTCTCAGGATTTTTGACGTCTTTCTTAAAATGGAGCATCCAGAATTAAACACAATATTCTAAAAGCTGTCTGATGAGATCTTACTAAATTATAAAACTCCATCAAGATAGCCTTGTAAGTGGTAGCACCCCCAGACCACTGTCCTGTTTTCAAATAAATCCTCAGAATCATCAGCTAAAGAGATGTCTATTGTAGAGAAAAGACTAGTCATTTCTGCCAGCTGCCACTCAAAGGACCTCTAAACCAGTCTAGCTGAAGCAGCTTAAGGAGGAGACAATAGGCAGTATATTCCAGCCTTATCAGAATACTACCTCCATTTCGACTACCATCTCCCCTCAGGCCCTGATGGAAACAGTCCAGAGCCCCAAAACAAAAGCCTTTTGAACTTCAATGCTTCTAGCCCGTTGTCCTCATCCATCATCTTGGGAAGCAAACCTTATGAAGTTGCAGCCTGGCATTTGCTCCTACAAGGGTATAGACACATCAAATCAAAAAGGAAAGTTCTTGTCACCAAAGTCCTTTGCACTGTCAAGTTCAACATCAGAAATTTATATAATTTTATCAGTGGAAGGTCATTAAAGAAAAAGTATTAACATCAGCTCTGCTGCTGCACTCTGAAGACCATGGGACATTTCCATCTCACTTACAGCTAAAACCATCCATAAAAACCATATCCTTTTCCTCATGTGATCTTGAGAGTAGAGTGTCTTGCTTTTGTGTTTATATATCCAGAATTTAGCACAATGATTTGCATATAATAAACACTTTATAAATCCTTTCTTTATTCACTTATTTATTTGCTTTTTGTTTGTTTTGGGGGGCCGGGGGAGTCACAGGAAGTTATACTTAACCAAAATCAGTTTCTCTAAAATTTCCACTCTTTGGTCCTAGATCTGTCAGCTGCAGTCAAGGAGAAAAATGCTATTTCCCTTCAGGTCCTCAACTTTTCTTTTCTCCAAGCTAAATATTTTTTCAGGTCCTTTAATTAATTTTCATATAGCATAGTTTTCAGTCCTGTTATCAAACTTATGCTCTCCCTTAGAGGTTATCCAGCTTATTAGTGTCACTCTTAAAAATATCATGTTCCAAATCAAACACAATATTTCTTATTAGGAGAAAATGGAATGGGATTTATCATATTCTTTGTACAGAAAGGTATACTTGTATACATTAAACAGAAAGTTTTTGTTCTTTTTTGCATAAATACAAGTCCATTGCAAATCAGGTAAATAAGTGGAAAGATTTACCCAGGAAGTATCAGAAATCTATTAAAGGCATTTTGCATATAGCAGCATATTAATATAATATATTTTCTGGAAGAGTGTCATTTTTCATATGTCCAGTTAATCAATTCAGTACTAAACTATCCATGGTTCTTTCATTTGCCTCCATGTGAAAATTTTTACAGAAGTGTGAGTCAAATTTGGAGAGGAAAAAAAGATTAAGGCATGGTTGTGGGGGTAGGGAACTCTCCAGCTGTTTTTTTTTTATTCAATTCATAAAACTCATATTTTTATTTTGGTAATAGGGTGCAGGACCACTAGCATGTTATTTCCACTGGGCAATATGAGAAGCCTAGCAGTCAAATGTTCTCATGGGATTGTCGTAGTAATATCAAACAGGATAAAGATAAAAAAGAACAAGGTCAAAACAATGAGTAGCTTGGAGGAGAGGGGGAAATGGGGAAGCAAAAGCTAGCCAATTTCATGATCTCTCTATGAAATTTCTAATTCAGAATTCACGCAAGCCCCTCCGGATTCAAAGAACAAAATGAAAGAAGAAAACAGTCAATGAGATCTCAGCCAATCTGACTACATATTTCAAAATAGGAAAATTTTCATCTAGGAATAGAAACCAGTAAAGGAGTCTTCATTCCTAAAGGTAGTTAGGACAGGCTTCAAGTTAGGGGTAAATAGTGTACATCCAGAGAGGTGACTCAGAAACAGTATTAAATAAGACGCTGTATTAGAAGGCCATAGGGATTACACTTCAATTGGGTAAAGAGAAGGTGGAGTTTTATAAACTAGGTCAAGTGGAGCCTGTAACCAGAGCCAAATGAAGCTAATTACATTATGTAACAGGGCTAGTGCTTCCATTAAGGTGAAAAAAGGTGACCAGCCTTAAGCAAGGTGATTCCAAGAGGTTCTGGGAAGAACTCCTACCCTTAAAATAGCTCCTTCTTCTGCTTCCTGATCATTTAAATTCCTCTAACAAGAAACAAAGTCTTTAATTCCACAGCTTTAAATACCATTGAGAAAGGTATAAGGATAATACCTAGGCAAGAGAGTTCCTTGGTACAGAGAACTCCTGATGAGGAAACTGCTCCTACATCCGTGGCAGTCAGCACTTTCATTGAAATATAGAGTTTTAGAGAGTTGTTTAGAAAACTAGGAGAGGTTAAATGGGAGAGGGTCCCCCCAGGGTCACATAGCCAAGGATGATTCAGAGGCTGAACTTGAAATGTTTTTTCTGGATTCAAAGATGATTCTGTATCTTCTATGACACACCACTTCTTTATTCACAATGCCCCCTCAATGCCTAGATAATAGGCCTAGGTAAATATGCAATAAACTTGTTCATTTCATTTCTACATCCTTCCTCCTTTCTTTGCTTTCATCTTTATTTCCAGTCCTTCCTTCACTAAAGGAAAAAGAAAAATCTTCCAAAATCCCAAATTCCCCTCCTCCTGGCCAACCTTTACAAGGTCAACATTTTATCACCTACATGAGTGTGCTCTCCTGGGCAATACTTCAATACTCCGGAATTGATTTTTGATCTGCCTTCTATTCAAATAAGATAACATATGAAAAGAACGACATCTATGTAATGATCATGATGATGATGAAGATAAAGATGATGAGGTTCCTTGAGAACACAGATTGCTTTACTTTCATGGATTTTTTATCCTCATCACCTAAAACAGTCCCTTAAATTTTCACAAAGAATATATCATTCCCTCAGTATGCAGAGCTCCTGGTGCAAGAGGTCTCTCCCTCAGTTTATGATGTATCTGAGCACCAGGAATTACCTAAAGTTGAAAGAAGTTAAGTGATTTGCCCAACATCTTAAAGTTAGTTCAGATTTCGAACTCAGCTTTCCCTGTTCCCAGATCTAGCCCTTCTTGTCTGATGAAGTCTATGGACCCCTTTTCAGAATAATGTTTTTAAGTGCATAAAACAAAATACATAGGATACCAAAGGAAACAAATTATATTGAAATAAAGATGTAATTTTTTCCTAATTCAGTTTCATAGGCATTCTCAGATTTATTCCTGCACCCCTTGAAAGGTAGAGAGAGTCTATGGTTCTTAGGTTAGGAACCCTATCCTAAGGGACCTTGCCTTTCATAAGTGCTTAATAAATACGTCAAACTACACTGAGTACTTACTTGTCCTATGCCCCAATTCCTCAAGACTTCCAATAACAACTCTAGTAAACTAATTAGAACTGGTGTTAATGACAAATAATGGTCTAATGTATCTCACCTCTTACATAACACTAGCATGTTAAAAGAGTTATACCATAATAGCATAATTCCTGTAAGAAATTCAGGAATTATAATAGAACCAGTAAAGGAGATGTTCTCATTTCAATTCAGTAAGTTCTTATTGAGCCAACTATCTGCAAACCATAAAGGAGAAGTAAGTGTACTATAATTCTGTATCTGATCCCATCCCCCAAGGAGTTTATAATCTATGTTAGAAGATAAAAGATGGCAATATTTGAAAGTTTAAATAATAATAAGAAGGAATATATGAGGATAAGGACTAATTCTGTGATTTTGTTGTTACAGGGAATTCTTGGATGAGGAATCTCTTTCTACCAATATTAATTGGCACCTTTTCAGCAATTAAGAAACTTAGAGAATTGCCAAGAGCACTGAGATGAGACTTGCCTAGGGTCTTCAAAAAGCCACTAGGTGTCAAGGGGCAGGAGTACATGAAAAGGTCAATATTAGTGTAGCAGGGAATTCAGGTTCTAGAAACTCTGAGAATGACAGGAAGAAAGAAGAAGAAAAAACTTTGGAGATCCCTCACTCAAATAACAGATAAAGAAGATGAGGCCCAAAGGCTTTTAGAGACAGAGATGGTACTTGAACCAAGACCTGCTGAATTTTAATCAGCATCTATACTAGGGGTCAGTGCACTAGGGCTTAAAAGGCAAATCCTGCCCATGACCCTCATTTTTGTGGTGGGGAATTTGATTTAATACCAGAAAGCTTTACATAAAAATATTGTTGTGGCCGTAGTTGCCAACTCCTGCTACCATGCCCTTAGAGATCTGAATGTGAGCTAGGATTTTAAGGGGGGGGGGGGGGGAGCCCAGGGGGGTAGGGTGCTCAGGCTCAGAAGTTGCAGGTAAAGGACCTAATCTAATCTATTTACTTTTAAAGCTATCTTATAAACAAAACAGACACTTTCTACCTTCTCCAGTGGTTCCATTGGAGATTCATTTGTTAATTAATGCTTCCAATGGCTGCGAATTCCATTTGGGAAATTGACAAATTCTACACAGGAATATATGAAGGGCTGACTCACGTAGCTATACCTGGTTGACCTTTAAAAAAGAGTACAGTATTGAAGCATAGCAATTAATAATGCTGACTGTTATTGAGCAATAACTGTGTCCTATTTTCTATTAATAGGATAAGCAAAGTATCATCCTTGCCTAATGGAATGCATTAATTAAACAAATTTAATTAAACAAATAAGATGCAAGAAGCTGCCAAAAATGAATAAACAAAGCCAAATCCCCCACACATCCTAAACACCTCAGCAATTCCTTATAACCTCACAGTTTCTACGTGTGGCATCTCCGCTCAGTCACCATTCTCAGAATGATGGTATGGTCTTTAACTTTTCCTTCTCCCTCTCTTGTCTTACCCAATCTTACCCAATCCTATTGATGAGATTTTTGGAGCCTTTCTCACATTTAGCTTCATCTTTCTATTGCAAAGGAATGCTAAGAACAAATAAATGAATAAAGAGGACACTAGCCCTATTACCTAGTATATTACCTAGTACAATGACCTTTATTTGGCTCTGACTAAAGGCTAGACTTGACCTAGTCTGTAAAACTCAACCTTTTTTTTGTCCAATTTAGATATAATCCCTATGGCTTCCTAATACAGGTGGAAAAAAAAGTGGCTGATCTTACGAAAATTTAACAATTGGTTCTCTCAGGAAGATTTGCACTGATTATAATTCTGAAATATACATACTACAACATCAAAATTATAAAAATGAAAAATTGTGAAGACTTTATAAATTATGAGAAAGGAAATGAGGAGAATGAGAACAGTTTATACAGTAGCAATAGGATAAATATAAACACCTTTGGAAGTTGTAAGACTAGAAACAGGATCATCCATGATTCCAGAGAATCAGTGATGAAGCACGTTATTCACCTCCTGACAGAGAAGTGATAGATTTGGAGGAAAGAATAAGTCATATGTATTTTGGTATGAAGCCAGGGAAGGAATTTGTTTGCTTGAGTGTGCATATTTTTGCAAGGAATTTTTTTTCCCCAATAAGGAGGGGGCAGTTAAGAAGAAAGAAAATAGATTTCTGTTTGGGAAAAAAAAACATTTTAAAAAGGAGAGAATGGGGTGCTACAGAGATGGAATATTGCAAGCATTTTCAGATGAGAACATTGTATTCTTAGTTTTGCTTAAATGTGTTACTGTTATAAGAGCTCCTATGGAGTGAGGGTAGTCTAGAAATATTTGTAATGTAAAAACGAAACATGGCGATAAAACTATTTTTATAAGACCAAATTGCCCCTAGAATAAAATATAAAGTCCTCTTACTGGTATTAAAAATTCTTCTTAATCAGACTGCTACCTACCCTTCAAGTCATATTTTATATTGATCCCCCTATGACACTCCCCGTTCTAGTTAAGCTGACCTACTTGCTGCTGTCCCTTGAAAAACATTCCATCTTCTTCCATGGCTCCAGGTGCTCCTCAACATCTGGAATGCACTCCTTCTTCATGTTCACCTCTTAGAAACCTTAACATCCATCAAATCAGTTCTTTAGATCTGTCTTCTACAGGAGGCCTTGGCATTCTTCCTCTTGCAGTGACATCTTATTATTTTGTATACAGAAGATGTTCTTGGGTAGAGCAGGACTTGTCAAGCTACAGTCTGTGTGTCAAATTCAGCCCACTATTCGTTTTTGCACATCTGGCAAACTGAAACTGTTTTTTACAGTTTTAAGTGCTTTGTGTAAATATTTATTGAATAATATTTATTTAAATACTTTATTTGAAACTATAAAACCCATTCTTAACAGGCAGCAGACTGGATTTAGCCCACAGGCCATACTTTGCTGACCCTGGCTTAGTGGATAGAGAGGTTGACTTGCAGTCAGGTAGTCCTGACATACTGACTGTGTGATCCTGGACACATAACTTAACCTCACAGTATTCCGGGCAACTCTCTAAAATGACAAGTTTCAGAGCAGGTGCTGATCTGCATTATTAGAGAACTTTTTTACCACGTGCTCCCTAAAAGATGTAATAATAGAAACAAATCTAATGTTTGTGAAGTCTTTAGTTACTTACATGCATGTATGTTATGTTCTGCACACACACACACACACACACACACACACGCACACACACATACACACACCACTAGAATATAAACTCTGAGGAAAAGAACTTTTTATTTTTTTCTGTCTCTTAATAGCATATTCTGTTGCACACTTCATATACTTCTAGACTTGCAGTCAAGATGACCTAAATTTGAAAACTGCCTCAGATACTTACTAGACAATAATTGTTTTCAAGTGTTTGAAGGACCACTTTGGGGGAAAGGGATCTGATTTCTTCTGTTTGAACTTGACAAAATGAACAAGGAACAATGTGTCAAAGTTTCAAAAAGGCAAATTTGAGCTTAATATCAAGAACAAATTTCTAGCAATTTGAGTTCTACAAAAGTGGATCAGACCACCTTAATATGTAGTGGGTTCCTTGTCCTTAGAGACCTTCAAGCAGAGGCTTACTGATCATATGTTTGGTACAATGCAATGGAAATTCTTTTACTATTCCTTTACTATAGGTCTTGGAATAGGCAACTCTCAAATTCTGTGATTCCATGATACATAGGATGAGTGAGAGAGAGAGAGACAGAGAGAGACAGAGAGAAAGAGAGAGATGTAAGTGTCCTATGGGGTTGTGTTCTGGGCCCTCTTTTCTTCTCCTTTATACTACTTGATGTGATCCATCAGTTTCCAACAATTTAATTATCATGTCTACACTCACAATTCTCAAATCTACCTAACCTTCCCCAATCTCTTTGCTGACCTCCAGTCTCACATATGCATTTGCCATGTAGAAGTGTCAAATGGTTTAGTAGACATCTTCAACTCAACAAGTCCAAAATGAAACTCATTATTTTCCTTCTAACTTGTCCCCTCCTCTTACCTTCTCTATTACAGTAGAGGGCAACACCATCTTCCCAATCCTTACTCTCCAAACCTAGGTCATCCTTGACTCATAACTCTCTCACTCCCTATATCCAATCTGTTGCCAGATTCTGTCAATGCTACCTCTGTAACATGTCTCAAATGTGTCCTCTTCTCTCCTCTGATACTGCTATGTTTTGTTGAAGGCCCTCCTCACTCTTCCAATAGCTTGCTGGTGATTCTACCTGCTTTGTCACATCTCTCCCCATTCCAATCTATCCTTCATTCAATGACCAGAGAAATTTGCCTAAAGTACAGATCTGATCATATCACCCTGCCCCACTCCACATTCTACTCAATAAACTTATTGCTCTAGTACAAAATCCTCTGTCCAAAGTTCAAAACCTTTCATGATCTAGCCCCATCTTACCCTTTTCAACATTCTTACATCTTTCTTCCTGAAACGTACTCTTCAATTCAGTGACCTCCTTGGTGTTCCCTAAATAAGACAGTCTCTCTCACTGTGGGCATTTTCTATGGCTGTTCCTCATGCCTAGCATATTCTCCCTCCTCATTTTCATCTACTGACTCCCTTGGCTTCCATTAACTCCTAACTAATATCCCATCTTCTATAAGAGGTTTTTCCCAACCCTTCTTAAGTCTAGTGCCTTCCTTCCCTTATTTATTCTGTGTATAGTATATTTGTACATATTTTTTTGCTTGTTGACTCACCCATTAGATTGTGAGCTACTTAAGGTCAGAGACTGTCTTTTGACTTTTTTGTGTGACCTTAACATTTAGGATCTGGCACATAGTAGGCACTTAATAAATGTTTGTTTACTGACATAGTGATTTGACCCACATTGTAATTATATCAACAGACACAAGATGACTCTATGTTGGGGATTTTGTAGAAGGGATCTGTGCTTTCTCAACTCTATAATTCTTTGGGAATTTTTTCTATTCTTTTAAAAAAATATATAGGTAAATCAACATTTTATCTACAAGAAAATATTTATTTATTTGATGATTGTCATCATAACTTTATAATTACTATATCATCTGAAGACAGTTATTTATCATTATAACATAATAGTTGAAATATGTTGTGGTTAAATAAGTTACCAGGAAAATGAAAGTTGCTTGGATATAAACATCAAAATATGTCATTTGGAAACAGGAGTATAATTATTTTTACAAAAGAGAAAAAATACAATTATGTCTATGCACAAACAATAGATGGTGATCTTGAAACAAAATATCCTTTGATATCCAATTCACATTATATTTGAATATAATCAGCATGCTACCAATGAACGTGTTTTTGTGTTGATGATGGTGGCTTTTTTAAAATGTCAAAGTATTCTACATCTTGTCTAGTTCATAAATTCTATCTGATCATTTGGTAATTGAGAAGTGATTGGATCACTGTTCTTTTTAATTTAGATTCTTCCCTAACAATGGAATACACATCCAAAATGTGTAGAGGAATTCAGTTTCTCCAACTTTCTCCATCTCTTTCATCATCTTCTTCACTTAGGAGAAGTGGGCTCATTGATTACTTTTCATGTTGGTAAATCTGTGATTTTATAAGATGCAAGCATTTTCTCCTATAATATAGACTGACAACTATTCATAAACTCTTGTCTTCTGTGATTCTTGTCAATATTGTACCAAAATTCTCTTACAGGAGGCCTGAGTAATATGCTTGTGACAATCCTCAAGTTCTCACAACATTGTATGGATACCAATGGAACATGATGACTTCATCAGTTATCCTTTTCTGTCACCACCTCACTGACAGGTTTACCTTCTTTTCTACCCATACATCTCTCTGATAATGTTTTACATTCCACTTCTCTTGCACAATTTTGGTTTGCTAATATATTGCAATCTACTCATACCTACCAAAATCCTCTCCATATTTTTTGTTTGAAAACTTTAGTTATTTAAAGACTGTCATTTTACACTATTTTTTGGATTGGAATAAATTTTCTCTATGAAATAGTGTCTTAAAAAGCAAATAAATTTTCTGGGTCACCCCTCTTGAAAGCAGTTTGTGTTATGTAAATCATAACATAGTTGAATTATATTGCTAATCTTCCATTAAAGTCAAACTTCATTGTCTTATTGTGAAAAAAAATAGTGCAAGAACAAATAGCATTATAAAGAAAAACAACTTTGGGGGGTCAGAGCCAAGATGGTGGAATAGAAAGATGCACATACTCCAGCTCTTCCCCCACAGCCCATAAAATAGCTGCAAAAATGATTCTCAACAAATTCTAGAGCAGGACAAACCACAAAATGACAGAGTGAAAGAGATTTACAGCCCAAGGTAGCCTGGAAGGCCAACAAGAAAGGTCTATTGCAAGAGTCATGAAGCAGAGCTCAGCCCAGCCTTAGACATGCAGCACTGGAAGGAACATGACCAGGACAGCCCTCAGGGGCAGCAGCAGCAGTTCTCAGATGCTTCAACCCACAAATGCCAAAGGCAGCTTCAAAGGTCAGTGAGAAAGCTTTTTCACCTAGGTGACAAGGGAGAAGGGTCCTCCTCTAGCTCCAGCCCCAGGCAGTGGCAAGGGCTGCAGCAGCAGCAATGTCTATATATGGAGCCCTCCTCCTAAAGTCCCTGGGGGAATTAAGCAGGTGATTTGAATTCCAGCCCTGAGAGGTGGCCCTGGCCTCCACCTAAAGCCTGTGGAAATGAATGTTGAAAACTAAAAATAAATAAATAAACATTAAAAAAAAGAAAATCAACTTTGAAAGACTTAAAAGTCTGATCAATGTAATGACCAGTCATATTCCCAGAGGATATATGATAAAGCATGTTGCCATCTCCTAACGCATGATGAATTCAAGATACAGAAAGTGACAGTTTTGGACATGACTGTTGAGTGCATTTGTTTTGCCTGACTATACTTACTTGTTACACTTTTTATCTCAGTTCTTATCAAAATTGGGGGTGGAAATACAAGAGAAGAGGAGAAAGAGGAGCAATAGTAATGTGTTCCTCCTCCCCACCCAGGCAAAAACAAAAAGACCATCAAAATATTTTAAAGATTCACAGAAGAGAACAGAAGGAAGTTCAAAAGGAAGCAGACTAGTAGAACAATTTTGTAAGTTACACATAGAATTTATTACACACACACACACACACACACACACACGCACACACATGCTGTGGAATGTATATTGTTCATATGTATATTTATATACTTTATTCCACAGTGTCTCCTTCAAAGGTGTTGGAACAAAATTCTTCTCATCCACCCATTCCACTGGAAGTGTTCATAGACACCCCTTCCCCATCTTACCAAATGGTTTCAGACCTGTCAGTTACCCCCAGCTTGGTTTAGCCTGTCTACCTCAGCATGGCCACTTTGAATACTATAGCTTCTTGGAACCACTGAGAAGCAATTTGGAGGTAGAGAGCTGATGAGATCACTTTTAGATATTTGAATTTGAGGCCCCATCATTGCATCAAGTGACAAATGTTCAGAAGGCAGTTAGAGATACAGGTTTGTAATTCAGAAGAAAATTCAAAGTTAAATGAATACATTTCAGAGTCAACTGTGTAAAACTGATATTAAAAATTGTAGAGATAATAATGAGGGAAGGAAGAAGACTCAAACATAAAACCTTGGGAAATATCCACCTTAAAGGATAAATTAAGAAGTAGGAGAACCAGGAAAACATATAGAGGTTGTGGGAATAAACAAGAGTTTGGAGCTAAGCAGGAGCACAGTATCCAGAAGGTAACATGAATTAATGCTATATAGCAAGGGTAGGCAAATTAGAGCATCCTTGCCATATCCATATCATGACCTGTTTCTATACAGTTACCATTCTTAGCTCATAGGTTATACAAAAGTAACCAGTAATCTGGATTTGGACTGCAGGTCGCAGTTTATCAAACCCTACCCTGGAGAGGTCAAGAAAACTGGACTTTAAAAAAAGTGATTGGATTTCAAATTTTAGAAAGTCACTGATAACTTTCAAGAGAATGGTTGTAATAGTGTACTGGAGAGAAGAAGAACATAGTTATAAGTTGAAGAGAGAGTGGGTAGTGAGAAAATGGGAGCATTAGAAACTTCCTACTATTTTCTAATTTGGCTGTATAGACAGAAAGGAAGGGTGAAGGATAAAAGAGTAAAAGACATACATATCAGGATCAGAGTAATGTGGTAATTTTTGTTAATAATGAAAATGATAAATAGCATTTCTAAGTTTTGAAGGTTTGCAGAGCACTGTACATTTATTACTTCTTTTGAAGTAGTAAAGCGGCTTTGTGAGATAGGTGATATTATTATCCCCATTTTATAAGAGGAAGCTGAAGCTGAGAGAGGTTAAGTGACTTGCCCAGACTTACACAACTATAATAAGTTCCTGATGCAGGATTTGAACTCAAATCCTCTCAAGTTCAAGGCTACAAGTCTAACTCACTGAACTCCCTGGCAACCTCTTGTGTGAAGATGGGAATAAGTCATTGGAGAGGGAAAAACTGAAGATGTCTAAGGTATTTGCTATTAATAACATGTGACAGGCAGTCAACAAAAGAGGATTAGGTGGTATGGTGGGTAGAGCACAAGCCTGGAGTCAGAAAGACTCATCTTGGTGAATTCAAATCCAGCTTTAGAGACTAGCTATTCTATTTTGATTAAATCATAAGCCCTATTTGCCTCAGTTTCCTCATCTCTATAATGAGCTAGGAAAGACCATGGCAAATCACTTTAGTTTCTTTGCCAAGAAAGCCCTAAATGAGGTCATGAAAAGTAGGACATGACTCAAAAAAGGTCTCAACAACATGTAGCAATGACAATACATTGGAATATGAGTTCAATATGAAATGTGATTAGTCTGAGGTGTCAGTTCAATTTAACTAACTTTTACTAAGCAATTAATGCAAGGCACTAGAAATACAAAGACAAAAATAAAACAGTCCCTCAGGTAGCTAATGTTTTATTGCAGGTCATCCAACTAGACATGTCCAGAAGATAGTTGGAAATACCAGTCTAACAGTCATGAAAATGGTCAGATTGGAGGTATAGCCTTAAGAAGCATCTTGAAAAAAAAAAGGTGGAAACTTTTTGAAACTACCAACAGAAAAAGAATAAGGAGAGAAGGGTCAGGACAAAACCCTAGAAAACACTAACAACTAGGAGATTGGTGGAAGAAGGAAAACCAAAGAAGGAAACAAAGGAAATAGAATTATTCTAAGGAAAAATGAGTTTGATATTCCTTCTAGGGAATGTCAAATATATGTTATTGTGTTTTTATACACACCCGTATTCTGTGTGTGTTTACATATTCTGTGTGTGTTTACATATTCTGTATATATGAGATATTTAATAAATATTTGTTGATTGATCCTTCTTAATTACAATAGCTGTGAAAATAGCATCACTGCCACATAGGATCATAGATTAATAGATTTAGAGCTGGAAGGGAACTTAGGATCAATCCCCTAATTTTACAGATAAAGAAACTCATCAAGCAATTTTCCATGCAAGGGAGAGAGAGAGTGTTCTATTAAGTATCATAAAGCATGGAGTCTTGTGGGAGAGCACTTTTTCAGTGATCACTCTCATTGTATCTGATAGGGGTTGGGGGAAATCTAGTAGTTGTAGTGTGGGATAGGAATTCCCTGGAGAAGAGAAGTAAGGAACACAAGGCATTCATTCCCCCAGCTAACTGTAGCAGTAGCATCGGCATCCAGCATTTAGTCAAAAGCGTATCCTTAAAATGAGGTGGGAGGTGCGGACTGCTCACTGTTATTCAGCATTCATAAGTCAAAGTAAAGGACCATTTGTAATGGTTACTAAATGTTCAGTGATGAAGTGCCGGAGTGGTGAACTCTAGGATATGGAGGCCTCTGCAATTAAAAAAAGTCAGAGAACTTTATTTTAATCTATATTTCAACAAAAATGAGCCCTCTGAGTAATACATTTTTTATGAACGTTTTCAGAATCCGTAGTTTTCCATGATTAGCAGCCATACAATAACCTCAATGGGATAATAGTACAAAAATAAGCTCTATATAGTTTTTTAAAGTATTTTATTGCTTCGATGTTGTTGATCAGTGGTATCCTACTCTCCCTGACCCCTTTTAGGATTTTCTTGGCAAAGTTCCCAGAGCAGTTTGCCATTCTTTCTCCAGCTAATTTTATAGATGAGGAAACTGAGTCAAACAGGGTTAAATGACTTGCCCAGGGTCACACAGCTGAAGTAAGATTTGAATTCAGGAAGATTCACATCTAATAATTTTTTTTGATTTTTATATACACAAATTAAAGCATTTGCAATACGAATAATAATGATAGGAGCATTTTACATAGCACTTTAAGGTTTGCAAATTACCTTGCAGATGTAATTACATTTTTGTGATCACAACTCTCAGAGGTAGGTGCTATTTTAATTCCTATTTTGCAGATAAAGAAACTGAGGCAGATCAAAGTTAAGTGAATTGTTCAGAGCTGCACAGCTACTAACTATCTGAGATGAATTCAGGACTTCCTAACTCCAAGTCCAGTGTTCTGTCCACTGAGTCACCTAGCTACCTATTGGTATTTGTCACAAGGAAAAAAAATAAAAACTATGAAACGGTGCTATACATTATATTCAGAGAGCGAAAAGGGTCAGGGAGCGGGGAGGAAGGAGACAGATTATTGTTCCTAGAGAAAATTTAGGGTAATAAGGAAACTTTACAGTTTCTAGAAGGTAGTCCAATCTTACCTCTCCCTATTTAATTCTGGACCCAACTTGACTTCCAAGAACAATTCTTTTGTCTTGCACATGACAAATAAGGAACTGCATATAAGAACCAGTATGAAGAATGGCATTAAATAAGTATGTGGTCCCCCTTCCAGAAAACAACAAAAAAGACATACTGATGACAAGAAGAAAGTTGGGGTAATTGGTAGGAAGATGGGGTGTTCTATTAGTATCCTCCCAGTGTTGAGAGAAAGACTAGAAGGACAGAAACACTTTAAGTAGATGCTTTATTATAATTCATGGTAGGACCTAGGCAGTAGTCTCACAAGATGAAAAGGCATGGATGGGTTATAAGCTGCATCTATTCCAGGAAAATCTGCATAAGCTCATAGATTCCTTTAAGTATCTTTAAAAACAATAGGGGAGGGGGGCAAAGCCAATCTAAAACTGAACCTGAAAAAACCAGTTTAAATAAGAACCTTAGAAATATGAAAATATTCCATCTATGTTCCATATGCTCTTTTGTTTTCTTCTTGGTCATTAAAGGAATAATCAGATTCATGACCACCATACATAAAGAGTAAAGCATTATTCATTATCATGGAAATATTTTCTGGGTGATATGTCCTTTAACACATGATTTTTGCTAATCTATAATGTCATACAATAACAGACTTGGGGAAAAGAAAAGGGATTTTTCATTTTAAATAACTCAGTATGGAGAATTAGAGATCTTTTGAAAATGAATTGCCTGCTTACAAATAAGAATATTGAGGAAGAGAGGACCTGATCTCTTACTCACCCCTACCTCTTTAACACCTACATCATCGAAAGAATTTTATGCTAACAGGATATGATCAAATGTTTTTTAATTTTATAATCATAATTTAATAAAGTGACTCATTGAGGGTGAGAGTAAGAATTCTGAAGGAAGAAAGCACAGTCCAGAGGATGAAAGATAATGACAGGAAATTCCCTGCTAAAATCCATAAACAAGAGGGTGGATAGAATCCTAGTTCTGAGTCATGTGTTTTCTTACCTGTGATAACTATCCAAAGTGACAGTCTTATCAGGAGTACAGGAGATAAGATTAATCTAGCACAGTGGTAAAAAGTGAGAAATTATGTCAATTTACTAGATTCAAAACACTAAAGAGAAGAGGAGAACCCAAAGACAATGTATCTGGGGCTAAAACCACTGTTATCTTTTTGGAGCATTCTTGCCTATTACTCATAAAGATGATTCAAAATTATTAAAATTAATATTAGGGAGCCTTCAAATCAACAATGGTTCTAAACAGTTATAAACAGTCAGCAACACAATGGAATGAACCATAGTGCCAAAAGACTCATGACACTATTCACCTCTTGACAGAGAGGCTATGGACTCAGACAATAGATTGAAATTTTGAATTTTTTTTACATGAATAATGAAGGTATTTATTTTGCCCAATTTATACATATTTGTAATAGATTTTGTTCTCTTGCTTAATTAGTATATAAAGTAAGGAGAGAATTTGGAACTGAAAATAATGATGGTTCCAAGATTGGTAGATAGATGACTCTGTGATTAAATTGTCCATAATATTTGACCCAAATATTCTAATTGTTAATCTTATTCCAAAGAGTTCAAAAGCTTAGAAAAAACCTTAAATATATCCAAATATAGTAGCAAAGAGCTAGAAACAAATTAGGAGTCCATTGATTATGTTATAAATGTTGTTAAGAAACAAATTAGGAGTCCACTGAGTGGCTAAAAAGTTGTGAAGCATGAATTCAAAGAAATATTACTGTGCCATAGAAACAATAAACATGAAAAACTGATTAGTGCAGGTTAAAGCAAGCCAAGCCAAGAAAACCATATATACCATTGCTATTTCAATGCAGACACTCAAAAAACTTAGGGAAATATTAAGAAAGCACCCTGATGTGTTTGAGTTACCAAGTCCTGATTAATTATAGGAAACTGAAACAACTGACAGATCAGTCAATTAAGTCGACAAGTATGACACCTCATAGGTACCAGGTACTGTGCTAGGCATTGGCGATGCAAAGAAAGGCAATAATGTATATGAAGAACAGGAGGAGTACCTCTGAATTGGAAAAGGGCAAATACTATCCTGAATGTGAGGGAGGGGAGAAAGAAAAGAACTGAGTCTAAACATTATTTCCAATGAGCTTGAATTAAATTCCTGACCAAATTTTTGACTACATTAGTAATGAAATGAATAAGGAATGACAAATATTCAAAAAAGAAAGAAATGATATTTGATCATTTTTTCTCTTGTCAAACTCTTCCCTTGTTATTTTGTTTGTACTATAATCCCTGATAAGTGCCTGCTATTAAAGATAAACAGGATACTAAAACAATAACCAAGATATGTAAGATCAGCAACCATTTCCCAATAGGTAAATATTCAGACATTATGAACAAAAACAAACCCCTAAACCCTTCTTTCTTCAAAGAAGTATTCCAAATTAGTAACAGCCATATGAAAAAGCTCCAAATCACCAATAACAAGAAAAATGAAAATCGAAGCAACGCTGAAGTCCCACCTCACACCAAGCAAATTGGCAAATACACAAAAAGTTGAACGTAGTTAAATGGTGGAGTACTGTGGAAAGCCAGACCCATTAATGTATGGGAGGTGCAGCTATGAATTGGTCTAACTATTCCAGAAAGCAATTTGGAATTAGTCACAAAACTGACTAAAATGTCTATGTCGTATGACTCAGAGATTCCACAGTGAAGCATATATCCCACGGAAATCAATGAGAAAAAGAAAAGTTTCATATAAACCAAAACTGTTTATCAGTAGCAAAGAAACAGAAACAAATTAGATGCCAATCAATTGGAGAGTGTATAAGCAAGTTGTCACATGTGAACACAATGGAATATTACTGTACTGTCAGAAATGATCAATATAATGAATATAGACTTAGGTGAGCTGATGTAAAATATAGTTAGCAGAACCAAGAAAATAATGTACACAAAGTACAAGAAAAGACAAGAGATCGTAACACAATCCAAGTAGTTCATATTATAATCAGAGAAAACAATATGCAAAAAAGAATTGGGAAAGGGAGAGGACCAATTTGTAACTTCACCAAGGTAATGACATCTCTGAACAGAGTGACTCCTATAAAATTATGCACGGTGGCACGGCATGGAGATATGCTAGAAATCCTAGAACTGATTTGGGACAAAATGAAGTGTAAGTTCAAGGACTGGAATCTAACATCTCAGGGATGGAGTTCAAAGTTCTAATGGGAGATGGAGAAGATAGATGGCATGAGTACAAGATGCTTGGTGTGGAGATGGAAACTGGCTACCTACCAAAAGTAATTTTTCTTCCAATAATATTTGTTCAAAATGAAGAATAGGAATTTTACATGAGTAACTCTGTTCAGAGAATTAATTACCTAGGTTAAGATACCTGAGGACATACTTTTTAGTGAGATCTGAATTCATTTTCTCATACTGGATGGAAGATTTTAACACATTTCAATTACCATAAAACAAGCATATTCTAGTTGAAGGCAATAGTGCTTTTTTGTGAATTATGTGTGCTCCTTCACAAAAGAGAGCTCCTTCTGACCATCACTCTCCTTTGACTGAAAAATAGGATTGCTAAAAAAAAAAAAAAATTCAGAATTTGAGTGAGAAAAAGGAAAGCACATTTAGTACAATAAAGTTCCATCCTCTACTGTAAAATACAGTAAGATTGTTTTATGGCACTTTCATGAGCTCAAGTTTTTGGGACATTGCATGTGAGCAAAAACTATACAGGAGGAACATTGCTGACTGAGGCGTTGGGCCAGGTTAGTAAAGTCTGCATGCCAAGCGTAGGAAAACTTTACCTGTGGGAACATTTATAAAGAGCTTTCACTCCCTAGGACTTTAATGGTCTAAGCCTGTGATGAATACTTCTCTGACTGTCTCTATAAAGACAGAGTGAAAGGAGAGTTGAGGTAACTATTTGGATAATTTAGGCCTCTAACGAGCTTTGGAGGAATAAAGAGATGCATTTGCCTAATTGCAGCTGGCCTAGAGCAAAATTTGGAAGAAGGCAAAATAGCATATTTTTGTCTTCTGATCTCTTCTCTCCCACTTTCATTGCCATATTTTTCCCTGTTGAAAAAACAGCTTTCTCTAAATTGCCTAATTCCCTCATGCTACTCAGAGTTCCCCTGATGAAGCACACCATCTACACCTGCCCTCCCAGAGATATCCCATTCCTGAATCCGCCCATTGTCTGTCATCATAACTTACCTCCTTTCCCTCTGGAGTCATTTTCATTATCCAAAGTTTCTAGGATGAGCTAACACACATTGAGGTGACAGTGACTGGCACTGACTTTATGGTTTTCCTTCAGCAGAGATATAGACAAAAGAAATCCATTTCTAATGAAAAAATCTCAATTACTTAGTAGCTATCCGTAATGGATATTTTCAAGCATTGTACATAAAACCATCCCAGATCTGAATTGTCAGTTTGTTTTGCTTTTCATTTCCTCTTTGACCAGAATCACTTGACAACTGATTGGTTTTCTATTTTACTTTCAAGATCATGTAGTCAAATTCTCACATTTTAAGATATGAGAGAACTTTGTGGGGTACCTTGACCAAGGTCACACAACTAGGTTTCATCAGAGCAGGGTCTTAGATTCATGCCTCTGGTTTCCAAGTACAGTACGCTTTGTGTCAAAGAGCTTATTCCCAGCCTCTGTCACCATCACAAAAAGTCCAGTCTGAGTAATATACTAGAGTAGTGCTATCAAACTTAAACAGAAACAGACTGCACATAAGGATCCCTTCAGGCTGCACACTGACTTAGAAAATCCCACATTAACACCATCCATGTTGTATTTTTATTTGTTTTGTTAAATGTCTCCCAATTACATTTTAATCTGATTTGGGCTGCACTTAGAGGTACTTCACACCTCTTCACTGGAATATACTATTATGTATCATCCTGACCTCATAGCAAAACCAGTTTGGTCCAACAAAACAATGAGATTATAATGAATACTTCTAGATTTATAGTGTTTTACAGTTACAAAACATGTTATTGTTATTAGCTGTATTACACACATGCTCTTCTTTGATTTTTACGTTGAGCATGCTTTTTGTTAATGTTAAGTTATAAATCTTCTTCTTCCCTTCAGCCCCAGCGCCACCCATTGAGAACACAAGCAACAGATTGTCATTGAGTCATTTCAGTCATGTCCAAATCTCTGTGACCTTATTTGGGATTTTCTTGGGAAAGATACTGGAGTGGTTTCTTTCTCCTACTGTTTTACACATAAGGAAACTGAGGCAAATAGGGGTAAGTGACTTGCCCAGGGTCACCCAGCTAGTAAAGTATCTGAGACTGGATTCGAACTCAGGAAGTTGAGTTTTCCTGATTCCAAGTCTAGTGCTATATCTGCTGCACCATTTAGCTGCTCAGGAAGCAATGCATTATTTTAAAGATGGTGAAACTGAACTGAGTTCCCAAGTTGGTTAATGATTTGTTCAAAGTGACACAGTTTCAGCCCTAAAACCTAGGTCTTCTGTCACCAAGTTCACTCTCACCATTACGCCAAGTTAAGCTCTCATGTTTACTACTGAGGAAAATATATTCAGCTACAGGTAAAGTTTGAGGAAAAAGACCTAGGTTTAGAGTGCAATTAAGAACACATGGCTACCCTAACTCCTTAGTAACACAACCTTTTAGCTGTGAGGATAATCGGCTTTGCTCGCCCAACTGCTGGTTTTAATCCTTTAGCCAAGGAAGGAAAACAAAACCTAAAAGCCATGTGCTCAGAGGAGGGAAGTTCAAGGTAGGAGAAAAAGGAAAAAAAGAAACTACACTGGAAATTGGAAGGCCTGGATTCTAGCCCTAGGTTTTTCTACTAGCTAGCTATATGGCTTCATCTCCCTGGACTTCCATTTCCTTATCTATAAAATGAAGGAAAATGGATTAGATGATCTCCTCTAAGATCATTTTCAACTTGAAAATTCAATCATGTTATGAAGCAATGAGAGCCATAGGGCTCAACTGTTCAGGATAAGGAATTAACCTGACAAATTCAGTAGGGAAAAGAGAAAAGGAGAAATGGAAAATTTACATTATGAATCAAAGTCTCCCTGGGTCTCCTAGTCTTTCTAAGGTAAATCCTTATGAGGAAATAGGTACCTTACTCTATAAATGTCTACCCTTCTTGTGCTTCTCTTAGTTGATTTCTTATACCCCCAGAGGAATTTTTCATTTGTTGCCCGTGAAGGGATTTTCGTCCATACCAGGGGTGGCTAATCTGCAGCCTTAAGGCTGAACTAGTCACACAGAAAGGAAGATAGAGATTATCTAGGTCAACTCATTTCACTGAAGAAGAAATTTTAGACTAGAGAGGTAAATTATTTGTCTAAAGTCACACAGGAAATGAGTGGCAGAGCCAGGATACAAACCTAGATTCTCCAACTGCAAATCCAATGTTCTTTTCACTTAATTTAAATACAACTCTGAGTGAGTTTATGAACCCTTAGAACTCTTAAGGATATATATATTATCTGAAACCTTTATTTCTCAGAAGTTGTATATCATTGCCAGTCTGAAAATCTATCCTTTCATAAAGTCAGTTTAGACCAGGGTCACTCCAAAGAATTTCTTTCCACCCTCTGTCTACTGCCCTTGACCTGGCCTGACCCCAACACTACCATCTGCATTAAAACACATCTGCCTTTTAAGAATATATTACCACACGGGTCATTCTAAACCCATAGCTCTCTTTCCATAGCTCTCAGGTTCTGCCATTTATTCACACCACCTCCACTGCCTGATGTTGCCAACCCCACCCTCTTGGCCCTTTCTCCCATAGCTGGAGGCTCAGGAGCAAAGCCAAGCGTGCTGTCTGGACTGCTCTGGCCCCACTGTCTCCTAACGACGTTACCTAGTCTCAGATTTCTGCCCCCTTTGCATGAAGTCACTCACTGCCTCCTGCTTTCCCCCATTGTTACTCCCTGTTTCCTGCCTGAGGCTGGTTTTTTTTTTCCTCAAAAGGTAGGAGAGGCTGGTACTCATACATGGGAAGGAGGTAGTAGGATGAGTCAGAAAGAGAAATGATGCATCTGAGGGAAAAGAAGACATAGGAGGGAAGGAGAAAAGCAGCCACAAAATGGTCATCAAAATGTATTCAGGGACATCCCTAAGACCAGTTGAAGCTAAACAATTAGTTAGTAAGGTGGGTGGGGTTTTTTTTAACCATTTCTCTGGAACCCTCATTTAATAAATCATCAGTAAATATACTCTTCCTTAGAAACTTGAAGCTGACCTGTCCTGAACGGCACAACTGCTGGTTGATGTAAGGTAGGAATTTATGTGGGGGGAAAAATAGTTTCTGAAAAGCTTGATTTAAAAAAAAAAAAATAACACTTTGAATTAAATTAAGCAATAACATCCCCACTGATCTTGCATGGAAGATATTTACTTTTCTTTTTTTCCCTGTCTTCCTTTTCTTCCCTCCCTTCCTTCCCTTCCCTACTTTCCTTCTTTCATTCCTTTCTTTTTTCTTCCTTCCTTCCTTCCTTTTTTTCATTCATTCATTCTTTCTTTCTTATATTACACTGTTTTGAAAAAATAAAAGAGGAAGAGACTAATGGGTCTATAAAGATCCACTCCTTGTTTATCGATCACCACCAGGCCAAAGGTTTTTAGAAGTGTGTTCTGATAGACACTGGGGCTGCCAAAAGCCAGACTATGCATAATACATGGACCCAAAAATGCTATAAAATTAAAGCAGTAATAAATTTAGGATCAGTAAAACTAAAGTGCTTCTTTGTACAGTATACTTTATACCTTCTGCTGGGGCAGGGAGGAGGGGTTTCATGGTGGCAAGGGTAGTTAGACAAATGTGGAAGCAGAAATTTAAAAAAAGAGAAAGCATAATCTCCTAGCAAGGAATCAGCTGAGTAGAAGCAAGAAAAAGAGGAAGTCATTTTTTTCTCTGAAAACCCCCTCAGTAAAGGTATGACTTAATCAGATGCAGAGAATAGGAATATATGTTACCAGTGAAGGTAAAGTATTTTCACAAAATGAGGTATGTTCTCTAACTGGAATGCGAAGCACTTTCCCACGGAGAATAAATACACATTAAATGCAACAGAAATTGATGGGAGTATGAAATTGTCTTCCTTTGGGCTCATCACTCCACAAAATAAGAGCCAATATTGGGACCCCATCTTCTCTGAAGTGGATGAAGGGATGGGAGATCAGGCAGGAAAGGGGTGTAGGAGACAGGATGCTGAGACAGCTGGGGACCAGCTGAAATCAAAGACCATCATAAAAGTCCAGTAGGGGGTCGACAAGAAGACCTGGTCATTCTTGAGCAGACCCATTTCCCAAGTCTAAGAAAGCAGCTGTGCATCGAGACTGGGATGCTGCTAAAACCCCAGGATTGGCCATAGCTCATTTGGACCTTAATGAAAGCCAGAGTGGACAATTTTATATTACAAACTTCTCTCTAACCTCCAGTCCTACAAATAGAAGTCCATTTCAACATCTGGTCCTTCAGTGAAGCTCAATACATCATTTGCAAAAAAGAGAGAGAGAGGGGGGGGATAATGTGAAGATTGATTCAGTTAGTAAGTGCATACTTTAAAATCTCTCTGAGGTTTTAAAGTGCAGCTTTATTTAGAATAATTCTAAGAACCAGAGGAAGAGTCCCTTTGTGACTAATCCAAATTCTGCTTGTCAGACATCTGGCCTCTGCTATGAAGAGGGGACAAAACTGACAAGTCTTCAATTTTCACACAAAAAGCAGTATTTCTCCAATGTTTTCAACCGTCCACTCTATATAGAGCTTTTTTTTTTTTTTTTTTTTTTAGAGCACCCTTCTGACATGTTGGTGAGCACCTTCTGTTTGATCAAGGGGCAATGAATATATGCCCTCTTTTGAGGTCTAGAGATGACTGAATAAATGAATAAATGAATGTCAAACCATTTGTAAAGCAGTTCTTACCTCCTGCTATTCTTGTCGATATTCATCTATAGGTCTTCCCACGACATCTTTCCAAAGTGCTAAAGATTTTTCTCCAGTTTGGAGATTCTTAACTTGGGGCCTGTGATTTTTAAAATTGTTTAAATTATTTTGTATTTTCAACAATATATTCCAATGTAATTGGCTTCCTTTGTAATCTTATGAATTCTAGGCATAGAAAAACATTACTTTGAGAAGGGGCCCATAATCTTAACCAAAATGCCAACAACATTCATGACACACATACCTACTCAAAAAAATATATGAATTTATGCTCTAGGTCTCAGTCTTGATGGATGCCAGTGGAATACTGAGGCTGTCAATTTGTGATTCACTCCCATTTCATCATATGATCAGCCTAGTCATCTGTTTCCTCAATTAAATCCTTTATACCACTTCTTAAAAACCATAGTCTCAAAGGAATCAAAGTCCATAGAGTCATTGATCTACAGCAGGAAAGACTTCAAAAGCAATCTTGTCCAAATCTCTTTTCCCATTCTACAGATGAGGTTGAAAACCATTCATTACCAGCACCTACATATTACAAACCTACACCAAAACTTTGGGGGGGAAATCACCCTGTATTATTATAATGATTAGAAATTATAAGTAAGAGGGGATGTAAGTAGAGTTACCAGGAGAACTGCTGACCTTTTATTTACCCAAATCCATCAGGTAAAACCCGATTGAACAGATAGGCCTGCTAGCTCCCAAAACTCAAAAACAACTTACATGTAAACACACTCACACACAATTTTCTGGCTTGATTGAATCAGGAGTGGAAGTGAATTCCAGGGTGTGGTTACATCTCAGTAAATGTCCTGCCTCCAACTGTCAGATTCTTACCAAGATAAGGAGAAGCTTATCTCAACCACTGGAGAGGCAATCTAGGAAGGAGCCAGTCTCCTAGCGAACCCCAGCATGAGGTACATAAGCACCACCCTCAAAGTCTTTTATGACTTCGATAGATGATCTTGCTTTTTTCACTTTAAAAACCATTTTACATAACTTTATGATAATGAGTACTAGTATATTCTCACCCTGGCGGTGTGAGAGATCAGTTTTGAAGGCTGTATTTTTATAGAGGGGCCTAAATGTTGTGAGCAAGTAGGTTAGAATCAGAATTATTGTTATTTAACATTGAGTTTATTGTATATTGTCTGACTGATGCCAATCGTGCCCAAAAGGGTATAACGAAAATTCTCTAACACAGAAATATGAAACTAGGGTTTTGTAATTTTCAATGTGACTTTTTTCATATGAATAAAGTCAATTCAATTCACCTCCACATTCATTAAGTATTTACTACATTCAAGGAATTATGTTAGCTACTAGGGATAAAAAACAAAAGACAAAAAAAGACAAAACGGTCTTCTCTCTGAGGGGCTTAAATGCTACTGAGAGATTACACTGTAATGTATATGTAGATAAATAATATAATGTAACTTGAAGACAGAGAGGCAGTGATTACTAAGCAGGAAATCAAGAAAGGCTTCCCGGAGGACCATACCTGAGACATTTTTTCAGAAGAGTGTTCATGAGAAAACAGTGAATTTTAGAGATGGGGTTTGGTTTGTGGAAAATCATAGGTAAGAGATAGGATTCTGAATATGAAAAATAACTAGTAATCTAGTTTGGCTGAAATACAGAATTATGAAAGAGTAATATGAAATAAGGTTAGAAAAGAAGCGGACCTGGATTGTAGAGGAATTTCGACAGGTAAAGAATTTGTATTTTATCCTAGAACAAGGATGCTTAATTTTTTTATGTGTGCAATGGATTCCAATATCAGTCTGGTGAAACCTTTGGATTTTTTCTCAGAATAATATTTTAAATAGTTAAATGAACATCTAAATTTCAGTTACAGGTTAATACAGAGATACTTTTTTTTTCCCATTCTATCCCCCTTAGGAGTGTGTAGATTCCAAGTTAAAAAAAAATCCTGTCCTAAACAATGATGATTTTTACATTAAAAGAGAAAAAAGCTTTGGCAGACCTACAAAGTCAAATCAATAAGTATTTATTAAGGCCTTGTTATGTGTCAGATATTGTGCTCAGCACAGAAAATACAAATATAAGCAGAAAGAAAGACAGCTTCTGTAATCAAAGAGCTTATATTCTATTGCGGAAAGACGGCACACAAAAGGAAGATGAGGGGTTTGGGGAGGCATCAACACAATGACATGGTAGAGAAAACGGTGAAGAAAGTCAAGAAAAACCAGAGTGCCTTCCTAACTTGTGAGCTACAAAGATTTTTTTGGCAGCAACGTGGAGAATAAACTAGAGAAGGGAGAAGCTGGACACAAGAAGAACAATTAGAATTCTATTAAGTTAAACCCATAAGTGATGAGGATCTAAACTAGGTTGGTGGTTGTGTGATTCAGGGGAGAAGGGGAGAAATTCAGAAAAGTTCTGCAGATATAAAATTGATAAAACATGGAAACTAACTGGATATGAGAGGTCAAGAGAAAAAAGTCAAGGATGACTTAGAAGTTACAAACCTGGTGACAAGAAGATGTGGTCCTCAACAGACACAGAACAGTTTTGAGGAGAGGAGGTCATGAAGCTGGGAGGGGTGGAGAATGATGAGTTACATTTTAGACAGACTGGATTTGAGCTGCCAGCAGCTCATCCTATTGAAAATGGCTAGCAGACAATTATTAATGGTACAGCACTGGCATTCAGGAGACAGAGTAAGACTAGATATATAGTTATGGGAATAATCTACATAAGGATGATTAAACCCATGGAAGCAAATTCAATTTAGCAAACATTATTAAGTATCTACTATGTGCAAAGCACTGTCCTAAGTACTGGACATACAAATATATTACTTTTCTGGGTTATAGCTTCAACTCACACATGTAGGTTGAGTCCTCAGATGGCAGCTGCCCCCAGACTCCATGGCTCCTCATTCTCATCTATGTGTTCCATTTAATACTGAATGAAGGACATAGTGCACTAAGATGGAATCACAAGAATAATAACAAAACATCTCCCCCAAATCTGAGCCACATTCTCCCATAACTACATACAGAGTTGGGTGGAAGAGTGGATAGATGCCAATAAAGAGGCACATATTTAGGAAACACATATGGTCAAGGCAGCTCACACTTCTGGCTCTTCAGTTTTTTAGGATTTTTTCCCTAAATTGATCTTATTGTCAAGCTGCTACTCCAAGCACAGTTTCTCTGTTTAGTAAGTCATTCAAGTGAGTTCCTTGGACCTGTGCCTTTCCTCAGCTCAGATCCTATAGTCAAGACCGTCTGTGTTCACTAATCTCAGACTTCCCATACTCCTCAAATATGTTTCTGACTTAAACTTTCTTCCTGCTTCCTTTCAAGTTGTAATGACTTCTACTGGCCAAGTAACTCTGATATAGATTAGGGTGGTAAGTGGAGAAGCGAGAAGAAAGATAAATCTTGCCAGAGATATGTATACCCTGAGATTAGAGGAACTATTCCCCTTAGCAAGATCATATTCTGCAACTGCCTGGCTAAAAGACATCTACTAATTCCATCATTTGGTTGATAAACTATTGTTCATTCTTCATTTTCAAAGATGACCAGTGGAATCAAGGGGTGATAGCTTGGCTAGCTCATGAATTGGATTTAAGTGAGGCAGTTGCACAAAGTCATCAGCCTCAGTCTCTTTTCCAGAGTCATCAGAGTCCAGTGGCAAGATAAAAGTCAAGATGCCCGGTGTTGGCCCAGAATGCAGTGGATGACCTTGGTGTTTTCAATCTATGACCAATCTCTAAGTGCTCCACAGAGCCTGCTTCAGCCACCTTCCTGGCTCTTGGAACAAATAACTTTGCTAGCTCACTCCTCCAGGGAATGTCTTCACATGCTTGGGGAAGGCCTCTCCCTATCAGGGGTTTGAAAAACTGTTTTACCCTTTAAGATACCATCTAGGTTATCTGCCTATATTCTGTGATTTCTATAACAGAGCTTCAAGGAAGTTCATTGATTAGCAGTCTCCTCCCCCACCCTCCATGCTACCCCATTACACGAAGATAAAAACAAAAGAGTCTCTACTCTCAAGGAAATGGGGAAATATACCATGCACACAAATCAGTCCAGTCCAAGGAAAATTAAAAGTGAAAGGAGCAGGAAGAGGACACAGGAAGGCTTCTTGGAAAAGGTGGTCATAAAGAAAAAACAGGTTTCTAAGAGACAAAATTGACAGAATCCATTCCAATCATGGGAAATGATATACAAATGTACAGTGGCAGTAAATGGAATATCAGGTTAAAAGAATAAGTAGTATAGTTTTCCTGGAATTAAGATGAATAATATGAAGCATCTGGAAAAGTAGTTATGAACAAGATTGTGGAGGGTCTTAAATGTCATTCTAGGGAGTTTGCATTTTATCCTAAAGGCAACATGGAACTACTTTCCAATCCAATAATTATTTACTAAGTGCCTAGTATGTGCCAGGCACTGTGCTAAGCTCTGGGATACAATGAATAAAAATTACCTACTCTTAATGAGTTTATAATCTAAAGGGGAAGACAAAACATGAAAGGAAGCAAAAAAAAAGGAGAGGGTGGAGAGAAGAGCCAGTACACCAGGAGGTATCTTGTTCGACAAAGTTGAAAACAGGCAAAGTAACAGATGTAAAGTGGAAGGAACTGAGAGCCCAGTTTTTGCCTTTTATAAAGGAAAGCATGGGGAGGAGCTCAGTGCTGGAGCCTCCAGCCCTCTAGTAAGAGGAGAGAGGAGGCTGAGGTAGGTGACGTCCATCAAGGCTTGAGCTGGCAGCATGGTGGTGAGTTTAGGACTAATAAGCTTATCCTGGAAAGGGAAGACAGTTCCATAGAGTGGAAACCAGGCTCAGCAGCACATATAAAGTGGAGGGAGAAGGATTTTAGGGGAAGGGAGAAATAATGATACTACCTAAAGCATTGTGCTACTGTACTTTGAAAAAAATTAGATTGAAAAAAATAATTGTTTTCTCTGCAGTTTTAAACAAAACAAAGTTACATATATAAAATCTCTCTTCCCCTCACCACAATCTTCACATAGGTAGGGCAAAAACTAGCTCTGTGTCCTTTTTGGCAAGTGTGCATTTTGCATTCAAACAATGGCCCACTCATCAGAGTTGTACTCTCTGAAGCATAGTTTGAATGCTTGGCAGTTTAGTTTGAGTAAGTACTTCAGTGTCTGCTACCTTATCCTGCCAGGTGATCTTCAAAATCTTCCTAAGACAATTCAAATGGAAGCGATTCAGTTTCCTGGCATGGCGCTGGTAGACTTCCTAGGTTTCACATACATACAACAACAAGTCACTTAACGAATAAACACGTTGAATAGAATTGAATTTTAGAAAATGTTTCCATTATTTCTTATTGGATTTTTTCAGCGTTTTCAGTGACAACACACTCTCCTGATCCTCTTTCTCTGTCTTTACAACCTCCTTAACTTCTCATAACCTTAATAGGTGTATTCCCTAGGATATGGAGTGATTTTTGCTTTTTCTTTGTCCACTTCATTGAAGATCACCCTGATTTTCCTCACTGCTAGTGTCTTCCTTATTTATCCTGCATGTATATTTTTCTACACAGTTATTTGCATGTAAACTCACTCATTAGATTGTGAGCTCCCTAAAAGTAAGGACTGTCCTTTATCTCTTTTTGATTTCTCTAGCACTTAGCCCTGTGCCTGGCGTACAAGAAGCACTTAATAAATCTTCATTGGTTGATTGAATATGCTAGCAAATACAATATGCTTTCTCTATTCCAACCTTCAAATGTATTGATGCTGTCACATACAGAGAGCCATAGTGTTAGACAAATGTCACTGTTGGAGAACAGCGCCTATGGCCTGATCCCATAGTGTGCTAATAGCAACCAGTTTGCAAATCCCAGTCCTGGTTCACTCTGAAATAGACTTAATGAGAATGAGAGGAAAATGATAAATAGGGACAGCAAGTGGCCTTGGTATGAAGATTGATCCCTGCCCTTGTTTCTCCTTCTGTTAACTAGGCCCTTCACTTGTTTGCGTCTTCTGACTGCTGGTGCTTTTTGCTGGATAACTCTGACAAAAAGACTATTTTATGGAGAATTCACATGGTCGTCAGAAGAAGCTATTTAGAAGGACACTCTCAAGGTCTCTCTCGAGAACTTTGGAATTGATTGTGTGACATGGGAGACACTGGCACAGGACCGCTCAGCATGGCATGCCCACATCAGAGTAGCTGCTGTTCTCTATGAGCAAAGCAGAACTGAAATAGCTCGAAGAAAACGCAGGATGCACAGATTTAGAGCATCCACCCCAAATGTTCATAGGGACTATTTGTCCCTGATCTGTGGTAGAGCATTCTGAGCTCATATTGGTCTGATCAGTCAGACACATTGAAACTTGATTTTATCATAGACCTATCAAACTACATAACCAAATCCACTCTTTCTGATTCACATAGGGCTAAATTTATTACCAAAAGGAGCACAGAAACATTCAAAGAGAATTTGGCAAACTTAGCAAGAAACTGAATACCTTAGAGGCACCAGGAGTTTTTTCATCTGCATTTCCAGCTGAAGGTAATAGAGTCTTCTAAAGAGAATAGCAGGTTTGGGATATAAACAACTATTTGGAAAGATGGCATTTACAGTCACCTTGTGAGTTTTGCTTTGTCAGAAAAAAAAATTTAATGATTTTGGGATGTGTGTATAAATACTGAGGAATGACTACTTATAGAAACAAAAGATATCAATAAAACTTATTTTTGTAAGCAAGGGAGAGGAGAGAAGAATAATTCTTATTTATCAACATGGAAATCTGCTTCAGATTTAAAGGCAGTGAGAGAAGAAACACGATAGAATAGAAGGCTAGTCAGACATTTTCAGCCATGTACATTCTTTTATTAATGGAAAGACTGGTGAAGACTCAAGAGATAGAAATTGTGGCATACGCTGTTCAGTCTCCTGAATAGTGCCTTTTAATCTGATTTGGCCTCACCATTTATAACAATGGCAAATACAATATCTTTGCTATCTTTTCTCAAAAAGCTCTTAAGATTTAAAAAAAAAACAGTAATAAACATTTCTCTTTAAATAAAACTATGGTGTCTGGAAGCAAAATTGGAGTTTCTTTAAAAAAAGGTAATAAAAGTGGTAGGTTCTTATCCAGCAATAGAGTACAGCTAATAAGAACCAATTAAAATATGCATTCCTAGAAACTTGTAGATCTGCATAAAATGACTTGAAATTTCTTAAAGGGAAGGAAAAATATACACACCTAAACTAAGCTAGTTACCTCAGAAATTAGAAAATAAAGTATATACAAAAAGGTATCTGTAGGAACATCCAGGAATTCACAACAGACAACAGTGAGGCTAATGGCCTTTGATATCTATACAGAATTGTAACAGATAGTTTAAAAACAGTAGATGTTATCAAAGTAAATGAAGGATTCAAAGGAAAATTTTGAAATTATAAATGACCCACGTAAAAGCCTTGTGCAGAAATAGCAAGGAGGTTGAGTAGAAAAAGGTGTCTTTATATAGTTTTGGGTACAGAAGTCTATTTGGAAAAGGTTGAAGGAAGAGTAGTTAGGGAGATATTATTCATCAACTGCAAACAAAAGTTTTCAAGAAATTTAGCATTAATGGCAAAGAGAGATAAGGTTGAGATGATAAGACTGGATGAAACAGGTGGTTCAAAATATGTTTTAATTTATATTTCTCGAATTACTAAAAAATGATTCTTTTTGCTTATTAAAAAAATTGAATCATGATTTGACTGAATTAATAAAAATAAAAGCTAAACTTTCTTGATCTTCATTCTGTTTCTATGATGCCAAATAACCATTTTATTCATTATTTTTTAAATTTTCATTTCATTTCACCACTAAAATGGTTTTCTTAAAGTCCAGGTCTGATCATGTCACCCCCTACTCAATAAACTCCAATGGTTTCCTATTGGCTCCGGGATAAAATGTAAAATTCTCTGTTTGGCATTCCTTCATAACCTAGTTTCTTCCTATCTGTCCAATTTTATACCTTACTTCCAGACATGTAATCTGCAGTCCTTGACACTGGTGTCCTGGTGTCGTATGAACAAGACTCTCTATCTCTCAGCTCTGGGTATTTTCTCTTACTGTCCCCAAATCTTGGAGTTCTCCCTCTCCTCTACTCAGACTACCGACCCTCCTTGACTTCCTTTAAATCCTAAATAAAATCCCATCTTCTACAGGAAGCTCTCCCCAATCCCTTTTAATTCTAGTGCCTTTCCACTGTTGATGTTTTCCCCTATTTTCCAGATTATAGCTTGCTTAGTATATATTTATTTGCATGTTGTATCCTCAATTTAATTGCAAGCTCCTTGAAGACAGGGACTGTCTTTTGTCTCTTTTTTTAATTCCCCAGAATTTTAGCACTGTACCTGGCACAAAGTGTTTAATAAAAGTTTATTAACTGATTGATTGATGATTGATTGACCTGGTTCTCTGGTGTCATCTAGAGACAATCACAAGGAGCTGAATATCCAACTTCATCATAATTCATACCACAAGTTCCTAGACGACAGTTACCCAAACGCTAAGGTTGTCCCTTAATAATAATAATTATATTTTCATAAACAGATGTAGGAAGGGCACTCTAGGATCACCATTCAATTCAGCTCCACAAAAACTGCTTAAGCACCTGTCTTGTACAAATATTTGTCCTATGTACTAAGGATACTAACACAAAAACAAATAGTTCCATCCTTAGGAAACATACCTATTAGGGGATTAAGTAAAGACTATCTAACACATACACACATATTAGTAAATACTAACTAAGAGGCAACTTGAGGAGGGAGAGAGTACTAATAACTGAAATGATCAGGGAAAGCTTCAGAAAGCATGTGGTAATTGGGTCGAACCTTGGAGGAAGATTTTGGAAGGCAGATATAAATAGAAATGACAATCCAGGCATGGAAGACAATTTGTATGAATTCAAGGATGCAGAAGTAGGGTGGCATGAGGAGAGGTGAAGATTAAATTTAGAGAACAGAGAACTGTGAGGGACTTTAATCTAGCTTGACTAAAACATAAGGGGCATAAAGGGGAGTATTACAAAATAAAGGTGGAAAAGCATTTTGCCGACAAGTAATGGAAGTCTTTAAATGTTAGACTGAGGAATTTGTCTTTCATTCTAGAGAAAAGAGGAACTCACTAAAGGTTTCTGAGCAGGAAGATGGGCATGATCTCCAGGTCTTCAGCCTCTCTCTTTCCTGTACCTTACTTACTAAAACTTTTTTGACAGTTATGTGGAAAATAGACTAGAGATGACAGAGGTAATAATGAGAGAGATAAATTGGGAAGTTATGGCAATAGTAGAGATAGCTAGGTGATTCAGTGGCTAGAGCACTGGACCTGGAGTCAGGAAGACCTCAATTCAAATCCAGCCTCAGACACTTACTAGCTATGTGACCCTGGGCAAGTCACTTAATCTCTGTTTGCCTCAGTTGACTGGAGAAGGAGATGGTAAACCACTCTAGTAGGTTTGCCAAGAAAACTCGGTTCATGGTATTGGCATATTATGGTCCCAGGAGACATGAAGAGTAGGATACAACTGAATAACCACAATAAATTGCAAGTACAGACAAAGGAATTAGAAACTGAACTAGCGTCCTCCCACTGTGAAATGGGAAACAAATGGATATGAGGAAGACATGAGAACTGTTGTGGCTAGAAAATAGGCAGGAAATGACAATTAATTAGATAGGAGTGAGGGAAAGGGAAGAATAAACAGTGATTCTCCTGTTGCAAACCTGGGTGATTAGTAGAATAGTAGAACCCCAAATGAAAATGGATAGCTGTAGAGGCAGAATGCTTGGTGCGGTAGGACTGGGGGAGATTGGCTAGAGTTTGGTTTGGAACATGTTAAGTTTGAGATGCCAATGAGGCACTGATACAGAGAGGTAGTTGGGGATTTGGGCTAGAATTCAGGAGAGGCATTAGGAGTTTTTATATCTAGAATAACTGAATAATAATTCCCAACCAATGGGAATGAATGAGATCATTAAGGAAAACAGAGAGAAAAAAGAGGATCCAGGACAAAGAACTTTTGTGAGTATATATACTCAAGTGATGAGACATAGGGGATGGTCCAGCCAAGGAAACAGAAGGAAAAACTATATGTATTTGTCTTTCATTGCCGAAGAAGACCATGCCATCAGAGAAATAATGACATGACTTACACTTGACTTTGTTTTGAGTGAGGGAGGGCTTTGCAGGTCACCAGCCTCTCTTCTCCTCCAGAGTCATCTGAATCCAGTGACCAGATATTCATCAGGATGACTGGAGATGACCCAGGATGAGGCAATTGGGGTTAAGTGACTTGCCCAAGGTCACACAGCTATTAGGTATCAAGTGTCTGGGGTGAAATTTGAACTCAGGTCCTCTTGACTCCTGCACTGGTGATCTATGCACTGTACCAGAAGAAAAACTAGAGAAAGCAGGAAAGGAGTCACTGAAGTCAAGCAAGGGGAGAAAATATTAAATAGAACAAGATGGTCAACATTGCCAAAAATTATTGAGATGACAAAAAACATGTCCAGAGAAGAAACTATTGGATTTAGAAACTAAGGGATCACTAATAACTTTACTAACATATGAGACATTTGGTCTCATCTTTGCACTCTATAAGGTAATCCCCTTCCACACAGTCACATAATCCCTCCCACTTTCCAATTTTTCCAATATCAAGTTTATGCTGTGTACTTTAATTTCAAGTAGGCTCATTTTTTTATGTTGAATAGAAGCAATTATGTAGTTTTATTAAGAATATTATTCAACAACAGTTTCAAAGTCTATCTCTACTTATTGTTGGTAGATTTGGAAAGATTTTTATCTCACATGCAGAAAATATGAGCATGACCCAGAATGACAGTTTTCATAATTTTATGTTGCATTGTGTATATATTATTCAAACATGAGTTCCATATCAGCTTTAAAATGAATTTGCACTTGAAGCCCTTTAAAAAATTAATATGGAAAGATACTGATCAAAAATCACAGGTTTCCTTAAGAAATGAAATGTCAAAAAAAACCCAATATCATTAAACATTTTATATATGCAAATGTAACATAATCCTGTCATATTGTAGTAAAATCTTCACCATATGGTGTAATGTTCAAGAGAAAAATTGCATTCAAATTTTCAACTTTTCCAATAATATCTCAAAATCTTTTATCACTTCTAACCAGTAACAACATTCATCATTGCATGAAGTTACAATTGCCAAATAGCTAACTTTAGAAAGAAAAAATGAAACTGGAGAAAAGCATTTCAACATTAGTGCCACAAATTCAGCTCTATAATGTTAACACATAAACACATGAGAAAAACAGAGACAAAGACAGAAAGAGAAAGACAGATAGAAACAACGAAAGAGAAACCTTAAGTAATGCAAAATATATACCAATTTCAAATGGCATATTAATCTTTGTCTCATTGACTTTTTCACAGTTTAATCAACTACTTCAAGCAGATACGTAAAATTAAAATCATTGCTAGAGTTACATTTAGTGGAATGATGATAATGATCAGTTTTTCCCATTAAGTTCCAGGGGTTCAATGAATATATTAGGTTGCTGTCACAAGCACCAAGTATCAGCATGAAGCATTACCAACCAAAATGAAGTTGTTTTCCAATCCTACCCAGACTTGTTTCTAATTGGCCCCCTTAGGCCACTGCCAACAGAACTGGCATTCTGAGTCCAATGAATAATGAAGAGCTTCTGTATCTCATTCTAGTGAATAGGGCCTCAGTCAAGCCCTTGCCAAGTTAAATGGAGTTGCTGTGTTATTCTGGAATATTTATTGGACTCCCACATACCAAAGACCAGTGTATAGATAATATTATTCTGAAATTAACTTTGAAATTTCATCAGTGGGAATTGGTATGTTTTGATAACTATTATAGAATATTTTCAAAGTATATTAGAATATAATAAAATATTTTCAAGTGCTTCAAAACTTCATATCAAACATTTTATCTTGTGAGAGTAATTAAGAAGTATGGGTGCTTAACCTTTAGACTCCAATAAAAATAAATTAGCTTATGTGTGGTACAAAATGGAATCACTTAATTTTCAAAAGTGTATAGAAAATGAAAAGATATAATGATTATCTGTTCATTAACACACACACACACACACACACACACACACACACACACACACACACACACACACACACACATCCCTGGCCTAACTGTGCTGCTTACCACCAGTATAACCTTGGGTAAATCTTATGAAGTTCTGGGCTTTAGTTTTCTTATATTTGGAAAGAGATTATTTGACTATGTGTTCTCTAAGGTAACTTCATGCTTGAACTTCTATGAAACAAGCAGACTTTAAATGAGGTCCGTGTAATTGTACTGAAGAATATAGGGTGAGAATTGTGGTGTAAGAATATTGTAAAGATAGGGGATAGATGGGAAGACTAGGCAGATAGGAGGAAACTAGGTTATAGGTTATAAAAGATTTTGTATTTGCTCCTGGACATAATAGGGATGTACTGGAGTCTATTAAATATGGGAATAATATGGTCAGACTGGTGCTTTAGGTAGATCACTTTGGCAGCTGGAAGGAAAATGGATGGGGATGGGAAGGCTAATAGCTGTCAGGTGATGAGGGCCTGTACCACAGTACTGGCAGTATCAGAAGAGAGAAGGGGGCATATATAAAAGCAAGCACCCCAACAAACACAGAAGGGCCTGCTGTACAGGTTCTTAGATCCGCCGTTCTAAAAGGAAAGGCAACTTTTGAGGGGTCAGCAATCACTTTAATGAAGCACATATATCATTCACTTAGTTCAGGGAAACAATCAGCACCCTGACCTTCAGAGAAAATACAAAGAAATAATAACCAATAGACAGGACTTCCAAAAGTCTGACCACAAGTAATACGTACATCACAGATCGACAGACAGATCCAACTGTCTGACCACTACATACATACACAGTTATTCAGAGATAATATCTGGATTTTCAAAGCCAGGGGCCTCCTTAGCAGCTGCCCAGAGTCTCATCTGGCTAAACAAACACTCCCAATGAGTAAGCCCCAAAGTAAAACCTCACCTGGGAGTATTTACACATTTTTCAGAGCCAGAGCGCATCACAACCCTTGAGAATCAGTGCATGAGAAATTAACAAAATGTGTGGGCCTCCCTTAATCAAGCTTCCCTTAATGGGCAGGCCCATCAATGGGTGAAGAAGATTTTTAACTCTCTGATTAACATTACTGCATATCTGAGAGATGTTGCAAAGGTGAAATTGACAGGCTTTAGAATAGATTAAAAATGAGAGATAGTGAGGAGGCACCTAGTGGACTACTGTGAGCCCAGTGGACTGAAAGGATAGTGGTAGTCTCAAAAATAATAGAGAAGTTTGTAAGGAGGGAGTGATTAGAGGCAAAAATGCAAAGTTCAATTTTGGACATGTTGAGTTTAAGATGTTTACCAGACAGGTCAAGATTTCTGAAAGGCTATTGGAGTTTGGGACCTAGGGGTCAGCGAAGAGGTTAAAAGTGGATGCATAAATTTGAAAACCATCAGCGTAGGGATGATGGTGACACAAACAGGTAAAGAAGGAACAGGGATGGATTTACTGGAGAAGACAATTAGCTGGAAATCCTAACTTAGCTAGCTAAGTATATAAGTTTAAGCAAACATATTAGCCCGGTTAGCAGTTGGTAATGTGTTGCTGGAGGTAAAGAGAGAGTTGAAAGGTGGATGATATGGTTTGGGGAGTCTTGTGAATGGAGATAATATTTAAATCCACTGGCACTCATGAGATTCCTAAGAGGGATCCTGGAGTGCTTCTATGCTAAAAATTAGGAATATAGACAAACAATCCATGAGAAGGAGCTGTCACAGAGGGGAAAAAAAAGCTATGAGAGAGTAATATCCTGAAAATCAAGAAAGGAGAAAGTATCTAGAAGAGGGGGTCCTTAACAGGGTCAAATATTACAGAGTTCAAGACCATTGAGGAGAGGAAATACCATTAGATTTAGCAATTAAGTGATCCTTGGCAGCCTTGGTGAGAGTAGTTCCAGATGAGTAGTAGTGTCCAAAGCCAGACTGAATGAGGTTATGAAGTACATATTTGTATGATGGGGGTGGATGGAGGGAGGTGGGCAAGGGCATACACATAAATAGAGAAGTAGGAAAGGCATAGACCTGGTCTGAGGAAAACAAGGTCAGACACAAAGGTAGAAAATCCAGGTACGGAGAATAGAGCTTAACATAGAGGTTAAAAGGATAATTTGGGAGTTGTGAAACTTGCTGAAAGTCCATGGTCTTCAGCATTTATGGAATAAAATGTAATCTGGGGTGTGTATGTATATGTATTTTGTATGTGTGTATATATATATGTGTGTGTGCATATGTATGTATATATATGTGTGTGCATGAGTACAGGTATTTATATATAGTCATATGTGCATACATATATGTTGTTTGTGACTGTGTATGTATAGTTTTAATGTCTACAGAGAGAAGTTTTCTTCCAAAAGACCAAAGTAGAAAATGCAAGTATTTTGTACATTTTACAAACAAGAAGATTTAAGCTAAGAGCAGTTTAATGACTTGCTTAGTATGATATTATGGAAAAAGTACTGCCTCTGTGTAACACTGCTCAAACCTGCCTGAACCTCCCCTTCCTCAATAGTGAAATAAGGGTTAGATTAGATGATTCTTGAAGTCCTTTTCCAGCTCTTGACCTATGATCCTAATATCCTATGATCCACACTCTTAAGTAAATATCGGAGATAGCAATCAAATCCAGGCTTCCCTGGCTAGGAGAAAAATGCGCCTTCCACTATATCCTGTTGTCTCTGGAAGTCATCAAAAGGAATTTTAGCACCTAGGTGAAATTCAGTTGAACTGTGTGGGTAGTCGGTGAGAAAATCCACTGTCCTGTGGATAGCAACCTTTGCTATTTTATTATTATAAACCCCTTATTATTAAGAGTTGCAGTTCACCTGAACCTGAGACCACTCCCTGATTCTTTTCACACAGCCCCTTATCTTATCAGTCTCAAATTTGCCTCTTGCCCTAGACTTCTTTCTCTTAGGCTGTTCTTTCCATCTTCTTGTACTCTAGGTGGTCTGTGATTCATCTTTACTCCATGAGGAATAATTCAAGAAATCCACCTTTCTGTCAGGCATGGACCCAATAGTCTTTATTTAATCTTGCTAGAGTCCCCCGTGATATAAATTAGTTATAAACTTCAAAATTCTTAAAAAGAGTCATGTGCAAATGAGCTGATAGACCCACAGAGCCCCACAGCCATCATTAATGCAATCATCTGTATTCCTTTAAAGAGGTCTTCTCTGTGCACTTGCTCTACTTAGAGATTGTTTCATTCTTTGTACTTGTGTCTCTGGCGCCAAGCACAGTGCTACAGAGTAGGCACTTTAAAAACACTTGCTAATTGATTCATTGACCTTGAGGGCAGTTCTCAGAACAGTACTTTTTTATCCTCAACATTTCATCTGAAATACTATGTTTCTTCACAAGGTGATTTTATGAGTTTTCCTTAAATATTCTTTCAGCAACCAAACTTCGTATCTTAAAGGTAGAATGACTTACACATGGATGAATTTAACCTCCTCCAAATTTTGGCCACTTTCCTTTAATTTTTTTTTTTTTTCCCTGAACTAAAGACAGCAAGATTTGAATTCTGGCATCAACACAGACGGTCACCGTATCTGCCACTGGGTCTCTAGATATCATTAATTGCTAGATCTAAATGAGCTTGGGGGATTTCTGTTCAGGCTTACAGTATTGGGACCAAAATCAGAGGTTTCTTGTTCCAATTATACCTGGCCCAAGACTTAGACATTTGGGTAAATTTGTGAGACTTATGTAAATGTCTGTAGCATTTATCCCTACTTTCTCAATGAAAAAACATTCCTTGTTAGGCAAAATTAGTTGGAATTTTCTTTGACAATCTAAACATTTTCTATGGCCTTAGTTTTAGTACTTAATATTTATTTAGGACTGCAATCTACTGTGGTAAGTAGGATAACATTGACTTTCTGCAGGATGAGAGTAAATTTGAATGTCACACTAGTGACTTTTGAAAGTAAGAATAGATTAACCTTGCAAAGTCCACAAGATCATGTTCTGTTGATCCTCACAATGTAGGATCATTCTTTGGATCCAATTGACCCCAGGTCTCTAAACATAATTTCCAACCGGGAAAATTCCTTGGATATCAGATTCAGGCATTTGCTGATGAAAATCATTATATTATTACAAATATTATATTATATATTATCAGAGAGGATTTACAAAATAGTGACTGTAAGCCATAAACATACACTTAGTCATCAAAGAAAGATTCAATGCTCATTATACTATATTTTTAGGATGGAAAAATAAAAGGATATATATGTATATATGTGTGTATACATATGAACATATGCATAGATGTGTGTACATCTATATGCGTATACATATAGATGCCAACTATAAGAGTGAGGGAAAGGATTTGTCAATCAATGAAAAAAACATTGATTAAGCTCTTACTATGAAAATGTCTATGTTGGGTATACTAAGAAACATAAAACCTCTTCCCTGAAAGATCTCATATTCTAATGGGGGAAACAAATGTAAAGAACCAGGTACATACTATATGAATGCTTCATGGTAATTTCAGAGGAAAAGGACTAGTAGCTGGAAAGACTCTATGAGGTAGATACTATTACTGTCCCCATTTATAGCAAAAGATGCAATTCATAAGCTAGATTTAAAGCTAAAAAGGAACATAGAGGTCATCAGTCCACAACCCTTCATTTTATTGGTGTGGAAACTAATATATAGAAAGGTTAAATGACTTGCCTAGAATCACACTAACACAGTTAATATGACAATAACATAGCTAATATAATGAAAACTACAGCTAAAAGTTCTGAGGTAGAATGTGTATCATCTTCTTCTGGTCCCCCAATCACTCTAACTTTCATCTCAAGGGTTAACTATCCAGAGAATAAGGCATAGTAAATATAATTGAATCTTATTTTTATGATTCAGAGCCTTGCAGTGCCTCAGGGTCTTGTACATGTTATACTTTGTAACCTCATTGCATTCTATAAGTGTCAGATATTATCATATCCTAGACACATACATCCCTCCACTCAAGACTTAACCTGGTGCATCACAATGGTATAGAGGTGATTCTGGATGAAAGATATTTTCAGCAGAGTGTAAGTTCTGACAGACCCTGCCAAGCTTGAAACGCTTTAGCTTTGGTCAAAGTAAGGGACCATATGCCTGCCATTCAATTACCAACCTATCTTGTTGCTGTGTTCATCCTTCCTTTTCAAAGAGGACCATGACATTGGAGAAATGATGGCATGACTTGCACTGGACTTTGTTTTGAGTGAGAAAGGATTGTGCAAGTCCACCAGTCTCACTTTCTCCTCCTGAACCATCTGGATCCAGTGACCAACTTATCTACACTTAGAAAGGTCATACAACTCATGGTGATCATCAGCTATAGTGTAGAAGGGCTGTGATCTACACTTAAGGAAAGAATATGCACACCATTCAAAGCATAACTTCTTAGAGTATTAAATTAATCCCATCACCTTGGCAAATTTAGAGCCTTGGACAGTTGCCTACATCACTTAGAGGTTAGTAATTTGTCTAGGGTTGTATATGTCAGAAGTGGGATTTGAACTTCTTGACTTAAAGACCATCTCTACAATACATTGCTTTTCATATATGTGTGATGGGAGTGAGTAGAATGAGGGAAAAGAGAGAAATCCTCCTCCCACCTTACTGCACTCTACAAGACCCATCAACAACCCACAATAGCCTCACAAGCTGAGTCATTGCTTACTCATTAATTACTCATTGATTATGATTTGCAACCTATATTAATAGCTATAGACTATGGAAGACACTTTACTGAATCTCTACCAATTGACAGATATTTATAAAAGTTTTTTTTGTTTGTTTGCTTGTTTGTTTTCGTTTTTTCTTATGGCAGGAGAGTGCCATATTTCAAGGTTTTTGGGACTAGATTGAGGTCCATCATCTACTCAAAATCACCATTCACAAGTTCAGGGGTGGTGATCTGGGAAAGAACTGAGGAACTGGGAAGTCAGACTGAGACAAATAACAGAGATTGTGGTTGTCAGGGAGAAGAAGAGGAAAAATGACAAGAGATCAGTTAAGGGAACTTCAGAGTTCATGAATATGAAAATGGTGCATTTGTGGGTAATGGGAGGATCAAGGGAATGACCATCTCTGTGTGTAGTGGGGTGAGCTGGAGGAATAGGTCATGGGAAATTAGTAAATTGAGGAGCCATCAGGGTAAGTTGCTTGAAACAAACACTGAACTCATTGAGAAAGAAAAGGGCTGGAGGTGGATAGACACCACTTACCAGAATTTTGAATGGATGGTAGATCTGGGTTGAGTGAACTTCAAGGGAGGGAAAGGTATTGAATGTAGATGGCAAAGGCAGAGCTTGGAAGTGGCAATGGGGAACCAAGAAGTATTTCACCTCCCCTATCATCAGCAGTGAGTGGAGGGGAGGGAGGAAATGATGAAAAATGCAAGCATTGCTAGAAGGAGTGGCCAGAGAGGCTATGCCATCAGCAAGAAATCAGGTCTCAAGTAGCAAAGGAAAAGATTTAAGATGAAAACAGATTTATTACCTAAGGAGCAGACATTCCAGAGAGCACAGTGAAAGGGTTGGGTACCTCACAGACACTGTTGGGAAAGATAGAAATTTGTGGGTGAGAATAAAGTTAGCCAGGATAACTAATTGCAGAATATATGAAATGCAGTCAAGTTTAAGAAAACTGGAAAAGTAAAAAGGGGATAGGATGTAGTGGATCCTCAGTGCCAAACAGAAGTATTAATATTGAGCAGAGAGAAGGGTTGACATAATCAGAACTGTGCTTTAGGAAAATCCCTTTGACAGATGAATGAAATTGAAATGAGGAGAGCTGTGAGGCAGGAAGACCAGTTAGAAGGCTATTCAGTCAAGCCCATTTTTAGATGAGGAAACTGAGACCCAGGGAGATAAAGTATGTAAAGTAAGTATGTATGTAAGTATGTAAAATTTTTCTGAGAATACAAAATTAGAAATTATCAGAGGTGGAATTTCTGATATCTGATTCTTTGTCTATTACATCGTCATTTAAAATATAATAACAATAAAAATTAAAACTCTTTATTATTATTATCTCTATAGCCTAAATTCCATTATTGTGGGAATTCCCTCTACTAAAGACAAAAAACCTGTCTGAACTTGCAGTTCAGAATTTTTTATGCCACTTGCCCGGGTCATATAGAAAATGTCACTGGCACTATCTATTATATGATAAAGCTTCTCAAGAAATATTTTCCTATTTTCATTATTTTTTGGAGTGGAAATAAGAGCTTTATATGACTGTATTTGGCACCACATGAAGCAATATAACACTTCACAAGGTCACAGACATATAACTGAAAGGAACCTCAAAGAAAATCTAGCTCAACCCCCTTATTTTATAATTGGGCAACTGAAGTCCAAGAAGGTTCAACACGAACAGAACCTTTAAATTATTTGTGCAAGGTCATACAAGTAGTGAGCAGCAGGGGCACCACTGAAGCCCGAGCTCTTTGACTCTAGAGTCAGAGAGGCAGAGCCAGGACTCTTTCCACCAAGCCACACTATCTCGTTTCTTAGAAAGATGTTTCACTTTGAATGGTGTGCATAACATCCACGGATACAAAGATTACACTAAGGTCATCTTTGGTTAGACCTAAATTGTGAGCTGCTAAACTGATTCCTAAACATTCTTAATTTCATTTAAAAACCTCTGAAATTCATTCAAACTCACACATTCTCATTATTTAACTTAAAAGTTAGTTTGCGACTTTTTTAATCATGCACAAGAATTTTAATGAATATCCCTATTAATAGATATATTTTCACCTTGTAACTTTAAGCACATAGAAAATCTCTCCTCTTGCATTTAGCACTACAGAATCCAAACTCTTAAGTTCCTCAAATATGAAATGTATTTTCTAAAACCTTCCAGGGGAACTTTAGTCAGCCAGGCAGAGAATGATTATTGTTGTTTAGAACCTGGAAATATTCAGTTTTACCTAATATTTATTTAATCCACTCTGTTGGAGAGCCTGAAATTGGGCTATGAACTGTGCCATATGTGTAATAAATTAGCCATCTCATGCGTGGATTACATCTCTATTAGCATTCTTAATTCATTGCCGTATGCCCCGTTGGTAATCATTTCAGTATAAGCTCAAGTTTGATTTGAGCTGTCAATCAAAAGGACAAAAAGGTTTCCAAAATTAAAAATTAGACCCCAATTAATCTTCAGTATAACGTCAACAAGGTTCATATTTCTTTTATTGAGCCAAGGAATTTGGGAGGTGACATCATGTCTGAGAAAATGTCACACCAGGAAGGAAAGATTCTCTGGCCAATTGGAGCAGCTCTTTGAGTGAGGAAAGGTGTCAAGAAAGTACAGTTGTCCAAACATGGACAGAGCCCTTAATTTCTCTTCCAAGGAACACTGTTTCTGAGATAAATTGTCCAGACGCTCACGGTACCATGCAATGTAATGAAATCATCCTGGTTTTGCATATGTCTACCTTGGTAGATTAAGGAAATAGCTGTTAGACTGTATTCCACCACCCTCCCCTTCTTCCCACCCAATATCCTACATCCCTGGGAACAGAGGAGGAAAAAGGAGGCAACCTTTGCCTCTAGGAAAGTGAAAATCAAACGCAGCAAATGGCCATTGTTATTAAAAGAAAAGACAAACTGGTTCTCAATCTACCCCAGTTCAAGAGAGCTCAGCACAAAGAGGGATTTCTTTTCATGTTAATTACTGCTATGATCAGACTGAAGAGATAACAGCTGGTTAAACGCAGTCAGCCAAAGAAACCAGGCTTCTCATACACTTGTAAAAGGCTACTCTGCAGTGGATGGTATTTTGCTGGAAAATTTGTCAGTGTTTTGTCTGTTTTTTAAAAATAGTAAAATTATCAACTATATAAGGCAGCTTAAACACCTTGTTAAAGAAATTGTTTAATGCTTACTTTGTTGCTAAAATAGGCATAAAATAAAGAGAAGGGTTAATGTGAGAAACCTCCTTCTTAGAAACTGCTATCTTTTGTGGGAATTCTGCCAACAAGCACCATTTCCCAATCATCAAACCCATCGAATTTATAAAGGAAAATGATGCTTAAACAGCAAATATTTATATAATTAACAGGGGTATGGTTTATTCATATATTGAAGATGTTTGCAATCTTTTCACTTTTTTTCATACCTTTCATATTTGAATACCTTTTCATACCATTTCTCCCTTGCATTATACTTGTCTCTGTACATGTCACATCTTTCCTAGCCGAGATCTTGGTGAGGGCAGGAATTACATTGTTTTCCTACTTTTATATCCCCATCACATTCCATAGTGCCCTACATATAAAAAGCACTCAAAAAACATTTGGTGAATGTAATCCTGTGTTGTTGTGATTTTTTTCAATTATACAAAATGAAAGTATAATTGAGTTAAAACATTCTTACAAATGTTATTACAAAACAGCTACTGAAAAAAAACCATCAATACCTACCTGATCACATACTTAGCTTCTCATTTTCCTAAAGTCTTAATGACCTCCACAAAGTCATCCTTCACTACTTCATTATGACAGGGAGGTGACTCTGGTTTCCCAAGGAATATAACAGAAGACCCCAACATCCGGCAGATCCTTCTTTCCTGGCAAGGTTTTAAGTACAGTCCAAATGATGGATTGAGCCTATTGCCTGAGAACTAGCCTACCTAAAGATGAAGAGGCTGATCACTGGTGGGCAGGCCATGAGGTAATACATTTTTTGGACATGGCAACCCATAATTATTTTAATGACCCTCAGTTCCATGTGCCCTAACTGTTCTTCTTTTGTGCCGATGGTTATTAAGTGTCTGGAAAGGAGACAGAGCCTGCTAGGAATTACAGTATTTAGACCCTCTATAAATGTTAACTTAATTGTGGGTATTCTAGATTTGAGATCTTTGTCAAATGGCCAGTGAATCAAAATAACTAGGGGCACAATTGAACCACAGAAATATTGATATCCTCATAATAAAGGAAATTACAATAGAAAAAAAAGTTACTGGCAAGTGAAAGGAGGCTTCTTCTTAAACTCTTTCTTTTAAAAAGCAAAAATTTGCAATGCTGGCAAAATTGGTTTCATTGTGAACCCAAAATAGTTCATCATGGGATATGTGTTCATCTGATCTGATGGTGCTAAGGATGACCAGAAGCAAAGAAAATAGAGACTTGGTAGAGAAATTACACAAAAGACCCATCAAATATAGTCAGCATGTCTCTTCATACAAATGAGAAATCAAAAAATAGCATATTGGACAGTGCAGATATATACCTGAAAATAAGACTCAGGCTTACGAAATTCAAGAAACCAAAGGTTTGTAGACTACTCAGAAAATTCATTTCTTTACATCATGAAAACTTTCTTCTATAGACAGACATGGAAAATACTAAATAATATCACACACAAAAAAGGAAGTTGATTTTATCTTAAGAGACAGGAAATAACTCATTATGGATGTAGGAGTCATATCATAATCATCTGTGTAAAGTCAGACAATTGACTAAAGGTCAAAATCAGCATCAGATTAGAAAAAAAGTATGAAGATAAAAAGAAAAATTACAGAATCCTGGGATTGTATGAGACCCAAGAGGTCATCTAGTGCAACCCCTACTTGAACTACTTCTATGACTTATTTTCTTTTTCCTCTCCTTTCATTCCCCTATTCTCTCTCTCCCATTCTTCCTGCATAGCATTGAAAACAATTGTAACAACTCAAACTTGACCTTTTCAAAAGAAGGTCAATGCTAAAAAATGGGAAATAGAAAAAGCAAAGGTATTGATTTGAATAATCATCACTTCCTGCAAAATCTTAACTGATATAAAGAAATTGACACAACAGAGACATATCAAAAGCCCAGTAATCACCTTTGTGAGCATACACTTGATCTACTTGATAATAAAAATGGGACATAGTGGCCAAAGGCAGCTTTGATTTAGCGCATAAACACATTTCTAAGACTTTGAGAAAGAGGATAGAAATATTGTCTATTGTCTCACAAAACAGGAAAAAAAATACTATGGATATTAAGTTCTAGGATTCTTAGCATGAGATCTCACTGAATCACATCATTCTGAAAGCATTCATAGATAGATCTGAAAGGTCAGAAAAAGGCACAAATTTGTCAATATTTCTAAAGTAATCTGTTTTCACTGTTACTGGAAAATGAAGTCTCTAGGAACTAGAAAGTTCATCTGGCAATTAAAAGATGAAGTCGAAAAGAGTGTTTGAGCTAAATCAATTATGCACTGAGGAAATCCATGCTAAATTTAACCCAATATTAAAACCATCAAAGGATTGTTTTGAAAAATAACTCAGGGAAGGAAAGATATTTTAAAAATGAAAATAATTATAGAAAATACTATTACTTAAAAAGGAAACATAAAGAGCAACAGTAATTACTAGCCCATAAGCCTACTTCTCCATTCCTATAGTACCTTTATTCAAAGACTTTTCACCTTTTCACAAATTCATTTGAAACTATTATCTCCAAAGTTACCAATAAGGCCTAATTCATTCAACTTTTCTTTATTTCTCATACTAATTGAATACTCTGCTGCATTTAACATTGTTAACCACCCCTCCTTCAGGATACTCTGGCTTCTCTAGCCTTTCATGATACCTCCTGGTTTTCCTCCTACCTGTCTCATGACTCCTCAGTCTCTTTTCTTTTGGTGGCTCTTCTATCAAAGCAATTTTCTGTAAGTGATGATCTGGTCATCTTTCCCTTACTCAGTTAATTGCAGTGACTCTCTATTGCCTATAAAATCAAACATGTTTAGCTTTTAAAACCCTTCACAAACTGGTCCCAGATGATCCTTACATTCTCTTTGAATATCATTCCCACCTTAACCTCTGAGGTCCACCAGCCAAAGTGTTGTGTTTTTTTCTCATTTTCCTTTTTCCACATAGCATTGAATCTCTGGGTCTGTGTCTTTGCACTGTCCGTATCTTCTGGCCTGAATACATACCTTCCTGCTCTCCATCTCACAGAATCCCTCTCTTGCTTCAAGAGATCTTTGAATTGGCTCTTTCTTCTTGAAACCCAACTGACAGTTCCCTTCTCCCTAATTATTTTGTATTTTATTGGTATTTGTTTTCTTTATGGTTGTTCTGTCCACATCTATGTACTTATTTCCACATTAGAATATAAATTCTTTGGGAAAATGGATTATTACATTCTTTTATTTTTATCCCCACCACCTAGCACAGTGCCTGCTACAAAGCACGTGCTTGTTTATTTGTTAATTATAAGTATACTTGATGAAAAAGTATGAAGAGAATAGGCATTCTTTCACAAATGGTACTCAGTAACAGAACACATCTTCACATTTTCCATCTTGACAGAAAGATGCAGAAAATACAAGATTCATCTGTGCTTACTGTTTGTTGATTACAATAAAGCATTTTTTTCACTTTGAGACCAAAATATAGCTGTCAAGACTCTCCACCAATAGTTTCTTATGCATATAATATGTTAAGATAATAACTCCCCTTTACATAGTCCCTAGAAATTGTAAGACATTTTACATATATTATTACTTTTGTTCTTTGCAGCACTTCAATGAAGTTATTATAATCCTCACTTTTACAGATGAAGGAATTGAGGGTGAAAGTGACTTGTCTACTGAGGGAGGATTTGAATTCAAGTCTTCTAGGTGGCACAACGGATAGCATGTCAGCCTGAAGTCAGTAGAATTTATCTTCATGAGTTCAAATCTGATCTCAAATACTAGCTATGTGACTGGACAATTCACTTAACCCTGTTTTCTTCAATTTCCTCATCTGTAAAATATATTGGAAAAAGAAAAGACAAACTACTCCAGTATCTTTGCCAAGAAAATCCCAAATGAGGTCACGAAGAGTCAGATATAACAAAAAAAAAAAAAGATGTCTGAACAATATTACAAGTGCATAACTTTATCTACTCTAATACCTAGTTTGCTAGCATCATACTAGATTCCTTGGCAAACTCAACGACAAACATAACTGTTCAAAGACTCTGTGATTGGTTATGTCAAGCATTCCATAAAAGAGAAAGAAAAGTACCCACCAAAAGTGTTTTGTGTGTCACTGTCCTGCAAGATACCTAGTATAAATTTCAAATGGAAGAACTGGTAAATTACTCCACATGCTATTCGTTAATGTCATTGTGTTTTTTTGTATCCAATCTCAGAATACAATCAAGCAGCTTCAGCGAAATCCATGACCACTCAAATAAAACTCAGTCTAATTGTATAGATCCAACACTTTCTACCTGTGTGATCTGTAGTAAATCAATTAGGTTCTCAATTCCTCATCTATAAAATGAGGAGGTTGAACTCTCTGAATTCCCTTTTAGTTCTCTAAGAACCAAATGAATTTTTTTTTAAGTCCCATCCCCATAATTGGTTGTATGGTTAGTGCACTGAATTAGTAAGGAGCAGTGTAGCATAGTAGAGTCCTGGACTTGGAGTCAAGAAGACCTGGAAATGGATGGTTTCCTAGCCATATGATCAATAATTCACTATTATAAAAATCAATTTACCATTTTAACACAAATGATCTCTTGCTAACTTGGCATCCATTTAGGAAATATTTAATATGAGTAGAACACCTCCTTAAGTACTGAGAAAAATCTAAAGCTTAGAGAAATATCTAAACCCAGACTTGAACTCAGGTCTTCTGAGTTTAGATCCACCGCTTTATCTACAATTCCACCTAGTTAATTCCACGGAGGAATTTAGGTGATCCAATGGATACTGAGTTCATATCCAGCCTGACACTTACTAGTTGTGTGACCTTGGGAAAGTCATTTAATTTCTGTTTGCCTCAATTTCCTCAACTAGAAAATGAGGAAAATACCAGCACTTACCCCACAAGGTCGTTGAGAGAATCAAATGAGATTAATAAAAAGTATTTATGTAGCACTTAGAACAGTGTCTGATACATAGTAGGTGCTATGTGAGTGCTTATTCGCTTTGCTTACAATCTACCAAGAAGATAAATGCACATCCTCCCTCACACACTTACTAGTTGTTTTGCCCTGGGTGAGTCATTTAACTTCACTTGCCCTCAGTTTCCTTGTCTCTAAAATGAGCAGTTTTGTACTTGATAACTTCTAAATTCCCTTTCAGGTCTAAATCTCCAGTCCCTAGCATCCTCTTCACCTACTGCTAAATGCTTTATAAATCATACCTCTCAATTACCTTTCATTATTCCCCACAATTAGACTTCTAAGACGTTGGAGCTGGAAGGGACCTTTGTATTACACATGAGGAAACTGTAGTGATTAAAAATTCTGAGAAACATATTTTCTCAGTAATTTAATCATTTTATTGGTAATGCCAGTATATTTATTGGTAAAAGAACAATCATTTGGCCAGCTCTCTCTTAGACCAAAGGCAATTATGACTGCATGGCTCAGAACTTATATACCCATTGGAAGAGGGGGTTTTCCCAAGAGTGGCAATCAGTTCTGATTGGCTAAAAGTTACTGGGAGAATGAATATCACAATGAAGGGCTGACCCTTTTCAAATGAACTTTGATTAAGTCAGTTCCTTCTAAGTTACCCCCAGCCTTGGGCAATCTATTCAAAGAATTTATCCCCACCCAAAACTGAAAAAAGCACAATGTCCCCCTGGGTGCCTTCTGAACAAGAAAGAAAATTAGTCCAATCCCATTGTTAGTAATGTTTTTAAAGATAATGAACTTTTGAAATCAGGCCTTTAGAAAAAGGGGGAAGTCAGGATCTCCCAAAATCATTGGTTATTAGTAATCATTCCTCTCATAACCTAAGATCCTGAAATGAAAATTACTCTGCCCTGCTAATATCTGGAAATTAATTTTTATCTGAACTGTTGCTGTGCCATGCAGATTTGAATTAAATGTGTGGTTTTGAGAACTCCTCTAAAAAGTGTTCTAAAAACACATTCCAAGCAAAAGTAATATCTGCGTACTATAAAAACAATATCTCAATAAGGCAACTTGCTTTAGTTACATCCCAGGTAGTTATACAAACTATATTTTCCTATGTATGCGCAAGGGATGTATATATAAAGGGCTAATCCATCAAGCCTCCCTTTTAGCATTTGTGATACCTATGATGAGGTAAAAACAATTCTCCTCTCCATATGTTCATTCCTGATTTTGATTTGACCACCTGTATTGTGAGAGTGAGTCCAAAAGCTGGCAGAAGGAGTGGGTAGGAGTCAGCATAAGAAAACATGCAAGTGTGGCTGAATTTTGCCTAGAAAGGGAGGTGTTCCAAGGATCACATAATATGATATGTGTACACACTCCTGGGGATAGAAAATGGCTATATATTCTGACTTATACTGTTTTTGAAGCCAAATCATAGATGTGATGAGTCCAGCTCATAAAAATTCAAGAGGATTTTTTTTAAGCCAATGAAGTGGCTGACCATCGCAGACAGCTGTGCTCAAGCTACTTGGAATGGTAAATATGACACCCTGATATTATACAATGAGCTCTGAAGATGATTGTACAAGTGATTTTAATTCCTTTCCCATAAACAGAAGTCTGAGTTTGGCATTATAATGCTATTTGAATACTGTCACCAAATTCTCCTGTGTTGAATATAAGAAGTAAATGTGGGAGCTCAGCAATTTTATGGGCCTGATTCACAGGGATGTTCCAAGGCAAAATTATGGCCAAAGAAAAATGTGACTTCAGTGTCTCTTTCCCTTCTCAATGTCCTAATCCATAGGAAACCAATGTTCTCTCTGCTTTCTACCTATTAAAATCTCTTTGGAAAGAATCTTTATATATCATCATAAAAAAGTGTGAATTAATGTGCTAGATTTCCCAGGAATAATAATTAGCCTTTTATTTGTGACCAAGATTTTAGTCAAACACATAGGTGTCTCATTTCAGGCATCAAACGATGAAGCAGCAGTTAGAATAGATTCAATTCAGTCCGACATGAATTTATTAGACATCTACCAACATGAAGCAAGTACCATGCTAGATGCTGGAGTCAGACAAAATTAAAATGACCATCTTCCCAGTCCCAATACAGTCTACATTCTTTGAGGGGGGAGGAGGGGTGGGAAGGGATAAGCAACATAATTAAATATTAAATACATACAAGGCAAATACAAAGTAAAAATAGAGAGTACTAATAGCTCAAACCCTCAGGAAGGGCTTCCTGTAGGAGTTAGTACATGACTTGAGCTTTGAAGAAAAATAGAAATTCCAAGTGGGCAAGAGGTTAAAGAGAAAGCATTGGAGGCAGAGGAAACAGTTCTTTCAAAGGCACAAAAGAGGATGAATTTCTGGTATGGGAAGTAACAAGCAGGTATAGAACTTAGAGTAAGGCTATATAATGCACAAGAAGTCTAGAAAATATAGGTAGGAGAGAAGACTGTAAAACTAACTGTTAAGCAAGAAAACTTTGTATTTTATCATAGAGATAATAGGGAGTCACTGAAGCTCCTTGGGTCCAAGACTGGCATGGTCAGAGGAACAGTTTCCATCTGTGTGAAGAAACTATTGCAATAATCGGGGCAAAAGGTGATAAAGGCTTAGATTAGAATGATGGCTTTGGGAAAAGAGAAGGGAACATTTGCAAGAGATGTTCTGGAGGTACATTTTACAACATTTGCTTACTAATTAGATTATGGAGGAATGGAGAGATGAGGGTCAAGAATAACTGGAAAGTTGCCAATTTGGATGATTGAAAGGGTCATGGTATCCTTGATTCCAGGGAAAAGGAGAGGAAGGGGTGGGAAGGGCATAAGAACAAGTAAGATGTTTTTCTGTGGCCCCTTGAATTCACAATATTTTATTAATGGCTTTTTCTGCTCCAGGGGTGGGGAGCCTGTGGCCTCTAGGTCCTCAAGTGTGGCCCTTTGATTAAATCCAAACTTCACAGAACAAATTACATTAGTAAAGGGATTTGTTCTGTGAAACTTGGACTCAGTCAAAAGGCTGCACCCAAGGACTTAGAATTATCAAACTTAAGAATGGCTTAGTGAATTACCATCAGACTTAACAACAACAAAAAATGTATATGTGGAAGTGTGTGTGTATATATGCCTCATCCTGGGTCATCTCCAGTCATCCTGATGAATATTTGGTCACTGGATTGGGATGCCTCTGGAGGAGAAGTGAGGCTGGTGACCTGCACAGCCCTCCCTCACTCAAAACAAAGTCAAGTGCAAGTCGTGTCATTATTTCTCTGATGGCATGGTCTTCTTCAGCAGCGAAAGACAAACACACACACATAGTTTGCCTAACATAGAGCCTGCTGCATTCTCTACCATGTGGGTAGGGTTGCCTGCCTCATTAGGGTTGATTGGCTGCCTGCATCATTTCTCCTGTTCTTTTTTGGCCACTCCTATCTTCTGTATCCAGAGGAAGAAGATTTCAGTTCAATCACAGCACTGAATACAGTTGAACAGCTCAACAATGAATTGAACTGGTGAGAGAAGAAGGACTTTCTTGCCCACATTCCTATGTCTTTTATCCTTACTCCAAGAAATGGGCCTGGAGGTATCATGTTCTGTTCTGTGGCATTTGTCCTGCTCAGGTTCAGGTGGCAGAAGTGATCCCCTCTCAACATGGAAGTTTAAGCCTTGGCAACCTTGGAACCCTCATTACAGGCAGGATAGTGCAGATAGTCAGGCCAGCATTGGAGCTCTGAGAAGCCACTATGTCTGGGACTCAAGCCAAGGTGGGTTTTGCACTTGAAACTGACTCTATGCTCTATAGGAACCAAGCTAAGTTATGAATCCAATCCCATTCCCCTTCCCAGAGACTGAGATGGGGCAGAGCTGGGGAGAGGTTAACTAAACCCCACATGTGGGGAATAAGTTTGTAAGTTTGGGATTATATCTTCTGAAGTAAATATTACTTTGTCAAAGCTGATGTGATTATCAAGGGTTCAATGGAACTGGGGAAGGGACCACACCCCCTATACTTGGAGAAACACCATAAATGACATTTGAATCCATCTCCAGATAGTCAACACATGGTGACAATCCTCTTAACTGTTCTAAAGGAACGTGCAGAATGAGCAAAATCACCACTTCTGGGCAACGAGAAGCACACTAAACTGTAACACATATGTTTTAGAGATTTGTCTTAAATGACTTAAATAGGCATGCCAGTAGCATGCATCAGGATTTGAACTCAGGTCTTCCTGATTCCTAGACCACCTATATAGCCATTATGTCATGAAGTCACTTATTTAATCATAAAGATATCTGTACACACACACAAACATATACATAAGTATGTAACCATAAGCTCACATTCACTTATTCATACATTAATCCAACACACATTTAGCACTTACTATGTTCAAAATATTATTCTAGGTGTTGAAATATAAAAAGAAATGTCATGTTAATCTTGTTCTCAAGATTCTGTTATCCAGTAGGAGGTAAAGACAAATAATTGTTATAAGAGAATGTAACACAAATATAAGGAGAGGTTCAGCAAAAGACTAGGAAAATTTGAGATGGGGGAGATATTTTTCCTCGAGGCAAGTTTGATGTGAAAGTAAACCCAAGAGAGACTTTATAGAACAATTGACATCTCAGTTGGACTTAAAGAGCAAAGCTTCTCTAGGCAAGTCTGAGGAAAGAGGGACCTATTATACACATCAGAGACAAATAGAGCTAAGGTGCAGAAGGGAGAGAAATCAAAACAAGAAAAGTAGATTAAGCAGTCCCATCTGTCTGGATCAGTAAATATGCAAGAAATATACTGGATCCAGACTATGGGGGATCCTTAATTTAAGCTCCTGAAGTTGAACGATAGGATCAAAATATTTCATTAGAAATATTTTTCACTATCCACATCCAAAGAAAAAACTTTGGAGTCTGGATACAGCCTATTATTTGCTCTCCTTTTTGTTGTAATTTTATTTTGTTTTGTTTTTTCCTCATGGTTCTAATTCTTCTTTACATCACGACTAATGTGAAAATGTGTTTAATATGAATATATATGTAAAACCTATATTAGATTGCATGCCGCCCTGGGGCAGGGCGGGGGGAGAAGAGGGAGAGAAAATTTAAAGTAAAAAACCATGTGGAAGTGAATATTGAAAATTAAAATTAAATAAATTAATTTTAAGAAGACAGATTCTTCAGAAAGAGTTGCAAAACGATCAGTTAGAAAGAGAATACACTGGTCAAGGGAAATTAAGATATTATTAAAGCAATCTAGGTGAGACATGGGAACCACAGCAATAGGGATTGCAGTAGACACTGAGAGGAGGGGCAGATGTGGGAGATATTGAGGAAATAGAATCAGCAGAACTTAGCAATTTGACTGAATGAAGAAGGTGTAAGAAAAGAAAGAAAAGACTAAGGGAAATATAGTCAGTATGATGAACAGACACAGAGAAATTAGTGGGAGGAGCAAATTATGGACTTGTCAGGTTGCAGATGCTAGTAAGATATTCAGGCAGAAGTATCTAACAGGCAGTTGGAAATGTAGGACTGAAATTCTGGGAGAGTCTAGAGGTAGAGATAAGATTTGAGAGTCATCTGGATAGAAGTGATGACTAAGTCAAGGGAGGATATGAGATCACCAAGAGGAGTATAAGGAGGAAAGAGGAAAAAGGGCCAATGACGGAATATTTGATAATATCCATGTCATGGGTGGATCGAAAATGAGAAGCTGTGTCACAGACCTAAGAAAACTATTCAATTATCATAAAAAATTCAATGTCACAAAAGCAAAACAAAAGTTTGTCAAGCAGTAAGGTGTTTTGGAAGCAAAGTAAATCAGTGCATTGTTGGTGGAACTGTGAAGAGATCAGGGGTGAGGAACCTGTGGCTGTGAGACTGCATGTGGCCTTCCAGGAAATCAAGTGTTGCCCTTTGACCAAATCCAAACTTCCCTATCAATTCACAACTCCACCAACAATGCATTGATGTACTTCCCCTCCCATACACCTTACTTCTTGATAAACTTAATTTGTTCTGTGAAGTTTGGATTCACTCAAAGGGCTACACTTGAGGACCTAGAAGGCCACATGTGGCCTTGAGGCCTCAGGTTCCCCCACCCCAGTAGGCATTCTAAAAAGCAACTTCAATTTCTTGTCTTCTTCCTACAGATACGATCAGATGTCCTACATCACACTTTTATACTATTTATTTTTTGAGAGTAATCCATGTTGCTGTCTTCACTCCCTCTTGTACCCTTTCCATTTTCACCTTATAATCTGGTTTCCACCATTCTCACTCTGCTGAAATGGCTCCCTAATTTTCCCACTGGCTTCCTAATTATCAAATTCAATGACCTTTTTCCAGTCCTCATCCTCCCTGACCCCTTAGAAACATTTGGCATCATGATACCACCATTTATTACTGAAATTATCACTTACATCGTGTTTGTAGTATAGCAAACAGAGGGCGAATTTCTCTCTCCCCTATATCAGGAACCACAGAACAGGACTACATGGAAGCTACATATTTTCACTCCCAGCTTTTTGAGCGCAGTTCAAATTGAAATTATTGAGTTGACTCTCCAAAATCAAGGCATGGGTACAGCTGGAATTTGACACTGCTCCTGAAGAAGGACACAGCAGAAGCAGATGTGTGTGTATTCATCTCACCTGAGAAAGGAATATCAACTTTCAGAGCTTCCCCAAGAGTGATTCCAAATCTGAGAATCTGGGGATCAGGCCATCTAGAAAGAGAAAATAATCCCCTGATTTTGGGAGCCACACAGATAAGGGAAAAGATCAACATGCAGTTTCTAAGCAGCACCCAATTTGGAGAATGAATTATTCAGAAAGTGCTCCAGTGAGTGTTCATTCAACAGTGCCAACAGTTGGTTTGGCTTTGGTCAGGGTGGGGAGTATGGAGTGGAAGAGAGGACTAATTCAAACCGCAGTCTGGTATTGCAAGTCTGGGAAAGACTTGAGATTCAGTCTTACCCATTCCCACATGCTCACCAGACTCTGAGCTGACAGATATAAATCTACATAAAGAACTGATGCCAAGGTCATTTCTGTCTTAGGCTCACTGTCCTCATCAAAAATTTCTCAGGAAAATTTTCAAATATGCCCAAGGTAGAAAGGCTGCAAAAAATGGTGGACCAAGAGCTGACTTCAGAGCCAAGAAAAACTGAATTCAAGTCTTAGCTCTGATACTTACTGGCTCCAAGATTGAAAGGAAGTCACTTTACCTCTTTGCGCTCCAAGACATGCTCTAAGAATATAGATTTCAGCAGTCAAAGTATTTGAACAAATGCTTCTCAAAAGATTTGTGAATTATTATCACCTGTGTGAAATAATGCACCAAATAAATAGCAAGAGATATGAAAATAAAACCACATCTCAGGTTTGACCTCATACCCAGCAAGTTGGCAAAAAAGCAAAAAAAAAAAAAAAAAAAAAAGAAACAGTGTCAAACTGTTAGTTAAAGAGGTTGTAGAAAAAAGATATAACTGGTGATTCTGTAAAGGATGGAACCATACCACCTTGTAGAAGTTGGAACACAACATATTATACTTTTTGACATGTTGCCAAATTTGGATGATCTGTTTTCCCCTATTTTTATCCTCTGTTATGAAGGATAGTTCACTAGGAAGAGAATGGGGAGAGATATTTTTAGTAATGTAGACTATGTAAGAAAGGGAGAGGGAGAGAGAGGTTGTTTTCTGTTTTCCCAAAATAAATGGGCATGTATCTACACATGTGCATTGGTTGTAGACATTTCCTTTCTGGGAATTCTCCATTACAATGAGATCACAAGACCAGAACAGAAATAGAAATATTGGAAAATGCTTATAGAATAGACAATTCTAGGGTTTCTCTAAATGTGAATAAAGTAACGAGTTAGAGTCACTAGCTCTCACACAAATAAACAAGGTAGAACACGCAAATCGAGAAAGGTAAAGCCTCTGTTTTACCCTCCAGAAAATTCTGTCACAAAGGACCAACCCATAAAGAGACACAGAAACATATAAAACACTCAGTTAGCCTCTCAGAGCTCGCTCTCTCTCTCTCTCTCTCTCTCTCTCTCTCTCTCTCTCTCTCTCTCTCTCTCTCTCTCTCTCTCTCTCTCTCTCTCTCTCCCCCCCTCTCACGTACACACACACACACACACACACACTGAAGGAAATTGAACTTGGGATCACTACTGAGGCAACCCCTTGACATTCTGGTAAATCTTCTTTTGTAGTACCATGCCATAGTTTCAATTTCCCTCTGAAAGTTAAACATACCTTGGGAGTTGTTGAGCTAGCAATTTCTTTCCTATATTTTTGCAATGACATTGGTTTCCAAGTGATACGGAGCTGAGAGGATCTTAGAATCACCTAGTCACCTACTTCAACCCCCTTTGCGGAGGGGATCTGGAGACTGATGTCCAAGGTCTCTGAGCAAATGCATACACATATGTGTGTTTGCTTATGTATCCAATTGTGATCTGTTCCCTTAAGTTTCAATTCTGCATTTCCATCTGTCTGCTAGACATATTCAATAAAATTTCCTGCTAACATTAAAAACTCAACCTGTCTAAATTAAACTTATTATCTTTCCCTCAAAACCAGCTTCTTTTCCTGATTGCCTAATTTCTATTAATGACATGCCATTTCTCAAAATCATTCAGTCTCATAACCTCTTTTCACACCAACTTTGTTCTCCCCCTCCAATGAGTTGGCAATTCTTATTAATTCTCCCTTTTCAGTAACCACTTTAAATCAGAATTGGCTTTGGAGTGAGAGATTCAAATCCTATCATGTCCTTTACTACCCATGTATCACAAAGAACATTATTTTACTGCTCTTCATATCAGCTGTCTTCTCTGTAAAGGAAAAAAGCGACTAGATAGCCTCAAACCTGTTAATCTATGATCCTTTAAGAAACATGGATATAGTTGCAAAGAATTTCAGAGATCATCAGATTCAACACTGCTCCCATTTATACACAAGTAGATTGAGTCCTTGAGAGGTTAGGTGACTTCTTCAAGATGACACAACTTATTGACTGCAAAGCTAGAATTAGAACCTAGATTCCTTGTTTCTTCATCAAGTGCTATTTCCAACATACCAGACAACATCATCACAAAATCACACACATGTACTCACTCACACACATGTACACACATGTCCACACATGCAAAAATTTGAAAAGTATCTCAAACATATCTTATTCCAACCTATGACTGAGAATAAATCCCCTCTGTAGTATCATTGACCATTGATCATCCAGCCTCCATTTGAAGGCTTGAGCTTATAATGAACTAAGTCCTTCCCAAGAGAGCTCATTCTAATTTCAGACAGCACCAAGTATTATGCAGCTTTTTCAACCTAACAGTTTTACTTGGGTGATTCCAGTAGCTTGCTAACACAATTCCGATTATGGTCCCCCATTGTCTATCTAAGTAAGATACAGAATTACAGTATTTTAAAATTGGGAAGGACCTTGGAGACAAATGAGTGTTGCCCATACATAAACAAGAAACCTCTTTGCTCTGTACCTGATAAATGATGATCCATCCTTTACTTGGAGACTTCTTGTAAGGAAGAATTCTCTCTTGGATCATCCCATTCTTCTTTTGGAATTGTCTAATTGTTAGGCTTTTCTTTATATTGAGCCAAGACAAATTTCTCTTTAACTACTCACAGCATCTACTTCTATCCTCAGCTGCCAAGCAGAACAAGTCTGATATGTGTCCCACATGATAGTCATCAAGGGAAGGGGGGCAGGAAATAAATATAGTGTCTACTACATGCCAGGTATTGTGGTGTATATATATATATATATACATCACCTCATTTGGTCCTCACAACAACCCTGTGGGGAGAGGGGAGTGGGAGTTGCTGTCACCATTCCCCTTTTACAGTTAGGGAAACTGAGGCAAACAGAGGTTAAATGATTTGCACAGGGTCATTCAGCTAGTGTCTGAGGCTGCATTTAAACTCAGATCTTTCTGACTCCAGGTCCAGCACTCTTTCCACTATACCACCTAGCTGCCTCAAAACACTTAAAGACATTTATCATGCCCACCACCACCACTTTCATCCCCAAGTGCTGTCTTCTGCAAATTAAACTTTCTCAGTTTTTTTCAAATTGCTCCTGTTTGGGGATGATAGCAATACCTTTAGCCAAACTAGTTGCCTCCCTCTGATCACATTTTTTTTTAATTTTTTTTAAATATTATTTTTAATTTATAGAAGAAAACAAACATTTCCATGATGTAGTATAATAAAAAAAGATGATTGCACATGAAACTGTAAATACATTGTGTGTAACTTGCTATTCTTCTTAAATACATAATAAAGTTATGTAAATGTTTCTTTTTTTATTGTTCTCTCCCCTTCCTGTCCTAGAGATAGTTAACATTAGACACAAATGTATATGCATATATGTGTGCATATGTAAAATTATTATGTGCATACTTCTTTTTATCAGTTCTTTCTCTGAATGCCAGATTATCTGAATACCAGATAATTTTGATAATTGATGCCTTATAATATAGTTTAAGATCTGGTATTGCTAAACCTTCTTCCTTTGCATTTTTTCATTAGTTCCTTTTATATTCATAACTTTTTTGTTTTTCCAAATGAAGCTTGGTTTTTTTTTTCTAATTCAATAAAATATTTTGGGCAATTTAATTGGTAAGTAAAATTGTCATTTTGATCATATTGACCTTGCCTACCCATGAACAATTAATATTCTTCCAATTATTTAAATCTGATTTTATTGGTACAAAAAATTGGGTTTTTAAAATAATTTTTATGTAGTTTCTGTGTGGTTTTTGTTTTTTGGCAAGTGTACTCCCAGGTATTTTATACTGTTCATAGTTCTTTTAAATTTTGTCTCCTTTACTATTTCTTCTTGCAGGGATTTTGTGTGTGCGTGTGTGTGTGTGTGTGTGTGTGTGTGTGATATGCAGGAATGCTGATGAGTTATGTGGATTTACTTTATATCCTGCTAGTTTGCTAATTTATTAATTGTTTCAACTTGTAGTTGAGTCTGTGAGATTTTGGAAATATATCATCTTATCATCTGCAAAAAGAGCTTGTTAATATCCTTTCTAAAATATGTTACCCAGGTCTGAATATAATATACTACATGTAGTCTAAACAGGGAACAATACAGTGAGACTGGTACTTTCTCTTCTTTTAGCTCTTCACCACTCAATGTAGCCTAGCCATTACCTTTCTTGACATCCACATCACACTGCTGACTCTTAATTAGCTTAGTTAGAAGACTCTAACTGCCTCCATATCTTTTTCAGATAAAATATTCTCTACTTCGTGCCTTCCAATCAAGTCATACCTCTTCACCTTGTAAAAGTTGATAGTTTAAACTTGAAATGAAGATTTTTATACCAATTAATTACATATAATTCATCTTTTTATATTTAGCCTAGTGTACTAGCTAGCTCAGATATTTTTGAACCTTAATACTGTAATTCAATATATTTACTACCTCACCTGGTTTTTTGTTATCTAAAACTTGACAATTATGGTAACTACACCTTCATTTAAGACATAGATTAAAAAACGTTGAATAACCCAGAGCCAAGGATAGATTCATGGGGCACTCTATTAGAGACTTTTTTTTCAGTATGACATCAAGTCAAGCTACATAGCCAGAAATTCAACATCATCCACGTCATACCCTCAGCCTACTTTCCCAGTCTTATTGCTTACTATATCTCAATGTATAGGCTATGTTCTTGCAAAATGAAACTACTTACCATTACTTTATCATATTCCATATTTTTTTCTCCCAGATATCCTTCTCTTTCTTCTATCTGTTGAAATATTGCACATTAAGTCCCAGTTTAAATACCAACATTTTCTTTATGAAGTCATCCTTTCTCTTCTAGACTACATATGATCTCTATTTCCTTGGGAATCCCATAGCATTTTGCTTTTGCTTTTTTTATGGCATACCTCATATTCTACCTTATATTATCAATACTTGCTTTCTCTTATTCTCCACTAGATTAAGATTCATGACAATAGAATATATCTTCATTTTTGTCTCCCACCCGCCAACACTCAGTGAATTAAACAAAATGCATCCCGTGACTATCTGACTATCCCAGTTATTAATTGAACAACCATTAAAACAATAAACTTTTCTGTACCTTTTCATTCATTTAACATATACTTAGATAATGTTCTCTATGTGCAGAGCAAAGAGATAGGAATTATGAGAGATACAAAGGACAGATTCCTGATCCTTTAAAAGATTCAAATAAAGTAAGGGAGAATAAGAAACAAAACTAAATGACAAGGCAGCACTATGCTTTAGAATGAAGTTATAAAGTATTCTTAATAGTAGAAAGTGTGTGATATATTAGAACAAATACTGAGTAAGTTGGAGGATCTGGGAGTCTAGCCCTGGCTCCATCAAAGTCATACTAGTCAAAATAGCTTGGTGAAGTCACATAATAAGGTTGGGTCTCAGTTTCTTTTTCCATAAATGAAAATAATGATACTTGTATAACTTCTATCATCAAGCTGTTATGAGGGTCAAATGAGATTTTATATATATATATATATATATATATATATATACATATATATATGTATATATATATATATATGTATATATATATATACATATATATATATACACATATATATATATATACATATATATATGTATATATATATACATATATACACATATATATGTATATATATGAATACATATACATATATATGTATATATATGAATATATATGTATATATATGAATATAATTTATATATATGAATATAATCTGCAAATGGGAAGGGTAAAGCATTAAACCAATATGAGACATTATTATTTTGAGTTTCAGAGGAGGGAGCAGCAACATGTTTATTTTATTCAAAGACAAAAGACCCTTTATACTGAGCTCTTGTGTTTGTATACATTAGGAACACAGGTCTTTAATAGGAGACTGGAAACAATTTGTGTAACTATTAGGCTTCTTTTTCTGAACCATCTAAAATTATCTTGGCCCTAGCACAGTTTAATTTAAAAAATAATAATAATTTCCAAGCAAAAGAAACAGTGATTGATTGAAATAAGAAGGAGAAGAAGAAGAAAGAAAAAGGAGAAGAAGAAGAAGAAGAAGAAGAAGAAGAAGAAGAAGGAGGAGGAGGAGGAGGAGGAGGAGGAGGAGGAGGAGAAAGAGGAAGAGGAGAAGGAGAAGAAGGAAAAAACAAGGAGAATGAGAAGAATGTGGAGGACAAGAAAGAAGAAGAAGAAAAGAGGAAGAGGAGAATGAGAATGAGGCCCAGGAGGACCAACTGGTCCTCAGGAGGCCAGAGGAAGGACCAGGAGGACCAAGGGAACAAGGAGGAGAAGAGGATGACAAGGAAAAAAGAAAGCAAGAGAAAAGAAAGAAGAAAAAGAGGAGAAAGAAAAAGAATGAAAGAGAGGGGGAGTAAGGAGAGGAGGAGAGGAAAAAAAAAACAGTTGATAATATGAGACAGAGACAGAAAGAAAGACAGAAAGTCCCCCTGCCAGATGCACTGGAACAGAACTGTCAAATACAGCAAAAATCTTGTAAAATGTTCCTCCGCTGTAGGCCATCGAATACAACGGTAATAAACTCTGACCCATAAAAAGTCATGTAAACATTATAACCTGTTTTTACTAGCCCTTTAAGCACTGGGAAAAACTGATCTAAAGCAGCTTGACTCTTTTCAGTTTCCAAGTCTCCGCGAGAATCCAGGCTCCGACATGGGTGTTCAGATGCCTCTGGCACTAAAGGCCAGAAATAGGAACTAGATAGAAAATAGCAGCTATTTAGTTATTTGCCTGGGGCAGATGTTTGATATTTCTAAAAGCGAAACTCCCAAGGAGATGTGACTTTGCAATACCCACTGTCACTGAAACGGTTGCAACTAAAAGATGTTTTCCTGAGCTCCTCCTGTGTGTGTGTGTGTGTGTGTGTGTGTGTGTGTGTATGTGCGCGCGCGCGCGCACGTGTGTGCATGTGTGTGTGTGTGTGTGTGTGTGTAAAAGTTTGTAGTATAACAAGGTTAGTCAGAATCATGCCTCAGGACACTTTGGTTGTAACTATTTCCCTAAGGCAAGAAAGCTTTACTGTATGAAATATATATAAGTGGAAAAATTCAAGTATGATTTTTACAGGTGTCAACACTGACACACACTCCATTACATTTTTGTGGAGTATCAGATAAGCCAAGCATGAAAATGTCCACATCTCCATATGTCTAGAACCAAAAAGAAATCAGGGTGGGCCTAAGGGAAATTAGGCATCATGCCCAAAAGAAAGCTAACACTCTCTACCCCCACCCCTTTATTTTTCTAGTCTCTTTGATTGGCATTACGGGAAATTGGTTCCCATGAGCTTGCCTCACATAAAAAGGATGTAGCAAGGGCGTGTCAGGGGCAGGGCTAGCAGCTGTGAAATCGGGAAATTGGTTAATTGAGGGAAATGCTGAGGCTGAGTCTACACCCTTGGCAGCAGAACTGTTCTTGCGCCATTTTAAACATACCCCTTAGTGATTGGTTGAATGGAAATGGATTGATTGGATTGGAGTAAACCTACTTAGTGACACAGTTGGCAGAGACTCAGAGGGATAGGTAGCTTTAACATAGCAATGTGTAGAGACACCATAGTTGATCGTCTTAAACAGTAACTAAGGTCAGAACCAGTAGTAATGGCTTGGACGTTGAGTCTGATGAGTTCACCTAACGAAGGCAACTGATTTTATTGTCCTGGTTTATTAATATGAGGAACAACAATTTTAAAAAAAGAGATGACTGTGAGAAGGAAGGTACATTGAAAAAGGACAAAGAAGAGATGCTAATTGGGATGATGAAAAGGCTGTTTTAAATATTATTTTTGCAATCTATTTGAAAAGTATAACAGATATCAAAGTTCGGTTTCCTTCAGTAATCAATCCGCAGCTCCTTTGTTGTGTCTACTAGGTGTAGTAGACATTGGGGATGCAAAGGCAAAAAATTCCAATAGTTCTTGTCCTCAAGGAGCTTATATTCCATCAGGAGAGACAGTATGTAAAAATCTTAAGTATACACAAAACAAATGCAAGATAAATAAAGGTAATTTTGGAGTGGGGTTAGACACTAAGAGCTGGAGATCCTCAAGTAGGAGGTGGAAGTTGGCACAGTGGATATAAGGTCAGATCTGGAATCAAGAAAACCCGAGTTAGAATCTTGCCTCAGCTCCCTATGAACTGTGTGATGCCAGGCAGGTCAAGTAACCTCTCCCAGTTCAGTTTCCTCATTTATTAAATAGGAATAATAGTAGCACTTGTAGTACTTGTGAAATCAGATGAAACCCTTGCAAACTTGAAAGTATGACATAACTTGTAGCTATTTATTATTTGTTATTGTCATTATCATTACTAGAGCTGTCCTAGGTATCCAAGAGGCAGAGGGAGTACATCTCTGACATTCAGGACAGTATGCAAAGCCACAGAGACGGAAAATGAAATGTGTGAAAAACAAGGAAACCAGTTTAGTCACGTGATGGAGAGTATCATATGTATTATTAGCCAGGAAAGGGGGTTTGGACTCAGGTTGTAAAGGGCTTTAAAGGTTTAAATGACAAACACGAGTTTATATTTGATTCTAGAGGTAATAGGCAGCCACTGGACTTCACTGAGAAGGGATTTGACATGGTCATGCCCTTATGTGTGCATGTGTGAATGTGAATATATGTATGCATGGCATATATACACATATGTGTATGTCTTGTTTGGGATAGCAATTACTCTTCTTCTTAAATAAAGATGCATTCTGTACATACAAGAAAAGAAAAGAAACATTCTCCATTAAAATTATACTCATATCTCATTCTGATTTTTTAAAAAGGTGTAGCAGCAGAACAAAAGTCTTGAGAAGTTGGAGAAAAAAGTTAAATTTGTGAAAGCCTGCATGTATTTCATCAGAGGGCTGCTCTAGCTAAGTGACTTGTCACCAGAATATCAGCTACCAAGGGAAACCTTCTCCCCACCATACTTTAAACATAGTAATACACAAACACCAACAACAGGAAAAGATGATCTGTGATCTGAATTTGTAAAGAAAATACCCATGAAGATGCATACACATACATGAATACACATGAATTCACACACACATACACATACATACACACTTTCCCCTTTAAATTCAAGAGGATGACACAAATTTTGCTCATTCAAATGAGAGAAGGCTTCACTCTGTTTCCTTCCTAGCTTCTCTCAACCATTTCCCTAATGCTGAACCAAACACAAGTAGAGGTAAGAAGAGTGCCTCACATCAGAATAGCATTTCATAATTTTCCCAGTACTTTTAATCTACATTTTCTCATTTAAACCTTACAGCCATCCCCTTCTCCACCCCATAGGACAAAGATTAACCTCATTTATTTATGACCCTGATACACCCAGACCGCATGGTAACTTTTTTTTTTAAATTAGATGTGTACCAAATGAGTTAGTAAATAACTCCATCCTTTGACAAAAATAAGTTGACTCTCAGCAGAGGAAAACAGCTCCAGCTCTGTTTCCCAGCAGGAAGAAGTCACCTAATCTGGGCACACTCTATGGACATATAAATACGGACTCCCTAGCTGTTCTTTTTGTCCTTAAAATCACCAGGAGGCCACAATGCACATACCAACTTATCTTGATTTTGATAACTACTAAAAGCACAAGGAATTTTGGAGGAAAACAAAAGTTTCTCAAACATAGCATGTTTAGCAAAGAATTTATGAAATTCTTCTGTTATCCATATAAACAGGCAAGATTTAGATCTTTTGTAAAGATTAGAAGCTAATAAAATTGTGTTCTCTTTCTTTATCACCTTAGAAGAATTCACCCTTGTCTTGTCATGTTAGTATTAGTACTTGGACAGGTACAAAGTAGATTCTTTCCAAAACTGTAAAAAATTCTAAATCTACTGGCTACTATACTCAACTGTCCTTGGAACAGTTGATTAACTTCCCTGGGACTTCCTTAGGTTCCTCCACCATAAAATAATGGCCTCTCAGGACATTTCTGCCTTAAAATCTATGTTCCTCTAAGGAGAAAGTGTTTAAGGCCCTACCTTGTCCATATGTTGGGCAGTATTTCAGTGGGAAATATCTGTGAAAGAATGGTTACAAGGGATCAGGGTCATTTTTCTAAATTCCACCAGATATAAACTTTGATTAAGAGAACATATTAAAATGAAAGACTTCTCCCCTCTAGAACAAGCTATCTGTATTCTCTCAACAGAGAAAAGAATAGTTTCAAATATTCATTAATTCAATTCTATTTCAACAAACATTAATCAACAGTTAGAGATCAGATATATAGTATAGTGAATACAAAAGCAGACTTAGAATCAGGAAGACCTGAGTTCAAATTCTGCCTCAGATTCTAACTTATGACCCTAGATAAGTCAATGAATCTTGCTCAAATTCACAAGGATATAGTAATAGCATGCACTTCAGAGTTGTGGAGACTAAATAAGATAACATATGTAAAGAGCTTTACAAACTTTAAAGCACTACTTAAATGCTGACTGCTATTATTGTTAGGTGCCTACTCTGGATTTCCTTTCAAAGATGCTACATTCATGGATTTCAGATAGGGAGCTGTAGGTGGGACTTCAGAAATCACCTAGTCACAGAATCACAGAATATCAGAATTAGAAGGGGTTTTATCCTACAGATACTCACTTGAGAATCTCCTACATATCCACAAATATAAGCCTTTGCCTGAAGATCTCCACAGGGTAATGACAATCTCCTAAGGCAACTCCTTCTACTTTGGAGGAGTTCTAATGGTTTGGAAATATTTTCCTTACATCAAGCCTAAATTTGTCTCTCATTAGAACTTCTATGTGTTTCCTTCATTTCTGCCCTCAGGGGCTGGCTATAAGAACTAAGTCCTTGTCCCATAAAATAATCTCAGTAATGTGCTGCAGCCTACTCCATTGTCTTGTGAGAGCTGAATGTTAAAATTTCAGGGTGAGCATTGCAACTCAGATATCAACAAAAAGCAAAAATAAGAGCTCGATTTAATGTTTTGTTTAATGTTAATAATGCAGATTAATCTTAAAAATGTGTGCCTTGCACATTATTTCTGGAGAGTCAGTTGCTAAACATTTGCTAGCACACCTCCAGATAACCCTTCAAATAACTGGAGAGGACTAGCATCCCCCAAACTTCCTTTGCCCAAGTCATTTCTTTACTGCCATGTCGTAGCAAAACATTGCTTGACTGGAGAAAAACAAAATTAGAAAGAAGGTAAGATTAAAAAATAGTTACTTCATACTTCAAAAGATTTTATTTCATTGAGGTGGATTCTCCATTTTCTGATGCAACCTATGGCTCCTCCATGTCAAAATCATTATTTGTGAACTGCTTGGATTTAGAATGGGAAGGACCTTGGATATTACCTAAACTTTCTTATTAAAAATAAATTTTATTGACCTTTTTTTAATACTACCTTCTTTTTCCAATGTATCTCCCACTCCTACTACTTCCTGTGAGATCTCTTATAACAAAGAACAAGGGGTGGGGGGAATAGTTCAAGAAAACTAGGAAAAAATGTCTGTCTTAAAATGCAAGTTTCTATATTCTGAGACAACCATCTCTGAAAAGTAGAGAGTACTTAAAAGTGTCTTCTTTGACAATATGACTAATATAGAGATATATTTTGCATGACTGCACATGCGTAGCCTGTATCATATTGCTTGCCTTCTGAATGAAGGGGAAGGGAGGAAGGGAATTTAGAACTCAAATTTTTAGAAAATCAATGCTAAAAGTTGTTTTTATAAGTAATTGATAGAGAAAATGTTATATAATTTTTTTTAAATCTCTTCTTTGGGACTTAGCTTGCTTCTTATAATTTTACACCATTCACCAATTCAAAAATTGTTTTGTTAGTCCTGTGTTATTTACTTGGTTATGGTCTTTGTATATGCTATTTCCCTGATTCTGTTTACTTCATTTAAAAAAAAAAGTTTTTATCTGTTCTTTCTCTTTCTTACGTCACCATAGTAACCCATGTGTCTCTCATCTTTCCCCTTTCCAAGAGTCATCGCATATGACAGCATTTTGTTAGAGAGGAGGAAAAAGTCAGTACAACCAATTGATACGTTGAAGAAGTCCCAAACCGAGTGCAATGTGTGGACCTCCCACCTCCTCTTCCTCAAAGTTGTCCTTCATTTCTATATATCTACCTTCCCATCTGTTGTTCTGTCTTTGATGAGACTTACCATTGCAGATTCAAGCTTTTCTATTTTGCTCATTATTGTTGCTGTGCAGAACATAAATTCTGCTTTCATAATTCTCATTTCTCTTTAAACCCCTCAGGAACAGCATGTTGTGATTCCATGTTCTTTTCAAATTGCACAGAGTTCTTGTTTTCAAGCATTGGATCATCTTCCTTCATTTCGCAGTATTTATCCATAGATGCTCAAGATCATTTCCTAGATTTGGAGGCCATATTTTCTTCTGGTACTGTTTTTCATGTTAATTTATCTGTTTATGTTCATGTTCTTTAAGAATTCCTTTTCTTGAAATCTTTAGTACTTTAGTCTTTTTTTTTCCCCACTTTATTTTCTTATAACTTACTTCTTGACTCCCTTCCCTATGATTGTACTTTCCTTGGAGGCTGGATCTCAAAGCTCTTTGTGTGCTCTCACACTGGGTAATTCATGGTTCACCAGTTAGGTCTCTGCCTGCCCCAACTAATTTTGGGGCAGTCAGAAATGGTCCCAGCTGGATGCTGTGCTCTTTCCCTCAAGCTTGTGAAATGCTCTGCGGCTCCCCACATGGAGAGGGTACTGGCCTGGTGACCTGTCCCATTAGCTCTGTTCCTTAGTTTTCTGGCTCAGCACCAGCATTTCAGAGCCTGCTGGCACTGGCAGTTTGTGCCTCCTTTCCCCAGCACTAACATTTCAGAGTTCTGTAGTGCTGGTGCTTCTCAGTAGCAACCCCAGTAAGCTTTTGCTGCAGAAGAGTTATAGTGAAGCTATCTGTTGAGACCAAGAAAAATTTCCAAGTCTTTTGGAGCCTGAGTCTCTATAATGAGAAGAGGAAGGAAGCATAGGATGAAGGGGTAGGTTTTGATGTAATTCTGTGTTGTGTTCTTGCGTCTGCTAGTGAGACCTCACTGGCAGTAGCATGAGAGGTTGGGGACCGGTGCTGAGTGAGTCATGAAGTGTTCAGTGAAAGACTGGTGCTGAGCCAGACACTGAGAAAGAGAGAGTCAATGAATGACCACTCCTGGGTTTGGGGTTTGTTTTTGTTTTTCAGCATTCTCTTGGATGTTCTCTAGGTATCCTAGACCATGAAAACAGCTGGAGTTGCTTCATCTTTGACACACGATTTCTGTTTAGGAGAGTTTGAAGAGGTCATGAAGATTAGAGAAAATGTCTGGTCCACCATCTTGATGTTAATGTGACTAACAAATCTCTCTTTAGTTCATTTTTTATCAATTCATGTAAGTCTTAAAGTGTTTTACTGTGTGTATCCCATTAATCATTTCTTACAGTACCAATAATCATGTGCAGTTATCCTTTCCACATCACCACTTTTCCTATTGCCACTTCAATATATAATAGGTTGGCATAAGAAATTACATGGGAATTTGGGGTGAGTTTTGCGGAAGCTTTAGACAAGTGGCAGCCAGCAGAAAACAAGCAAAGACCAGCAGACAACACATAAACATATTTAACCCAGATTTTACAATAAGGGACTGTAAACATCCCATAAAAGAAAAAGGGAAACATTCTGACTTTTTCTCTGATATGAAAGGATGACCAAAACATTTTACATGGATTTTTCATATCACCTCTAAGCCCGGTGACATGGAGGGGATAACCATATTCATTTGGCCATCCTTCCATTGATGGGCATCTATTTGTTTCAACTCTTTGCTACTAAATAAAGTATTACTACAAATATTTTGGTGTTTGTGGAACTTATTTTTTTCATTTACTTATCTGAGGTTCTTGCATGGCAATGGAAAAGGATAGACAACTTTAATAACTCTCTTTGCATTATTCTGAAAATTCTGAAAAAGTTTGTTCCAGGAGATGGAGCCAAGATCGTGGAGTAACAGTACACACTTTCTAGAGCACTGCCCCCAAACCCAGCCAAATACTTGTGAAAAATGGCTCTAAACAAATTCTGGAGCTGCAGGACTCACACAAAGATGGAGTAAAGAAAATCCCCAGCCCGAGCAAGCCCGGAAGGTTGCCAGGAAGCATCTGTCACACCATGCAGGGGGCAGGGCACAGTACAGCATGGGTCACTCCAGCACAGACAGGACCTGAGCAGGCCTTATGGAGACTGAATCTCTTGCATCTGTGGCAGTTTCCAGACTTCAGGATCTCAAAACGCCAAGGAAAAATTGAAAGGTCAGAGGAAAAAGTCTGCGGGACCAGTGTGGGAGAGTGGAGTGGTGCAGCCCCAACCCCAGGGAAACAGAGGGGGAAGGGGACAGAGGAACCCTCAGCCACCATAGCAGCAGCAGGGGCAGAGACAACAACTGTTTCTGGAGCTCTAGGCCTACAGATTGTGGGTGAATCAAGCAGCTGACATTATACCCCCCACCCTCACTGGAAGCAGAAATCTACCTTGACAAAGAGCTCAAAAGTCAAGTAAAAGGATGGGGAAATGAGCAAAAACCAAAAAAAGAATCAGACTATAGAATCTTACTTTGGAGACAAAGAAGGCCAAAGCATGCAAACAGAAGACAACAAAGTCAAAGCTCCTCCATCCAAAGCCTCAAAGAAAAGTATGAATTGGTCTCAGGCCATGGAAGAGCTCAAAAAAGATTTTGAAAATCAAGTAAGAGAAGCAGAGCAAAAATTGGGAAGAGAAATGAGAAGGATACAAGAAAATTATGAAAAACAAGTCAACTGCTTGCTAAAGGAAACCCAAAAAAATGCTGAAGAAAATAATGCTATAAAAAATAGACTAACTTAAATTTCAAAAGAGATCCGTAAAGCCAATGAGGAAAAGAATGCCCTAAAAAGCAGAATTGGCCAGATGGAAAAGGAGGTCCAAAAGCTCACTGAAGAAAATAATTCCTTAAAGATTAGAATGAAGCAGATGCTAGAAAACTAATGACTTTGTGAAAAATCAAGAAATTATAAAACAAAACAAAAGGAATGAAAAAATTGCACACAATGTGAAATATCGCATTGAAAAAACAACTGACCTGGAACATAGATCTAGGAGAAATAATTTAAAAATTATGGGACTACTTGAAAGCCACGATCAAAAAAAGAGCCTAGACATCATCTTTCAAGAAATTATCAAGGAAAAACTGGCCTGAAATTCTAGAACCAAAGGGTAAAATAAATATTGAAAGAATCCACAGATAGCCTCCTCAAAGAGATCCCAAAAGGAAAATTCCTAGGAATATTGTAGCCAAATTACAGAGCTCCCAGATCAAGGAGAAAATATTGCAAACAGCCAGAAATAAACAATTCAAGTATTGTGGAAATATAATCCAGGATAGCACAAGATCTAGCACCTTCTACATTAAGGGATCAGAGGGCTTGCAATATAATGTCCCAGAAGTAAAGGGAGCTAGGATTAAAACCAAGAATCACTTACATAGCAAAACTGAGTACAATACTCCAGGGGAAAAATGGTCATTCAATAAAATAGAAGACTTTCAGTCATCAGAACTGAATAGAAAATTTGATTTTCGAACACAAGAATCAAGAGAAGCATGAAAAGGTAAACAGGAAAGAGAAATCATAAGGGACCTACTAAAGTTGAACTGTTTATAATTCTGTATGGAAAGATAATATTTATAACTCTTGAGACTTTCTCAGTACTAGGGTATTTGGAGGGATTATATACATATAGAAGAGAGCACAGGGTGAGTTGAATAGGAAGGCATGATGTTTAAAAAAAATAAAATTAAGGAGTGAGAAAGAAATATGTTGGGAGGAGAAAGAGAAAAATAGAACGGGAAAAATTATCTCACATAAAAGAAGCAAGGAAAAGCTTTTTCAATGGAAGGGAAGAGAAGGGAGATGAGAGGGGAAAAAGTGAACCTTATTCTCATCACATTTGGCTTAAGGAGGGAATAATATGCACACTCAATTTGCTATGAAAATCTATTTTACACTTCAGGAAAGCAAGGGAAGAGGGGAGAAGCAGAGGAATGGGGGGATGGTAGAAGGGAGGGCAAGTGGAAGCAGGGTGTAATTAGAACTAAATACTTTTGAGGAGGGATAGGATCAAAAGAGATAATAGAATAAATGTGGCACAGGATAGGATAGAGGGAAATGTAGTTAGTCTTCCACAGCATGACTTTAATGGAAGTCTTTTGCATAACTTTGCATGTATAACATATCGAATTGCTTGCCTTCTCAGTGGGGATGGGTCAGGAGGGAGGAAGGGAGAGAAGTTGGAACTCAAAGTTTTGAAAGCAAATGTTAAAAATTGTTTTTACATGCAACTGGGAAATAAAATATACAGACAATGGGATATAGAAATCTATCTTGTCTTCCAAGAAAATAGAGGGGATGAGGATAAGAGAAGGGAAGGGGATGATAGAAGGGAGGGCAGATTGGGGGAAGGGGTAGTCAGAATACCTGCTGTCTTGGGGTGGGTGGAGGGGAGAGATGGGGAAAAAATTTGGAACTCAAAATCTTGTGTAAATGAATGCTGAATATGAAAAATAAATAAATAAATTAGAATTTAAAAAATAAAAATAAAATCCCACTTTCTACAGGAAAAAGAAAGAAAAATATTGTTCTAATTCACAACTTTCCCAGCAGCACATTATTGCACCTATGTTTACACAACCTCTCTAACAATGACTATACTTATATTTTGTCATCCTTACCAATTTGCTAAGAATGAGATAAAACCTCAGAGCTGTTTTGATTTGTTTCCCTTTTTTAATGATTTGGGGAATTCTTGTGCTTGACCATTGATTGCTATCAATTATTCTTCTTTTGAGAATCTTGTTCATATTCTTTGGTTAAGGAATGATTTGGGGATCATGTATATTTCTTAGATATCTACATATCTTAGATAACTGATGCAAATACTTCTTCCATTGACTTCTTCCCTTCTTATCCTAGTTGCATTAATTTTGCTCACACAAAAGTTCTTATATGTCATATAGTCAAAGTTCTCCACTTTATCATTTGTAATCTTCCCTATTACTTGTTTAAGGCTTAAAAACCAACCCTTGTTGCAGTTGTAAAATCTACCAAATATGGTTTTCTTCTAATTTATCAGTTTTATATTTTGTATTCAGTTTATGTATCCATTTTGAGTTTATCATAACATATGGTATAAGAAGAAAACCCCACCTAGGCTTGCTCTACTCTCAGATGGATCCAATCCTTGCATTTCTTCTCCACCTCCATGTCAACCCTCATCCCCTCAGCAGGTACCTTTAATCTCATCTCTAGTTTTCCAGCTTCCTTTATGTATTGTTTCCCCCCCATTAGACTATAAAGGTCTTTGAGAGTAAGGACCGTCTTGTTTGCTTATATTATCTCCAGGATTTAATATATTAAATAGTAAATTTTGAGTGTTTAACAAGGCTTCATCTGTACTGCTCTCACACTCTCACATTTTCAACCTCTTTCTCTATCTCTCTCCTCCCTCTCTCTCTTTCACTTTCTCTCTCTGTCTCTGTCTTTCTCTGTCTCTATCTCTCTCTGCCATTGCATTTATTCATCTGTATATATATTTTATGCAATGCAACATCACCATCCCTTCAAATACAATGTGCCTACATGTAGAGGTGATGATGATGATGATGATGTTTTTTTCTAACCTTAGTGCTTCATATGTTATGTGATGCAAAGTGGGTACTTAATATGCTTGTGGATTTGACTTGCAATAAAGTATTTAACAAAGTATTTATAACTCAAAAGGCATTAGAAATCTTCCATCGATGAAATCCTTCTAGAGTCAGAGATATATAATAGCTAATTAACATGCCACACTCAAGATATATGTTTGCATTTTTTTTAAATAAAAAGTAGTACAAGCACTGAGTTCAGAGCCAGTGACTCTTGTCTAAGTCCATGCTCTGCTTCATACTAACTGGGGTCTCACTGCCCTGATTGGTGGTTGCCTCAGTCACTTACTATATCTATAGCTAGCCCCAGCCATAATACAGTTCACTCCAAGCCATCTCCTAATCTGCTACCTTCCTCTGCACTCATGCCCTCTGTTTTTCAGTTCTTTAGTACTAGTTAAAATGGTTATCTTTGCTTTTGGAAAGGATATTGACTCCCTTATGGCTCTCCATTCACCATTCCTGTATCTTTCCAAACCAAAATACCCTAACTCTAGCAACTCAATATATTTGTATCTATAGGCATAGCTGGGGTTTGGCACATACTAAACCCTTAATAAATGCCTTTTTTCTTTCATTCATTCAAGTCATTTAATCTTCATGGACTTTAATTTCCTTGCTTTATAAACTGAAGGGGATGCTTGTGGACTAGATGAGTTCTAGCAATGCATCTAGGTCTAAATCTATTAGTCCTTTGGTTATCAACCTATCAAAATGAAACACAGTCTGACCAAATAAAGTGAATAAGTATATGCCCCAAAATTAACCTTGTCTATGTGTCTAGGATCTAATAGAAACTCATAGGTCTAAACACCTTGAGGCAGCTAGATGACTCAGTGGATAGAGTACTGGGCCTGCAGGAAGGAAGATCTGAGTTTAAATCTGACTTCAGACACTTAATAGCTACGTGACTATGGGCAAGTCATTTAACCAATATTTGCCTCAGTCTACTGGAGAAGGAAATGACAAACCACTCTAGCATCCTTGCCAAGAAAACCCCATAGAAAGTATTACCATGCTATAGTCCCTGGGGTCAAAATTAGTCTGACAAAACCAAACAACTGAACAGCAGGAAGAAACACCTTGAAAGAGCCAACCCCCTGTGAATTATATCTATCTTATTTAGTTTTGAGGAAATTCATCTTTTTGATGGAACTCTGAACGGATTTACTTACTGTAGATTCCAACTGTTTTGCTACATGATATAAGATGATAGCAGTATAGGATCCAGGATCATAGATTTAAAACTGGAAAGAATGTTAGGGGCCATCCAATCTAATTATCTCATTTGGCAAATAAGGACCTTGGGGCCCAGAGAAGTGGTAAGAGGGAAAAAAGTGACAATGGTCAAAGATAGGTAGATTCAACATTTGAGGGTCTTGGCCTTTCTTTTTCCTACCAGCTTACATTTGGGCTGGTCCTTTAATTTTCAAAAATGACTTGTAACACTACATGTACTGCTTCTAAAATATTTTCAGTACATCACATACTTCTTATGCTTCAGACATTTTACTCAAAATATATGAACACTTCTCATTTTAAAAGTTTCTACATCCTTGTGTATAAATTTATTCCACAGTCACTATGGCTCAGGGGTTCTGACTCAGCTAGATTATAGGGACATACTAAATCTTTTCTCTCTCTGAAAGTCTGTCTTGGGAATTAGGATTTCCTCTTGCTCTTTAGAGCAGAGACTCTCTCCTGCATACTTTGTGAATCTCAAAACAAACAGAATAACAAAACCCTTAGCCTGGATGGCTCCACTTCTCTTACTTCAAAATAGTGAGTAGTCCCAAGGGGTCAGAGAATGGAAAGAGGTCCACTTAGCTAGTCTCCCTTGGAATGTGTGCATTAACAGATTGAGGAGGCAAGTTTGATGACATTACTGAAAGTGAAGTGGAGATGTCCATCCAAGAGAGTCTGCCTCCACTCTCACATTCCCATTAGTTCATTGGTAAGGATCAAGGAATGTCTAAAACAGTCCTCTGCAATGACACGTAAAGACTCTAGCAATCAAAATACATAGCTGACATTCAGAGGAATTCAGAGTAAAATTCAAATTTCTCAGGCTGTCAGTAGTCCTGTTTCAGTTACAAGGACAAGCAAATCATGCATATTTCCAAGTTGTTCAGATAAACACTCATGAATTCATTTTTAAAGAAGAATTCTGAACTTTTTGAAGTGTACTTATGTTTAAAATCATCTTATCACTACTCCTTCTTGTACTCCCAGCTTGCTGAATATGCAAACCAACCTCCAGACAGACTAGTGCAGTATAATGGAAAGAGGGAGTCAAGTGAGACCTGAGTTGAAACCCAGCCTTTGAAACTTATTGGGCATATAGCCATGGGCAGATCACTTAAACTTCTCAGCTGTAAAGTGGTGCAATAATAAGAACAATAATAATATTCCTAGCACCTTCTTCATTCATGTGATTAATATGAGGCTCTAATTGGATAGTGTCTAGGGGAGGTGTGGGGGAGGGGAGAAGAATCATCCTAGACAATTAACTCACCTTACTTAGAAGTGATAAGCTGCTACCCCAGTGCCTAAGCCAGGTGAGAATACATCTCAATCTTTCAATCAAAGACATTAGACTAAGTAAAAGTCCTTGAAAACCATTGAGAACTGGAGGGACATTGATGGAAAGCTCATTTCGATTGATAGTGGGGGGAAGGAGGACACTTTTATAAAACCAAGAGCTAGTTCATAACCCAGATGCTTGAAATGTCTGGTGGCAGAAAGGAGCAAGAGAAACCCTTGAGAAGGAATCAAACTGGGGGAGGAGGAGAGTACTTCAGCTTTGGCCTAAGTCTCCTACTCCTTCATTGACCAAAGGAAGATGAAGTGAATTTCAGAGAGCCAATATATGTAGACTTTTCACCCTCATCCAAAGAGAATCCTTAGGACAGTGATGACTGATGGCAGGTTTGGATTGATAGCTGAGGAAAAAAGGGAATATAGTGATAAAAGGCAGATTCAAGGCACCCAAAAGAAAATCAACATCTCAGCTAAGGGAAAAATCTTGAAGACTCTAGCTATCAGAGGCTAGAAGTTATCCCTTTTCAATATCTGTTCTGTGAACTTGACTTTCCCCTAGACCTCTATATGTACTTGTAAGAAAGTGAGTCAGACTTTTGGGAAGAATCTTTTGTGCCAATTTTAATAACGATAGTCATAGAAAATACTCATCTGAAAAGTAATTGCCTGGCCAACTAATTGGTATCGATCAGCAATCAATGGGAAAAAATATGGGAAGAAAGATTTGTGAAGTATATAGCACTAGAGGAGAAAATAAAAAACATCCCCTCCTGGCTAATCCTGGAGTCCCAAGCGGATGATGAATTAAAAAAGGAGAATCTAGATTCAGAACCAGCTCTTCCATTTACTATCAGTTCAACAACTCTCAGTGCCTCAGTTTCCTTATTTGTAAAATGAGAGGTTCAATTCCAGACTCTCTATCTTTAATACTCTATCTGATTTTTGTTACCAGGAACAATAATTCTTGCATTTAAAGGTAAACACTGTGTAACTGCATAGTTTCTCTCATACTTCAAGAGCACTGAAGCAGAAATTAATTATATAATATAGGCATGACCTGCAGGAACTGCCACATACCTTACAAAAAAAAAAGAAAGAGCAGTACTGAGGTTCCCAGAATAGTTTACTCATCTGCATAATAAAGTCCATAAATTGTAGTCTTGGTATGACCCATTTGAATTACTAGAGGACAAGTTCAAGCTTTCTGGGACTCCCAAAATCCCCACCCTAACTCTCAATTTTTTTCTTTTCTTGTCAGGCATCACTCCGTTAGCTTACCAAACTATGCACATTCAGCTCAAGGAAGGCAAAAAGTAACTTCCTCAGTTGGGGGAAAAATTAAAAAAAAAAAAAACAGGAAGCAAAGAGAGAAAAAGAGATTCAAAGAATGTTCTCCAGGCTTATTGGTTTCCTCCCTGGATTTGCCCAAATCTATTTATTCCATCAGTTCCAGGGCCCATGGTTGTCTAGACTTGTCAAGGGATTTCTTTCTTCCATCAGGAGGTGCTGCCACCCAGATGCTAAACCAGAAGACTGCGGGAGGGCAGGGTGAGGAGGGAGGAAGAGAAAAAACTTCCCAGTAAGTAAATCTCCTAACAAAAGCATGATTAGGAAAACATTTTAGTATTATGTTCTCAAATTTCATTTTGCCCTTTTTCAGAGGAAGGAGGACAAAAATGGATGTACAATAAGAAAATTAAACTAAATTGTTAGTGGGCTCCCCACCCACTAAACTCTACCTTCTTTTTTTTTTTTTCTTATTTTTCTTTCACTAAAGTTTTTTGGTTTTTTTTAAATCAGGTTTTAGTGTATGAATTCTAGCATTTATGATAGTGATCCCTTTTGGTTCTCACATTCTTATAAACCACAAAATGTTCACATGATTTTGCAATATGTCATCAAGACTAGACCTCAGAAAAAAATTATGATATAGTAAAGTTCATCTTCTGTCTTCTAATTTTCTGTCTGTACCCCTTTCCCATCACATGGGTCTCCCTCACTCCCTACTCTTTATTTCTTCATGATCTCTGGTTGTTCTGTGTAGCATTCAATCCAATGCAGGATAATGGGTTCAATGGAAATATTTCCCAGAGGTATTTATGAGAACATAGATTTAGAGCTAAAAGGGACCATCTAGTTCTAGAGGCCATCTAGGTGGAGCAACTCAATCCCTACCCTCTTTTTACAGATGAAGAAACTGAAGCTTGTCCTGGGTCACAAAGCTAAGAGGTGTCCAAGGCAGGATTTGAAATCCAGTCTTCCCGTCCCTGAATCTAGGACAACATGGCACACTACCTTCCAGAAGTCTTCTAGAACAACCCCCATGTTTTACAGTTGAGGTACCTGAGGTCCAAGGAGATTAATCTAACATTAGATAGGCTGCGTCAGGTAAGAGGTTGCAACTTTGTTTGGTTTGTTTTGTTTTGTGTTGTTTGGGGCCTTTTCATTTACCATAGTGTTGCTTACTTGCATTTTCAAAGAAGAACCTGTTTACCCAAAGGAATTAATTACTCTCTAAAAGTGAATATCAAGCAGAAATATTTTAGGGCAAGGAAAATTTCCCATTATTTTTCAAATTATACCATGCAGATGAGTGCCCATTCCACATGTATACAAGATAAGTTCCATGAACAACTACCTCTGAGCCCAAATACTTCAGGCTCTATGGATTTGAAGGTGTTATTGGCCATTTTGTCTTTACTGTAACTTGTCAATACCAAATAAAGAGTAATTCTGCTATAAAAGCAGGGTCCAAATAATAAAGCCAGAAATACTAATATTCATACCTGTTCCACATTTTTCGTATTCATCTCCCAACTATTTTCATCCAAACTATATAATACAGCAGGGAAAATATATTAAGTCTTTGAAATAAGTAATTTCTCCCCTGATAGGACACTCACAAAAAGGGCACCAAAATGCTCATAAAATAGAAGACTTTTTATTTTTATTAATAACTTTCACCAAGTTATATTTAATGTTCTTCTTAAGAATATTTTAAACATTAGCTGAAATCCATACTCTGTTTTAGATACAGTTATATAAGAACATTTTAAAATGTCATATTTTATTGCACCAATCAATTCTGCTGAATTACACTTGGTGATATTGACATAGAATCTAATTTTTTTTTAAGATAATACAGCATTTCATTACCAGTAGCATATATCAGAGAATCAATCTGTGTACTAACTTTGTGGATGGGCTGCAAGGAAACACAAATTATAATTCTTAAACCTAAAGGGGTTGAATGAAATTCTGAATGAATAATAGATATTAAATTCTAGTTTTCAAGTGTCATTCATATGTTGGACAGAAACCCATATACATATATATATACATATATATATATGTACATATATATATATATATATATATATAAATTAAATCTCTTATTTGTTTAATGCTCTAAGGTACATATGCATATGTTGACAGGATGAGACAGAGACCACAGACTAACGACCACCAAATTTGGTCACTTAGGTTCACTGAAATTCACAATCATGGCAGTACTAAGTAGCTAGGATCCCAAATCACAAGTGGTGCCAAATTTAATTTTTATGGCTTGTGAAAACCTGGCTAACTGAATTTTAATTCTGAATCTAGTATATCACCTAAAGTTATTTTGGAACTCTATAGGCACATTTATAGTTAATGGTTTTGGTCTTATGGACCTTACTGTGACATTGAAAACCTTTCACCACCTGGATCCAATTTATCTTTTCTTCCTTATCTCATGCTACATTCTTCCTTATGTCATGTTGAAGACAAATCAAACTCCTTACCATCCCATTCTTAGCCTTTTCATTTCCTTCTTCCAGCCTTTACTCAAGCTCTTCTCCATGCTTAGATTAAACTTTCCCTATCCTTCCACCAATTTTTTTTGTTAAAATCTCTCCTTCTAAAGCCCAACTCACAGAACCATAGACAAAACAAGATCTCCAAATCACGTTAACTTCATTGACTGCCATGACACTAAATGACAACTATTGAGTTTACAGTTTACTAAAGCCTTCAATTCTCTTCTGATGAACTACTGAGTAACCACACATCTTCCATCTTGTACTTATGAAATTGATTTTTTGTGAACTCACATAAAAGGTTTTACTTGTGTCCCTATTTAATTTTATTTTGTTAAGACATGACCCAAATATCTAGTCTCTTAAGATCTTTTGGAATCCTTCTATTTTCCAATACATTGTCTATCCCTCCCAGTTCCACATTCTCTACAAATATGAGAGGCAAACATACATGTCTTCATCTAAAACATTAATAAAAATAATAAGTAGCACAAGACCAGCAGCTATTCTTACTGCATTCCTTCTAGGCTGATATATAATTATTAGTAACTACTCTTTGATTATAATGTTAATATAATTTTGAATTCACCTAACTATATTAACTCCAATCTCACTTAATTCACAAGAAATCATCATATTGACAAGGATAGCATAACAGACTGTATCATATCCTTGGCATATCCTGAAATCTGGGTAAATAAAACATTACCCTAATTGACCAGTCTAGTAACTCTATCAAAAAAAGAAAATGACATTATAATCACTTAAATATTTCTTAATGTTCTCTAATTATAACAACAATACATTCTAGATTTCTTTCACCAGTTGTGCCCACTTTGATTATTGTGACTTGTGAAAACCAGGCTGATCAAGTTTTAATTCTGAATCTGGTGTATCATCTAAAACTACTTTAGAAACCTGTGGAGGCATTTACAGTGAACCGTTTGGAATTAAACCAAATATTAACGACAGGAATTAAAGTCAAGTTCACTGGCCTATCATTTGAAAATGAAATTGTCTTTTCCCCTTTTTCTTTCAAAGTTGGGATATTTGTTCTTTTTCTGATCTTGCCCATTCACCACTGACAATGGCTCAGTAAGCATATCTGTTATTTTTCATATCCTAAAACATAGCTTGGGTCTGGTGACTTGAACTAATTGAGGGCAACCAATGTTTTGCAAATATCTTTCATCTTAAGCATTTTTTCTATCCTTACTAATCCAAAGAAAATTTTTCATGATTATCAGTCAATACATATATATATATATATATATATCCATCCCTTAAAAATCTAAATTACTTGATGGACTTTCTGTCTATCCATATAAGTCTTTTTTAGACAACTGTTTTTTCTTCCTTATCAGAATTATTTCTCTTTTACATAATGAGGTATGGAATGAGAAACACATTTTTGGACATACTCAAGATGGGAATCTGTTATACTTGATCATGCTTATTTGTTAAAATGTTTTTGTCTTTCTTTTTCTTTCTTTTTTTTAGGACAAGAAGTAGGAAGAAGAAAAAATGTTCAATAATTTTAAAAAAGAGAATTTGTTTCTTTTAGTATAATTCAGATTTTCTTTCTTTAAAGTTCTCCGTCCTTTGTACATTGACTTTCCTCACACTTTTCCTTTCCAATTTACATGTTCTCCTTTATTTGAAAGTTATTTATACATGTTTAGCCATTCCTTCTACCTATCAGAGATATCACACAAAAACTAGAGAACATGACTAAGGATGATTGATAATTACTGAATTCATGACACCCTACTTGAAGTAATGATTCCCTATCGTGTTCTTTATTACATGAAAAAACTTTGAAAGCAATTTTGTGATGTTAAATTATACTAGAAAGGAAGCCTATTCCAATTGGCTGGGGATTTTGCTACTCCCTCTGTGTTCTACATAAAGGCACTGAGTTAATTGGAATTGAAGAATTCTGTAAAGTTCAGTCTATAGTTTTTGAACACACTCCGGAGGAGGAAGCACTTTGGGAGAGACAAAGAAGAGGTATTAGCTTCAGTCTTGAGAAGATCTCTTCCTCCTTCTTCTCCTTAAGCTGGAAAAGTATTTTCCGAGTTTTTGAGAAAGAAGATTCTCAAATCTCCCATCTCCCACTGATATCATAGCAATCTGGATGGAGTCACTAGAACCCAAAGATAGACTGGAAGAAGCTTCATCAGGCTTAAGGAACTTCTTGATCCCCCTACAAATATGAGGGAAAGACTTAGCAACTAAGACTTATGAGTTACCCTTTTTGTCACATGTGATCCAGAATCTTAAAACCACTTTCCCCTGGACCCTGTGTGTATTTGTGACAGAATGTGCTATAGGTTTCCAGGTGAGTGGTGGTCAGAAAGGAGTTGTTTTATACCAACTATTATTGCACTACATTGATAAATAGCTCTTTCTGAAAGCTACTTAAAACTACTGACTGATTAAATGAATTCTAAACTGATAATCTTGCGGGAAGCAAACAAGTGGGAGTTTGAGCCAATCAATGGCAAAAGTAAATCATCCTAATTTCTCAGGGGTACCATTAGAGACCTCGAGGAGAGATGTAGCCAAGTTCAAAGAACCCAACTTAAGAGTGAAAGCTTGGATAAGCATCCTCAGAGTGTATACAATCATAAGATTATAAACTACTTAATTTCAGAATCTGAGTCTTGTTATCAGCTTTTTGTCAGCACTATCTTGCATACAGCTAAATTTTTAAATATATCTATGATAATAGTGATATGTATATTTCCTCCAATAATACACATGTTGATCCATTAATGCTTGCCCACATGGCACAAAAGAAGTCCTTAATAAGTTAAGTTCTTAATAAACATGTACTGAGGAAAATAAAACAAATAATTTTAATTATATGAAATTTGAAAGATTTGTACAAACAAAACCAACAGAGCCAAAATTAAAAGGAAAGCAAGAAATTGGGTGGGAGTGGGATTGTACATAATGTTTCTCTGATAAAAGTGTCAATTATCCCATATATATATAGAAAACTGAGCCAGATTTATAAAAATCAAGAGCCATATTCCCATTGATAAATGGTAAGAGAATATGAAAGAGTAGTTTTCAGGAAAAGCAAACAAAGCTACCAATAATCACATGAAAAGTACACTATTGATTAGAGAAATGCAAATTAAAACAACTTGGAGGTACCACTTCACACCTATCATATTGGCTAACTTGAGAGAAAAGGAAAATGATAAATGCTGGAGAGGTGTGGAAAAATAGGGAAACTAATGCACTGTTGGTGAAGTTGTGAATTGGTCCAACCATTCTGGAGTACAATTTGAAACTATACCCAAAGGACTATATACAGTCATGCCACTACTTTGATTTCAAAATGATATCCCCCAAAAAGGGAAAGGACTTATGTACAAAAATATTTATAATAGCTCTTTTGGTGGTGGAAGAGAATTGAAATTGAAGCAATGTCCATCAATTGGGGAAAGATTGAACATGTCCTGATATATGATGGAATATTATGGTGCTATAAGAAATGATGGGCAAGAAGGTTTTTAGGAAAACCTAATTAGACATATATGAACTGAAGCAGAGTGATGTGAGCAGAACTATGAGAACACTGTACAGAGTAAAGGGAATACTATAATGATGATCAAGTACGAAAAACTTAGCTATGCTGATCAATACAATGATCAAAGACAATTCTAAAGGGTCCATGATGAAAAATAATATCCAACTCCAGAGAGACAGCTGATAAACTATGATCGCAGATTGAAATACACATTTTTTCCACTTTCCTTATTTTTCTTGTGTGTTTCATTTTGCAGCATGACTAATATGAAAATATGTTGTGCATGACTTTACATTTGCCTTCTCAACAGGAGTGAAAGGAAGGGAGAGAATTGGGGAATCATTTCATTTTTATAAATGAATGTTTAAAATAAACAAACTGAATTGAAAACTAAAATCTTTGAAAGATGAGAATGAGTTGAGGCAAAAATAGAAAAACCTTCTCAAAAGAAATATCCTCATTAATTCATTCTCATAAAGCCTCTTGAGATTGTGTTAATCTGGTAAACTCAAGAGGTCTTTAGTCCACACAGAGATGAGAAGGATATGGAGATACAAGTTGAGAACAGAAGAAGGCACTGAGGAGACGAAGAGACATAATTTAGTAAACAATATGTATAATCCATAGCCCAGTTCTGGATCAACATAAACTGGCTTCCATTTCAATAGCTTTTTCAAAAATCACATTTCTTTGATTTAGGTTTGCTCCCACACCATGTTTCCCTTAGGAATTTCAGAACCTCAGATGCACTGATGTCACTGATAGATTCCTCATTTCCCATGCAAAATTTAAAGGTAATAATTCATATCAACCATAGGACAGCCTTTATTTCATCCCATATAAAATACAAAACAACAAAATAATAGAGCTTATATAGCACTTCAAAGTTTATAATGCACTTTACAAATATGATCTCATTTGTACCTCATAACTGTGAGGTATGTGTTGGGAGGTAGGTGTTATAATACTCATTTAATAGAAGAAGACTAAGGCCTGAAGTTATCGCATGATTGGCCCAGACTTAAACAACTAGAAAATTTCTCAGGTCAAATTTGAACTCAGGCCTTCCTGACTCCAAGTCTAGTCCTTTATCCAATATGCCATCTATCCAGTTGCCTCACAATGGACCCAGAGCGTTATATAAATAATCAGCACAAGTTTTTCCCCTTCTCAATGACTCACTTCTTTTCCAGAAACTTGCTGTCCAGGGAACTGCCAATCTTCCTTTTCAACCCAATAGGATAATTTCAGATATTTTCTAAGGTCTCTTTCAACTCTGAAATTTTTTGAGTCTATCAAACACATGTAATGGAGATTAATCTTTACGTCATTCCAACCAAAGAGTAGTTCTGGGATCTTTCATTTTATACATAAAAACATAATGTTTTAGAACTCCTCTGCACATATATACAGGTTAAGGTTTTTAAAAAGTATACACGACTTGATGTTGAACTCTTAGATGAAAACTTTAAATACTACATGAAGTTTAAAGTAACAGGAATGGAATGAGAAGAATAGGAAGTCTGATCACCAGATGTCAAGGTAGAATCATAGCCAATACTTCTTCCATCTAGAATAAATGGCACAAAATGCATCATCCAATAAACTATTGAAAACAAATTCAGTTAGAGGGTGAAGGCTTTGTCTCCCAGAGACAGAGATTGTGGAGCAACATTTGGCTGCCATCATGGATACCACAGGACTAACCTGGAATGCCACTATCATGTGCTGAGGACTGGATGGGAGATTCACACCGATTGGAAGCTTCCTATTTTAATTGATTATTCCTGTTAACTAAGTACCAAGTCCAGTGCTGTCTATACTGTTAAAGGACTACTGTTGCTGCCAATGGCCTCAAAATTTCAGCATCCTGAATTGAAGCCCTAGTCAGCCTGTCCTAGTTCCAGTTCTAGATATGGGGTTCAATAATATAATCCTGCCACCACTAAATGATATCCAAGGATTAAGATTTAGCTGCAATTTCATAGATTCCTCCAGTTGTATCAATAGTGAACTTCTAATGGTATCTTTTTTTTCTGTTAATAATTATACCACAATGCCAAGTCATTTCAAATTAATAGACTACTAGAACTTTTTAATATTGTACTTCTGCAATTTGTTGTTATGTTTTTTTAACAGATATGTCCAAGAATATTTAACTCCCTCCTGAACTTCTTTAGATAAATTTCTAAAGCTACCTATGAGAGTGTTTCCCACTATATATACAGAGAATAGGTTCCTGTATTCAATAACACTATAACGCTAGCTGCGTGACTGTGGACAAGTCACTTAACTTCTTCAGATTCCTCATTTTAATAGCCACAGGATTGTTCTGAAGTGCAATAACGTATATAAAAGGCTTAGCAAACTCTCAAATGAACGAACACATAAAAAAGCTTTAATAAGTGCTTATTATGTACAAAACACTGTATCCAGTGTGAGGGATACAAATAGATCAAGCAAAGCAGTCCATGCTCTCATGTAAATGTCACCTATAATAATAATATTGTTATAATAATTATAATGAGACCATACAGCATATTAATCACTTTTTGGTGGAGGCTTATTGAAGGGAATTTCAATGGCAAGGAGTTAAGTGCTGTAACAACACATAGAACATCAATATTCTGTTTTGTTTTGTCATTGGACTTTACATAAATAGATGACTAAGCAAGTTGGTATCTTCTTTCTTTCTTTTTGTGCAATAATACTCCCCGTAAAATCTTTGGCTCCAACATCTAAGGATGCTGGAGCCAAGATAAGCAGACTCTTAGCATCATTTTAGTGTACCTTTCCCACCCAAATGGAAATTTCATAACATTTAAGCCAAAGGTCCTAAATACCAATGTGGGGAGTATGAATTCAAGATCGTTAAGCCCTAAAACAAGACTCAACAAAAGAAATTATGCTTTTTTTAACCTTAATATTTATTTAACATCACCATTAATCCGTTCCAGCTTCAGCTCCAGCTGCTGAACCAAGCTGATTAGGGGTGGTGTGGAGCATCTCTTCTTTGCTTGGCTGCTTTGGCAGTCATGCACCTTTAGCAGTATAACCACCAGGATTTCTTTCTTTGGGAAATGGGGATTGTCTGAGTGCCCTGATAATTTGTGACTCAAGCTAGAGAATAGATGAGCAGGATGCTCACGGATAACCACTTTACCAGCATCTCACCTGTCACTTTGTAATGGAGTGGCAAAGTACAGTGGGGTGGCTTCCAGTGTAATTAAGTGGCAGTGCCACTGGGTCAAACAGCATCATCCACTCCGGCCAAGACTATTTGGAACCCTTATGTGGCGATTTATAGCTGTGTTTCCTAGCCAACCACCAGGAACACAGCCTATCTGAATTCAGCCAGGCCATGGTCCCTAAAAGCTAATCCATGTCTCCTTAATTATATCTATTCATTCTGGAAATATCACACTTTCTCAGGATGCACCTCACAAATTACATTAGGTAAAATCACTAATGTTTATTTATTTGGGTCTTCCATGAATATTGGCTTTCTGAAGTCCCCTCTAGGATAGGGGTTCTTACCATTAGCTATAATGGAGTTATCCCTGGAAAACATGACAAAATCATATATTAACTTTCCTGGGTTTTGCCTTCTAATGTTTAAAACATGAGAAACTGCATTTCAGCTCTTGGGGACATTTTATAAAACCATATAAGCAAGCCAACTTTACCTGAGGCCTCCGCAGTTAAACTACTTGACCTGATTTATTTTACAGTCTACCTCTGAAAGGAAGGCACTATAGCTATAAATAGCTACTGTAGTCTTGTAACCACCAAACCACAAAAACTCTTTTGTTATTATACATAGTGGTATCATCTGGCATTTACATATGTTGAATAACTGATTAATATTTAACTGGTCAGTAGAGGGGTGGGCTTCCAATCAAGTAGTACATGATGATTTCTTATATCTGTCATTGATTTCAGTGCTTTTTTAAGCAATGGGAATAACACATATTAAGATAAATATTTTCCAAATTCTACTAAGTAGAAACTATAGGAAAATATCATGTGCATGTTTAAGAAAAAAAGATGGAAAAGTTTCATTACCAATTTTTCTGATGGTAAACCTTTGAGATTTTTTTTAATCCCAAATTCCAGTGACACAAGAAACTACTAATGCTTTGTGGAGTCTTGCTTTTTTTCTTTGCCAGTGTTTGCTATTGAAGGTCTTTACACACATATGTGAAAAATAAACCCAAATGTTATTTTACCTTTTGTATAATAACAATTTTCAAACAATGACCCCCACTTAACTGTCTGACCTTAAAAATATTTCTTTACTTTGTCATTTAAATGGGACTTATTCTTTACTAAACCAGAGTACAAAAATTCCCAATGAAAAAAAGAATTTTTTTTTAAAGAATACTATGGACAGTATTTAGTAAATTTTGGTTTGCCATACATAAAAGCATTTCATTGGGAAAAGTTCTAGCTCAAATTCACTTGAAAACTATTTCCATATAATTCACCATGAGCTAGGGGCAAAATGAAGTATATCAGATAAGGAAATTTTCCAAGTAACTAAACCTAATGGAGGATTATTAACATTTCTCTCTTTTTTAAAAAAGGCATGAAAGACACTCTAAAGTGTCTTATATACTTCCACACCTTTGAAGCCGGTGAACTGAATATAATTTAATCACTTTGTGGTGTTTCAAAGTCATCATTATAAGCATGAAATGTTGTCCCGTGATCTGATAGACTTGGGCATCATTAAGTGTGTAGAGTTATTTGCTCCTGTGCTTTAGTGACACCAGAATGCCATGCTCTTTTAGTTGATACCTACAAACGACCAACTACAATCTAGGAAAAATTTGTTGGATCTCAGTTTCCTCACCTTAAATAAGTGGTTTGGATAAAATGTGCCTTTGTCAAAATTCCAAAATTCTAGGACTTTGTGACTGTAAATCTTTTCAATACAAGTCAGTAATCCCATTTAGTCTTTCTCTGGTCTTAATTTTACATATAACACTAAGCTCATGGTATTTGACCTGAACATGGCTGCCTTACTCTACTGAGTAAAATCTACGGCCTTTTTAACAGCCATTTCTTTTCTGTTTAGAAACTTCTTCACTTTTGTGGAAAGAACATTGGCTTTTGAGTCGGAAGGTGTGGGTTGAAGTTCCAGCTATGGTACCTACTACATTGTTAATCGAGCAATTCATGAGGGTCTCCACTTGCTCATATGTTGACAATTGTTGAAGCTCCTTTCAGTTCTAGAATCCCTTTCAATTCTAATACCACTTTTAGTTATGTCTCACCCCACACATATGTTCTATTGCCAAATCTTGCCATTTCTTTCTCTACAACATTTCTTGGATATGTCTGCTTCTCCCTGCTCACACAGCCAATCCAAGTTTAGATCCCCATCACCTCTCACCTAGATTATTGTATTAACCTCCTCAAGGTCTGCATTCTACAATTCTGTCCCCTCTCAAACCATTCTTTCAAATGGTTGTTAAAGTGATTTTTTAAGTGTATTTGAACCTACCAATTCTCTACTCAGAAAAATACAGTGGCTCCCTATTACCCATAGGGTAAATGTCTCTCTCTCTATTTTTTTTGATATTTAAAATTTCATAACTTCATCCCTTCTTACTTTCCAGTACTCCTACACATTACTACCCTCCACTCTCTCTGTAATCCAGCCATATTGACCCAATTTCCATTCCTCACACACAATGTTCCATTTCCTATTGCCATGCCTTTGAACTGGTTGTCCATCATGCCTGGAATATTCTCTTTCCTTACATCTACCCACTTAGAATATCTGGCTTCCTTCAGGCCTCTACTCAAAATCCACCTTCTACATGACTCCTTCCCTAGTCCTTCCAAGTGTTAGAGCTTTCCCTCTGAGATTATCTACAATTTATCATATATAGATACATGCATACATACATACATATGTAGATACATAGACAGACAGATAGATACATGCATATATACATAGGTAGATACATAGACATACAGATAGATAGACACATACATATATACATAGGTAGATACATAGACAGGAAGATAGATACATACATATATAGAGGTAGATACATAAACAGACAGATACATACATACATACATACATAGGTAGATACAGAGACAGACAGACAGACAGATAGATAAGAGACGATAGACATATAGATGTAGATATCTTGATCTTCTTTGTACATAGATTGCTTGCATGTTGATTTCCCTTCTTATTAGACTGTAAGCCTCTTACAGGTAGGAGCTATCTGTGCCTTCCTTTTATATCCCCAATGCTTAACATAGAGCCTGCACATAGTAAGCACTTGATAGATGGTGATTGATTTGATTAGGCTTCCATGATCTTTTATGGCCCCTTTTAGCTCTATGACTCTATAAGGATATGAAAATATCCCAACAAATAAAAGTGAATAATAATTTCAAAGAATTATCAGTTGATGTGGCAAAACTGGGATAGTAGCACCTCCCTAACAGGACTCTTGAGAGAATCAAAGGAGATAATATATGTAAAATGTGTGCAAAGCTTTATATAAATGCTAGCTATCATGCTTGTTGGTTATTATGTGAAAAGTAGCCCTTATTTATAATGTGAGGCATAGACATTAAATGACTTGCCTAAAGACATACATAAAGTTAGTCATTTTTAAAGCTAGAGTTGGAACCAAGGTCTCTATTCTAGCACTATTTTTTAAGCATACCACACTGTTCTTTCCTAAAGGTAGCCCTCAAAACATTACTGTTCCTCATCTACCAGATGAAACAGAGCTTCTTGGAATTAATAGCAAACCAGAAGGTATTCTGGATAAATTATTTAAAAATAAAATAGCTCCCTTAAGCAAGAAAGCAGTTATTGAACCCACTGACATTCAGAGGCCAATAACCATGTAAGAGCAGAATGAGCTGACTCAGAAGGCAGCTTTCCCTTCACTGGAGACCTTTAAGATATTGCTTGATGATCATCGGTAAGAAAGGTGTATTACAGTGTATATGTCTCTCAGGAATGGCTGAGACTAGGCAGTCTCTGAAGTTCCTCTTGACTCTGATTCTGTGAAAGTAGATAGGTAGTAGTTTTTTCATAGCTAATGAGTGACTCAGGATTTAATTTTATCCTGTGGCTAGCTTCTACTTTGTGTCTAATGTGACAGCATCATTTTCATTATAGAACTAACCTTAATGTCACATTGATTTTCAGGGGTATTAGTGTCACTTTCACATATCACTTTCACCCCAGCTCTGCTGTCCCATGTCTTTTGCCTTCAAAGACTCTGATGTCTCATCATGGGGTAAATTAGGAGGCATGCTAATTATACATGGCAGCAAGGTTCTTTCCTTTAGGATGACCCCTGGAGCTGAACTAGGATGCTGCTTCTCAGGGACATTCACATGTGCCAGAAAGGAGGGAGTCAACTGCTCCTATTGTTTCCAGGGTACCAGCTTTGCATTCACTTGTCCATATTTGTCTCTCTTAATGCTCTTTGTTTTTCCCTGACAACCTAACTTGGAAGAAAAAGACATATGTCAAGAAAATTTCATTGTAACTCACCCTGAGGATTTTTAGTAGTTTGGTAATCACTCTAGTAATGTACAAAGAAGTTCTAAGGATGGTGCTTTCCATTGGTGTGTTGCTATTTTCATCCTTAAGCCCCATAATATCAGCCTGACCTTCTTTCCCTTCACATCCCCCATAGAGGATGCATAGTTTGGCCATGAGGCTGATGGTATTCCTCCTTAGACTCAATTACCCTCCTGCTGACCCACTTACTGCAACTTCCCCATGCTTGTTGATGATTTATTTTTCATAAGCAAAACAACACATTAGTCCCAGGACCATAATCCTGCTACAGATCAGCACAAGAAATGGAAACTATGACAAAACCACCACCAGGGAAGGCATTTCTTGCAAGAGATTGTTTTCTTCCCGCCCAGGGTTCTTTCTTTCTCTAATCTATCCAATGCCTTGCCCAAACATAACGCTAGGCAGGGTACAAAGACTCTGTTTAGAGTATCACACTGGGAGCAAAAGTGATTAAACATTTTTTCAAATTATGAGTAATATTGCAATATCAGCCAAAAAATGTCATATTTCATTCCCAAAGCTAATATAAATACTACCTTAGAACCATTCTAAACCAAAAAACTAAAGAATCCCTCTCCCTCACCCATGTAGCCATATGCATTTACATCAACCCATGACCTTTCACCTTCCATTTTTGCATTTAATTTAAGAATTTAAGCAAAATTCTTTATTTTCACTTAGTTATTGCTTGTAAGAGGTCCTTTGGTGAGAGCTAAAAGACTTTGAATATGTTAGTACTGCCATCTCACAAAACACTATGTTTACCAGAAAGCTGGGAATGAGTTAAAACAGTTGACACCTAGAGAAAACAACACTTCTTCCCGGAAAAAAAAAATAGCCTGTCCTCTACTCTTCCATTCTGTTGTTTCTCATCTCCAAATTCACTTTGAGTTCTCACTGCATATTTGAATTCAAATCTCTTGAAAAATTACCCTCTGGTTTTCATGTTTGTGGCTCTCTCAAAACAATAAAACAAAAATGTTTGTTGTTCGTAAAGTACAGCTGCAAGAAGTGTGTGGGAGTGATAATTGGATGTCACCCAGGAAAGAAAAAAAAGGCTTTTCATGGAGTGTGTGTGCCCATGTGTGCATGTGTGTGTGTGTGCGTGTGTGTGTGTGTGTGCGTGTGTGTGCAATGAATGTCTTATGGGAAGGCAACCCAGCAGCACATGGAGGACTGAATCCAAATGTTTACTGGCAGAGACCCAGTGGCCTGTTTCACATTCAGTTTCATATTCATCAGTTTAGGCACTACTGTCTGATAAAAGCCATAGTGCCAAGGTCATCAGGTTACAGCCGTGCCATGTTCTGATTGGCGGACATCATTACCCACTGGAAACCAGTTCTCTAATTTCTCATCACTCGAACAGCTGTAATGAGCCTAAGGGAGAAATGTGTTTCAGCATCTAAATGGGCCACCAAGAGAGAAAGGGCCAATCACCTTTAACCCCAGATAGGCCATTTTAACAGTTGCTCTTTGAGCAAGTGAATACTTGGTGATCACCTCTACTGACAGCTGTCATGACACAGCCTCAGGCATAAACATGGATTGTCATGAAAGGAACTCCGCAGAACGTCTGATCCTCTTATCTTGACCATTCAATACTCCCAGGATTCCTCACTGACAATGGCAGAACTGGGAGAGGCCAAGGGACAAAGAGCTACTCTTACCCTTCTCAAGGATGACTCCTGGTTTGATCATTCCTTTAAGAAAAAGTTGCTAAGTTTAACATTAGTGTAAGAGCCTATGTGCTTTTTTGTAACTTACTGACATAAAGAAATGCCAATTTATACTAAAGTTTAACTTTAAGCACTAGCATAGGTAGCTTTTTCTGTATTCTCTTCACTCAACCCTTGCTCCTCCTTTACGATAGTGATTTCCAAAATTAATTTGGCCAAGAAAGATTTCTGGTCCCAAAATATATTGACAGAAACCATAAATGCTGATCCAGCAGCCTGGGAGAGAGTGGTACAAAACATTTCTACAGTCATAAGATCATATATTTAGAACTGGAAAAGATCTTAGTTCAACCAACCTACTTTATTGAGGGATGAAGTGGTATTCCAGAAAAGTGAAATAATTGATGTAAAGTCTCACAGGGAGTAAATGAAGAGCCAGGACTCAAACCCAGATCCTCTGTTTCCAAATGTAGTTCTCTTTGTGATAAAATATATTGTCTTCATATAAAGGCTGAGTTTGGGAAAATGTTGAAATGACACAGACGAAATTAAACCTACTCTTCATAATGGAAACTTTGTCATATATAAAAAAATATATAAAATTCCAAATTATATATTTTAGAAGGAAAACTATTTCTAGCATAGATATTTTCTCACTGAGCTGCTATTCACATCACACAGAGCACCAGGGTTTCACAGCACAGTCTGGGAAAACCTCCCTAAGGCCATTCATTTCCAAAGCTGGTGGGAATTGCAGACCTAGAGCTTTGGTAGTAAAGGAATATATTTTATTACTCTGGAATGATTTTTAAGCAAGTTCTGGAAGTAACACTAATATAGTATAGAGGGAAATGCAGATAGTTATCATAAGAAATAAAACGAAAATTCACTATAATGATAGTATCACCTTTATCCAAACAACTTTTTGATGATTTTTTTCTCTATAAACCAAAGGTCACATATTCAGCAATAAGAGTCTCCCATGTCCACATGCCATATACTGTCAATGAGTTGGAGGCTTGCAAAAGGGTGCCAACTTGGAATAAGAGTGTCTTCTCATTAACATGACATTTCAAAAGTTGGAACAGTGGTCATGACTGCAAGATTGAAGATTTGTTTCCAAGAGACTATTTCAATATATGGAGAGTTGAGGTTAATATTCTTGTGAATTTGTAGGAATTATCTTTTGTTTTTATTTGTATCCTTACCTCTTAGCACAATGGCTGATACATAGTAGGCACTTATAAATGTATGTTTACTATATATCTCAGTGTCCATGGCACTCTATAGTAATGTAGCATGTGTCAAGTTCCATCAATGGGGACTGTCTCAAATATGACTGAAATGACTTTTTCTCTCAAGATTTGAAAGAGGATATAAAATAGAACCAAAGATCCAATTGGTCCAGAGGTTTAGGCTAACTTATCCAAGTTAGACAAAATATGGGAATTTAGGTCTATGTGAAATTTTTAGAAAACCTAAGTACCAGGAATGTGCAGACGCTACTTTTCTTCATCACAATGGGTTAGAGTTTTATAATGCATTTAAGTTAATAGAAGTATTTTTATTTAATCAAACATACAAAAATAACTTTGAGTTTGATGTAGATAAAGGCAATTTGACAAACATTCACTCTTTCCCCCTTTGCTGTGATTTGCTATTAACAGATTTTTATATGTATTCTTCTAATATAAAAAATGTCCTGAGCTCTTCCAACCATCTGGTGTAAAGTGACACATGGATGGCAAACTGCTATTTTAAGCACTGAATGTATTATCTATAACCAAGGATGATTATATCCTGCATTGTTAATTTCCTGCTGCGTTAGTGCAATTCTGATATTTCCTTAGTAATGTACAACTCTACAGTGTCTTGCAATCAGGCCACATACATTAAAAAATCCTCAAAACTCAAGATTCCTTTAATGGTAGTTAACTACATTATTTTGGTGACGGGATAAGGAAATGAAGACCTAGGAAAGCTAGTAAACCATTATCTTTGGCTGCAACCTACATAGTCATTTAGTTGTTTCAAGAAAGGCAACGAAAAACATATCCAAAATTAGAATTTCTCCTCATTAGGCATCATGTGATGGGATAAAGGCATTTCTACTCATAGCTCTTCTTTGCCCAGTTTTAAAGGCGCAGCATTTTTATTGCACTTTGTAAATGGGATAAATCTTCTGCATGATTTACAGTGTGGTCAGCCGAGAACCAGATGCTGAATTTGTTTATTTTAACGTGCATTGGACCGTGGAGGTTCAGTCCAAATAAAGTGTTCATTTTGCAAAACAAGCTTTAATGGGATTGTGTAGACTAGGGCAAAGGAAAGAGTCAGCATCCTAAAGTAAGTCTCCTTATTTTTTAAAAGTCATTTGACTGTAGCTGCTGGGTTGGCTCCCAGTGATAGATATAGTGGTGACAGCTTCTATCCTATTTCAATAATTTCAAGAGAAATGGATCTAACTAGGGGGAGATGGAGCATCCAAGATTTGGAGGAATTCTTTTTCTTTTTTCATCTTAATCCACTCTGTGTGGCCTTTTTCAGCCTGCCTTAAGACACAAGTGAAAGTGATTTATGTTTCTTCATGCCCTGTCTCAAACACAAATAAGAGCATGCATCAGTTTGGAACAAATTTACCAGTGGAACTTCTCCTTCAGGGTACAGGTAGATGTCTTATATTAAACAATAAAAGAAAAAGAATAAATTATTATTATTTTGATTGTCTATCACCAATTAAACATCATCTCCACAGAATGCCCAACATAGCATTGTGGTAGGTACTTAAAGGGATACAGAGAATTCAAGATGGTCCTTGCTCTCAAGGAGGTTAGAATTAAATAAAAAGTCATTTCATAAAGCTTCCCCTGGTACAGCTGTAAATTCATACCTTAAAGACATTTGTATATCACTATTCTAAGGTGAAGTCATAACTAATGTAACTTGTCACTTCACACTTTATGAACACAAGGCATGATGCTTTAGTATTCCATTGGGTTAGTGATCTCATTAAAGTGTGCGTTCCCTCCAATAATGCAGATCACAATGTATTTGTGACTGCCTGTTCCATGCAATTCTGCATGCCCTTGCATAATTTTTCCACCAAGAAGTCCATCCAACCTTCTTAGAGCTTTCCTCATTTTCCCCATAATAGTGTAGGAGCAAGCTGGATGTCTCTCACTCATATGACTTTTTTTTTCCTGCTTGTATACTATTTTTGATGGCACCATTCCCACTGCTTTGTAAACCTCTCTATATAATGTATTTCAGCCTGCTCATGTCCACCATGCTAGGTGATACTCAACTTTAATTCTTCAAAAAACTGTAGCACTGCACAAATCATATCCACATATTAACAGAGCATCTGTGTTTTAAAAAATTGGCCTTTGTTTCAAATAGCTCTGGGTCATTAACATAACTGTGCAATATCCCAAAGGCAATACAACCAAGTCATCACTTCCTGATTATTTCTGGTCCTGCATCATAGGTTCATTTATGCTGTTTCTCCCAGGTGAATGTGCTGAAGTTTCATAGGTTTTTGTCTTACCCCTATCATTCTCTAGGCAATAGGTGTTCTTGATCCACTCCGTCCTTCATAAGTGAACAGTTAGGCCAAACTCTTCTGAATGGATACGGAGCTCATTTAAAAGCAATCTTGATGTAGCAAGGCAGGTTGTAAACCCTAGCATAATATCATATGATTTAGACATGAAAGATAGCTTGTAGGAAGAAAAATTTTAAGACCATGTCTTATTTCACTGAATTAGTTGCTTTTAATCATTAATATACAGTAAATACGATGGGGTCTTGTAGTCTCTTCACTTTTCAGTCATTTACCTTGCTATGAAACAGTGGCCTACTATAGAATTTCACTTATGAAAGACTTCACGTTACATTCTAAGTTTCTCATGAAAAACGTCCCTGGTGCATGTGTAAATTTTGTCCTAGAAAAAAGTTATGTTTATATATTGTTTATCCATTTTTAAGGGAGGTAGAATATATGTATATATGTGTATATTATATATGTATATGTATGTGAATATATACATGTTTTGTCCATTTGTACATATATACATTTGTGCGTATATACATGTATGTATGTACTGTATATGTATACATATATATACACACATATATACACACATCCCAAACTCTTTTAAATTCCAGTGCCTTGCCTTTGTTAATTATTTCCTATTTATTCTGTATACAATTTGTTTTGTTTGCATGTAGTCTCCCCCATTAGATTGAGAGCTTCTCAGGGGCAGGGATTCTTTTGCCTTTTTTGTAGCTTGGCACAGTGCCTGGTACATAGTAGGCATTTAATAAATATTTATTAAATTTAATATCTGGAAGGCCCTACTGAATCCAACTTATATTCAAGTAGATGTTATTTAGTTGGTGAGAGTCCCTCTTCCATAAAAAGTAGACACAACTGATTGTGGGTGACACCATCCTTCCTTTAATATCACATTAAGGATTTTTGATTAGAAACAGTCAGATACTACAGTGCGTAGAGTGCTAGACCTGCAGTCAGGAAGCCTGAGCTCAAATCCTGCCTCACTAGCTATGTGACCCTGAGCAAGTGACTTAATCTATCTATGCCACATTTTCCTCATCTGTTTAAAAAAAAGAGCTGAAAAATGGCGTCTACTTCACAGGTTTGTTGTAAAGTTCAAATGAAATAAGAGGTTGGGCAAGAGTTAGCCTACATATAGGAGAAGAGGTGAAAAAAAAAAACTGTTGATGCTCGTAATTGTTCTCAAAACAAGGCTAAAGCATCTTCAAACACATTAAAGAAACTCATGAACACCCCCTCTTCTTCCTTTCACACATGTGTACAGGTACACATAGGGAAAGAAAAGCTCATTAAACTTTCACTCTCCCAGGCATGAAACCCTCCATTTTCTCTAAAGGTAAAAATCATGCCAGAATAACCTAAGAACATTAAAAAAAAATTGATTGTATACCCTAAAGATGATAAATTCTAATGTTATATCTTCTATTTGTTTTTGGAATCCATTATCAGAAACATGCTATAGATAAAGAGGTACACCAGCACAATTACTTGTGCACAGTGATCATTCTTTTTTTTAAATGAATCAAATGAATGAGTGAATGTATGAATGAATAAATGAATTAATGAATAAAATCTGTGAAGAGGTTGATCCATATGGTCTGAACTATCCCATGTTAATAGTCAAACAACTTTGGTTAATCACATAGCTAGATACCTCATAACAGAAGATATATGAATATTTTGCAAAAAAGAGAGAAGTACAGGCTTGAGGTTCTGCCAATTATTCCTCCATTGGCCAGTCATCACCTACTGCGTGATACATAATTGGCTTGAGAGACATGGGAGGAATGGGGGTTCTAATTATAGAAAAGTTAATGATGCAAAAAATAATTACTCCAGAGTCTTTTGCTTTGTGTGCTTTCTATTTCATGGTTTTATTAAAAAGAATGTGACATTTATCACAGTCAGATCCAAATTCCTTCAAGATGATAGAAATGTAACCCAAGTTGACATGAAAGAATTGAGTTAGTCAAGTCCATTCATAGCAGCACTTGCCAAGCTCATTTTCCTTTCACATCCCTGCCACAGCTTTCTTCTTGTTCAGAAATGTCCAACCTCTTGCTACGTTTAAGGACCTTTAAGATTCAGTTCTCTCTTCATTGTCTTTCCTCATCTCCTACCAGATTTCTTCTTCCAAACCCTTACCCAGTCCATCTCTGTTTAGACTCTTCTCAGAATCTGTTCTCATCCTTTTCTTTTTTTTCGAAACTTTGAAACTCAAACCACTTTATAATCCCCCCTAGTTGGAAATAGCTTGTTAATCAGCAAAGTCCCAGGCCATTTTCTACTTGAAATCCTCCTAAAAATTCATTTCCTTCCTCTAAAGTTTAAAGTTAAAACTGCTTGCTTTTTTTTCTGGAATCATCTTTTCTGTTATCATTTCCTTTGTTTCTTTACCTTCCCTCTGAGCTCAGATTCCTAAGTCCCTACGTAACTATGAATCTGAGCAGAGATGGTTTAAGGACTATAAACCACACCTATTAGACGATCACTGTGAAGAAAGGGGGAAAGTACCTAGATAATGATTTGGGAATTCAATAGCAAAGGTTTTTCCAGTAGTTTCTAAAGCATTTCTGACCCAATTGATGATGCTCTACTGTCAACGCATCTGACCTTATTAGTTTCCTCCAGAGGAGTTCCTTCTGTTGATCAGTACTTTTGCTTCTTGATGTTTTACCTAGACTCAGAGAAAATTGTGATCTTGGATTTTTTTGTCAATGTTGCCCTCCTTCCCACCTGGAACATTTCTTTATGGTGACTATTGCAAATGAGATAAATCATATGTGTGTGCGCACATATACATGTATGTGTATATGTGCATGTATCATATATATGTTCCCATATTCTTCAGTCTCATTTAAAAGGTGGAGAAATAAATGAATTTGGAGTTAAGCAGGAAGTATCCAAGGTATCAAATGTGGAAAGCAATTCCCTTGCTGAGAGAGAATCATATTGGATCACAGGTCTCAAACTGAAATGGATTTCAGAGGATGTCTACTTTAACATCTTTATTTTAAAAATTACGAAACTGAGGTCCGGGGAGGACACCTAGTAGATGATACATAAATGTCTGTTGATTGATTAAGTGACCTACCTGAGGTCAGACAGATGATTGGCACTAATCATGATCTGATGCCAACTCCACTGACTTCAGTCAGTGTACTTTCTTCTAACTCAGGAGTAAATAGTAAAACAGGCATCAAAACATGAGTAGAATCGTCTTTCCTAAAGCAACTTTTTCCCCTTAAAAATAGAGTGATTATCAACAGTAACAGTTTCTGGTTCCCTCCCACTTTGATTTAGTTATTTTTTTTCTTTTGCTCATTAAAAGGGCCATTCCTTGACCACTTCTTAAAGAGGCCTATGCATTCATTGGGCATTACCTCCCTCTAAGTGAGTACCTGAAAAGGCTAGCCTAAAATGGGCAAGGGCCCCCGTAGCACCCTGCACCGTCTCCAGTCATCCTGATGAATATCTGGTGACTGGATCAAGATGGCTCTGGAGGAGAAAGTGGTTGGTGACCTTGCACAGACCTCTCTAACTCAAATCAAAGTCAACTGCAAGTCATGTCATCCTTTCTCTGAAAACGAAGGACAAACACAACAACAGCATGTAGCTCTGCATCTCAGAGTTGTTTCTCAGATTCTTGATAACAATGGCAGGTTGAGTCCCCAGAAGATGACTGACCACTTGTCTCCTGAGGGTTCTAAGGGTAATCGTTCAGTTTGTTGTTTGCTTATTTCTTTTTGTATGCTTTCCATTGTTTATAAGCCAGAATTCATCTATAAAAATTGTATCTATGAAGTAGGTATGGCAGGGTCAACTGACACAAAAACAGTTACCCTACAAATCTGGAACACACACTCTTACCCAAACACACACAGAGTATGTGGGGAGAATGTGCATCGAGTTAAAGTATAGCAGCCTTGTCAAGAACATATGTGGTTAAAAGGTAAACTCACAACTTCTAATCAAAGTCCATTCTTGGTGTGGTTGTCTGGTTCGAGGGCCATGATCTTTGAAAACACTTTCTCACCTAGGTGCATATATTTACTTTCAATATATCTTTGCTGTGTGTCTCTCTTGGATCTTGATTGGATGCATGACTTACTATATTTTCTATAGCTGAAGAGACCAAGACAAACAGAGGTTGAGTGATGTGTCCAGGGTCACATAGCTAGTAAGTATGAGACCAGATTTGAACTCCGGAATTATTGACTCTAGGTCCAGTACTCTACTGCACAACCAGCCTCCCCTAATGACATGGGCAATGGGGGGGAAGGGGTAATATAGCAGTTCCTCTTTGCTCATCCCCAACCCCTTCTTGCTGCCCTCTGGGAGAGACACAAGGTACCTCCTCATGGTACCCCTGAGCCTAGAAGTTCCTGAAACCTGACTGCTTTGATGCTGGGCTGATCACACTCACAAACAAGCTTGCAGTTTATCCATATCCATACAAAATATGACTAACTTTCTTCAACAAATCCCAAAGCATTTCCTATGGGGCCTCATCTGCTTTTACCCAATCATCAAGGAACTTCATTCCTTCCAAATTAATTAAGGATAATAGCAATAGCTAACATCTACATAGTATTTAAGTTTGTAAAGCACTTTATCAATACTATCTCATTTTATTCTCATAATAATCCTTGGCAAAAAAGAACTATCACTATTTCCATTCTACATCTGTGAAAACTGAGACAGAATGGAGCACACTGAATGATTTGCTCAGGGCTACAATATCTGAAGCAGGATTTTATCTTTCTTCTTCCTGATTCCAGGTCTAGCATCCTATCCACTAAGATACCTAGTTACTTTTCAACTCATTTATACCTTTAATTAATTTAATTGAGAAGCTTGGGTGTTCTGTGTGTGTGTGTGTGTGTGTATATATGCATGTATGTATATATGTGTGTATATGTGTATATGTATGCATATGTGTGTCTATGCATATATAGATACACATATATGTACACATGTGTGCATATATGCATATACAGGCGCGTGTGTGCATGTGCATGTATGTATTGTGTGCACATGTATGTTGTGCATGAATGTGTGCGTGGTGTATATGCGTATTGTGCATATATGTGCATATGTGTGTGTGTATATATATGCATGCATATCTATCTACATACATACATATATATAAATGATTTAGGTGAGCTATACTACCAATGTTAGAAGGTCATGAAGCTAAATCTTATGCCTGTGAAGGCAGATTGCCTTATGTACTGTATATTTCAACTACTTTTTTCTTAAGAAAATATTCAGAGGATAAAAATAATGATAACAACTCACAGTTGTACAGAACCTTAAAGCTGGCAAAGTAATGTGTGTGCCACAATTACCCTTAATAATGTGATGGGTTGTTTTTTTTAACCAGTCTCATAACTAGGCAACAAGTAGAGAATTTATATTATTTATATGTAGAAATAATTCTAAGCTGAAGTAACTTAGGTGGGTAGGAGTTTCCCCCAGTTACTCAGGCATCCATAAATAGAGCAATTTAAAGATGATTGGACTGGAGTAGCAAAAGTATCACAATTTTGAAAAAGGGAAAAGCATAATTCATAAGTTCAACTTTTCTAAGGTTTATGTTCTCCTTCTGCATAATTCTAGACTACAGCATGCTTTTTAAGTACTTAGAAGGAGGAATGGCCATCACTGTGATCAAGCATAAGCTCATTTAGAATAGCCTGATGAACCAAATTTCTCTTTGTAACATTTTATAAATAAGGAAGCTAAAACCTGGACCAATGAAGTCATTGGTGTGTTCGAATCTAGCCTTGAACCCATATCTTCCTGTGTTGTTTATTTGTTTGATTGGCGTGTGGTTCCCACTAGAGCACATTTTCCAATTTATCCATATTTAAAGTATGGTTTCAGAAGTCATGAGCCCCCCATTGCTAAAATTCTTCACCTCCAGAGGAAATTCTTGCTTCATGTGAACTAGACGAATTAGAAAACTATTAAGATAGTTTCCTGCTCAAATATTTCCTAAACCTATGAAAAATCCAAGGGCAGTAAAGACCCTTCTAGTAACCTTTTTAATAAAACCTTTCCCTTGCTTAGATCGGATTTAAGAGATGACCATCCATTTCCTCAAATTTGATATTTTAATAATTATAAATATTTTATAAATTATTTTAAAATACTAGGTAATTGCTCTTATTTGACAATTTTCTCAACCACTGAAGCCTTAATTCAGATGGATGAATGACTCCTGGATTATATACATACACACACACACACACACACACACACACACACACACACATATATACATATATATGGATATACATTAGGTCAATGTACATTTTTAAATGAAAAATACTATTTTTAGCACTTTTCAAATACTGTCTTCAGAATTCTAAAATAATTCTATCCTTTTTCATAGTCCAGTTCCCACTACTTAACATAGGAAAAGGCACTGGGGCATGCTATTAAAGCAAACCATAAAACTAGTTTGAAAAGGCAATATTCTATGAAGAAGATTTTTTTTAAAAGAAAACCATCCATTAGGCTTCTGGTTATTGCAACAAACTAGGGCTGTCTATGATGGAAAGGTGTGGATCTTGGATCAAGAAACTAAATCAGATGCCCAGGAATGATTTAAGGTACAGTAGAGTCAGAAGAGAAGAAAGAGTACAGAATTCCAGAAAGAACAGGAAAGCAGCTCAAAGGACAGAATGCTCAATTGCTGGTAGAGAAGCATAATAAATGGAGTAGGTTGTCATCTTCATAGAATTAATTATTCTAAAGCTAGAATGCACCTTAGACATGACTCAGTCCAACCCCCTTTTTACAAATAAGGAAACTGAGGCATTAAGATGCTAAAGAACCCATCCAGAGACATGAAGTAAAAATGAAGGGGCCTGCCCAGAACCAGAATCTCAATGTCTCCAAAGTGCTAGTCCAGGGTTTATCCTTCTACGCTTTCTGGTCCATCCAGAAGTAGGCATGTTTTTTAGAAAAAACTAGTATTTTCAGGCCCTTCAGAAACTCAACATAGCAGCTACAGAATTTGAGTACAAACCAGATTTTAATCATACTCTAGAACAATAACTCTCAAAATGGGATCCAGAGACAGCTGGGGGTTCCTAAGTTTTTTCCTGAAAGTCCATGAGCTCAAAATAGTTTTCATACCTTGTACAGCCCTCCCTCGCTTAAATCAAAGTCAACTGTAGGTCATGGTCCTCTTCGAGAACGAAGGACAAACACAACACCAACAGTTTGATCTCTAACGCAGTAAATATTGATAGAGAAAACCCACATAAACAAAAGCTCTTTAGATTTCTGAATAATTTTTAGAAGTATCAAGGGGTTCTGAGACCAAAAATTTGAAAACTGCTGCTATAAACTTTGTTTCCAATATCTGACCATGCAGCCCTAGTTTTCCATCTCCAACTATTTTATTGATTTCCTGGAGACAAGTAAAAAATTTTTCTTCATTCATCACTGTTTGCCTTCACCATGCTAACTAAGGCAGCCCTTTTCTTCCCTCAATACCTCCTGAATATCCTTGACAGATGATTTTATCCATTATCCAAGGCTTAGTGTTCACCAATGGCTTAAGTCTGAAAAGACAAGGCCAATTTTTAATTAACTTGTTGCGTCTCTAAAGTCAGGGACCTGGATAATAATCCCAGTAATAATGAAGTCCATACTATCATTCCCTGGTACTTAAATGCCAACTCCAGAATTATGTTAGAAGAATATCTCAGTTTTGTCAGCCTACCACAATTCAGTGCATAATTAGAATACACAACAGTTTGGCTTCAGTGGCCCATTATTATTATTAGAATGAGAGCCTTTGTCTTCAAATTCAAGGCAATCAATCTATTACAGTCAGAAACAACCAGGCACCAAAATTAGTGTGTTAGGGAATGGGGAGAGGAAGAGGAAGGGGAAGCGAATATTAGCTTGAGTTCTTCAGCTCAAAAGAAAGTTTTGAGTTCAAAAAAAAGTAAGGAAGTATAATTATTTAAGGTCCAAACTCCACTTTAAAAAGTAAACGCTCACCCCTTTTTCATCTTTTTTTTTTTGATTGTGCCTTTGCATATGCAAAAATTTACTATAAAATGACTCAAATCATTGCTGGACTGCTTCACTTTGCTTTAAGCTTTCCCCCTGGTGTCTTTCTAGCTCACATCTATGATTATGCAACCCTCAAATTGTTCCACGGTGTAAAGGGATCGATACTCAACATTGTTGGAAGCATATATACCTCTGAACAAATTGAAACATTATGGTTTGTGGACTATGAAATCACGTAACATCACTAGGCATATGCCATACAGCTTCATAGAGTATTCCCCCGATAAAGGCATCATTAATTTCCAGAACACAGTAAGTAGAGTCCACCACAGATGGCCATTCACTTTGATGTTTTTCAATTACACCATAATATGTGTGCATGTGCAGAAACAATGCTACTAACACACCATCAATAGAGCCTGAATTCGAGAGTTGTTCTCCAGGAGCGGGGATGATTCTTTTTTTTTTTTTTTTAAATCTATAACATTAGAGAGATATGACACATTATTACAAGTAATGCTGGGTTGCTTTTGGTAGGATGATCTAAAGGGCATATAAAGAAGTAGAATTAGGACTTGTGTCTATAAGAAACTCAATTCAAAGTATTTCCCCTGTGATTAATATTTGGTCAAAATTAGGCTCAATATTCATTATAATGTACAACAAAAGATTTTGTATGGTGGAGATGGGAGTACGAGGGAGAATCCAATACTGTAGCCCAGTAGATTCAGAGTAAGTTATGGAACCCAAGGGAACTACTTGGGGGCTTTTTAAAGTTAATTACTGGATGCTTAAGGCATCTGAACGTGGATTCTCTAACTTGGAGCTTAAAGAACAACCATCAATCCTTTTTGCGAAGAGGTTAGACTTTACTGTTTGCCACACTTGTTATTCAGTTCCAGTCATTAGCCAATAAGTTAGCAGTTAGTGGAGCCTAGAGGTAGAGAAAAGGGGAGAAGGAGATAAAGGAGAGGTTTTTTAAAGGAACTTGTCAAACTTCTTCGACTGTCTTAACTGGACTGAACCAATCAGCTTCAGTTTTCTTATCTGTAATATGAATAGATTTGACTAAGTGATCGCTAAAACTTCTCCCAGATCCTATGAATATGCCATTTTAAACAGGAAAATGTTTGAGTATCTTGAAAATTAAAGCAAAGTTAAATTAAATCTCTGATTCTTCTTTATTTTTCCAAGACCAAAACATTTTAAGTCTGTCATATAATCTGCCTTACCTGGGCAAAGAGGGAGGTCATTTATCAATCCTAATTGAAAGCAGAAGTGAGCTGGAGAAGACAAATTCGATCTCTCTATGGCCCTAGTACAGCCAAAGAGAAGCAAACATACAGAATAGATATGCAAAGGCTTGCCCAACAGTTTGGGATAGTGGGGAGTGGGGGTTGGGGGTTAGGGAAGAGCTGGTCAGATTCACAAAGGACTTCTTTAAAAAGATACCATCTTTTGCACGGTAGAATAAGCCCTTTGATTATGAAAGGTAATGAACATTTATCAAGTAGCATCCTTTGCAAAAAAATTAAAATGAAACTTAAAAAAAAGTTGTCTAGGAGAAATCAAAGAACTATTTAATAGCATCATATTCAAAATTATATAATAGCTAACACACGTGTGTGTGTCTGTGTGTGTGTGTTGCCTACTATGTATCATGCAGTATGTTGTGTTTTACAACTATTATCTCATTTGATCATCACAGCAAGTCTAGCACATGGGTCCTACTATTAACTCTATTGTACTAATGAGGAAACTGAGGCAAGCAGAGGTTAAGTGACTTGCCCAGAGTCACACAGCTAGTGTCTGAGGCCAGATTTGAATACAAGTCTTCCTGACTGTAAGCCCAGTGCTATTTCATAGAAATATGAAATCGAAAAAGAAGAAACATTTAGCCTTGTTTGTAACAAAAACATTAAAAGAAAATACTCTTAATTATATATTATGACTAATTTCTTTTAAATTCAGTTCTATTCCCTGAATAATCTGACCTAAAATTAGTTTAGTTGCTCTTGCCTGGGTGACAGAAGTGCTGGCTACAATCTAGTTGCCTATTTGCCTATCTGTTTAAAACTGTACTGCTCCTTTCTCCCTGGTTGTGAGTATTCACTATATTTATGAAAGCAGAAATAAGAGTCAGCATGGTGTAGAGAGAGTTAGCCTCAGAGAAAATAAAATCCAAGTTCAAGGGAAGCTTCTCACCAATACTAGGTGTGTGACCTTGGCCAATTTAACATCTCAACGTTCTAGGCAACTCTAAACATTTATTTTGCAAAGAGATGCCAAAATGCACGAGCTAAAGGAGCTCCCTTAACACCTATCCCTAACCTATGAAAAGAGAAAGTTACGAACAAAGTTCTTAATATTATAGGTTTAGAGCTGAGCTGGACTTGGAAGTCATCTAGTCCAAATTTCTTGTCTAGAAAAGGTAAGTAATTTAACCAAGTTCACAAAGGAAGTAGGCTGCAGAGGCAGACCTGGAAATTCTGGTCTTCTGACTTCTAGTTCAGTATGCAACGGACAAATCCTTGGGCCTGGAGTCAGAAGACTTGAATTCAAATATAACCTCAGATCAAATTAACTGAGAGAATTTGAGCAAGTAATTCTGTTTACCTCAGTTTCCTCAAGTGTAAAAGGTGAATAATAGCAGCTACCTCCCAAAGTTATTATCAGATTCAAATGAAATAGGATTTGTAAAGCACTTAGCACAGTGCCTGGCATGCAGTAGGTTTTTAATATAAATGCTTGTTTCCTTCCTCCTTTCCTTCTTTTCTTTCCTCCTTCCTTCCTTCCTTCCTTTTTCCTCTACACTAATGCTGCCTCTCTATTATTTTCACCAACACTTTCAGATGGAAATTGACTTTTTTAGTAACTTTTATTATGAATACTTACTATTATCTAACATTTTCTTTTGAAGAGAAAGTATTATAAATTCCAGTTAATTTATAACAGCTTTATTAACCTCCCAGTATCTAAGCAATAGTAATGTGAGAAGGAAGAGAGAAGATGGGGACATGAAAAAGAATGTAAGAAGAAAGGAAAAGGAAAGCAAAAAAGAGGCTTAGAGAAGGAGAAACAAAGGAGGGGAGGGAGAGAGAAGAGGGGAAAAAGAGAAGGTGGAGAAGGGAAGAGAGGGAGGTAGTAATGAGATAGGTGGTGGATCTCTATGGAGAACTTAAATAAGGGTTTGGGGAAGAGTCACACAGGATGTGCAAATTAAGTTAGGGTCAGATCTGCATCATTCAAGGAAACTACACTGGAGTTTTTACTGGAGTTAATATTAGTTTGTGATCTACATATTTACATTCTCCCTTGTGATTCCTAAGAAGACATAACTGTTTAGTGGGGAAAGTTTCAAACTGGAATCAGAAGAAGCAAAAGTTTCAATCTTGCCTTATATATTTACTAGTTGTGAACTCGTGGACAAGTCTCATCTTTTAGACTCAATGTCCGCATTAGTGAAATGGTGTCTGAAATAGAATTTCTCTCATAGGGTTTCTGTGAGAGTCAAATAGGATCGTGTTTATTTAGCACTTTGCAAATCTTATGGAAAAATATTAATGTCAGATGTTTTATGGTTTTTTGTATGATGATCTTAATTGGGAAATAATTAAACAGGATTGAGTTGGGTCAAGTAGGAACATTGTGCACATCATTAAGAAAAATAAATCAAAGTCTTTCAAAGACAGCAGTTATGGTCTTTATCCAAGACACAGTAATTTATAATAATTATACCTTGCATTTGTAAAGAGTTTGTGGCCATTTACTTTCACATACTTTATCTCATTTGATCCTCACAACTGCAGGCCTGAAAGGCACTGAAATCTGTCCCAAGGAAGCCACAGATTATAGAAATTAGGATGATTGATTGACTAACATAGGCTAGCCTCTAAGCGGTAAAATTCCTGAAGAGGAAGATTTGTATTTGACATCTGTACAACTGTTTCTCCATGGTCAATTTATCTGACTTCAATTCAATTCAATACAATTTCAGTTCAATTCAACAAACAATTGAAAGTTATAAACAAATTAGTTCTGCCCCACAGTTCCTGTCTATAAGACTCCTTGAAGCACAAAACAAAGCATTTGAGGGGCTTAAAATATAATGTAGTAAACTAGGGTGAAAATGCTATCATTACAGAATCACAAAATTATGATGATGATGATTCAAGAAAAAAGGTAACATTGAAAATTATGTTAACTTGGCTATGGTTTGGGAGTTCATGCATGATAATTTCCAAACCATATAATCAGCAAATTCTTTAAGTTAATAGCTATTAAGCTATCTAATAGGTAGATAAAGATATATAATAAATAAATGGAGTTATATGTACAGTATGATGACCAAATCTTTGTCCCAGAGTGTCTGCTATGCAAGAAAACATATCTAGTCACCCCCCACTCCAGAAGTCTTGGCATGCCTCGTGGAGTCTGGAAACTCTATTCCACTGATCACTTCAGTTCCCTTAGCTAGCCACAGGCAATGGTACCTGTTGTCATTGAACCCCTTTTCCTTGATCCAGGAGACACTATCACAAAATCTTAGGTGTTTTCTCACTTCATCCTAAGGTTGAGTGAGATTAGAATATCAATTTCTTTATTTTATTGTACGGTCTTTGATGTCAGAAACTGTCCTTACTTTTCTTTTTGTATCCCACATTGGCACATAGTAAACCAATAAATTCTTTTTCATTCCTTCACCACCATACTTCACCAACTACTGCCAATCCCAAGGTTTAGAGAATCCAGGGATTGTAGGTTATATGCAATGACCTGAGTTGCAGTTCTGATGGATGAGTGGATGACTTTCTTCCTGTGAGGACAATTATATCCTGCCAGGCATTTTCCCTAGGCATGAGAATTTCTAGTTATGTACATAGCCTATAAGTATAAGGGTGGAAAGAACTATTGAGTGCCATTCTTATTGTCATCAGCAATATCATCAACTAATTAAATGATATTCATATTGTATTTTAAGATTTGCAAAGAACTTTTCCTGAATTATTTATGATTCACAACAACTCACAACTCTTGAGAAGCAGATTTGGGTTTTTTAATCACTTTTTTTTAACAGTTAAGGAAGTTGATAATCAAAGAGATTAAATGATTTGACCATGGTTATATAGCTAGTAAAAGTCACAGTCAGGATTCAAACCCAGATCTTTCCTGACTAAATCAAATCAAATCTATCAGATCACCTTTTCTTCTTTCTCTTTTCCTCCTTAATAGAAGTAAAGGCAACAGGAAAGAACAATTTTCAAATTTGGTTTGGTTTATATTTTAATTCAAAACTTTTTTTAGCTTAATTCCTTTATGTCTTCACTAAAAAAGATTTCCATTTTCAAGAGTTGATTGAGTTTGATTAACTGATTTAACATATACTCAGTATTCTAATACTCAAATACATATGTGTTGTCATCAACGTATGTATTCTCTACAATAATGCAGGTTATATCCACTCCATGCATGTCAATTTTGTGAAATCTTATCCACACTCTTCCATAATTTTGACATAGAAGGGTACACCCAATGTCCTGGGAGCCTTCCTCAAGTTCTGATGAGTTACATAGCTCTTTTATCATTTATCCCTTATTCTTGACATAGGTCCAGCCATATTCATTTTCATCATATATTTTTGATGGCATCCTTTACACCACTTCCCCCTCATAATTCCTTCTTTGTACTATATTACAGCCTGCATATACCCACCACATACCTCTCCATTGTCCTTGAGTTGTCCTCAGCTTCAATTCTTGATAAATGGGGGGAAGCAATAAACATTTATTAAGCATCTACTATGTTCTAGATACTTGCTAAGCACTTCACAAATAGCATTTGATAATGACTGATAAAGGTTGTAACGTTCCATGACTCACAGCCATATATATCATCATCACTAGAATATTGCTATTAAGAAAGGACCTTTGCTTCAAGTGGAAGCTTGGAGTCATTAAAAGAACTATTTCCCCAAAAATGATCCAAGCTACTCTTCTCCTCCTGCACCACTCTGAGCTCATCATTCATTCTCCATTTGCAACGTCTGACTAAGAAATACATGTGTGAATGTACTCATCAACTACAATTTGTATATAGAGTATAACTATAACGTAAGTTGATCAGAAGGTAAATTGAAAATTAGATTGGATCTTGAAGGCAATCAAGTCCACCATCCCAAAATATTATAGATGAGACAACTGAGATACAGAGAAATTAAGCTGCTTGCTCAGGCTTGTAACAACTAACGTGAATGTGAAGTGAGATTTGAATCCAGGCCCTCCTAACCACATGTTTGCTGCTGTATCTACTATGCCATGATGCCTCTCATCTTTATATCATCATCTGCATAATAAGTGTTCTTCTGAGTGATCATGAATCTCATCTTGGAGCTTCTGCAATGGTCCAGGACTTGATGGAATCAGCAAAAGGTCAGTCCATAAAAAGTATCTGGAAGATGTCATCATTTATGGGGAATTCCTACTTGACTTAGAATCTGCACAGGATCTCCTCCATGATGGTAGTGAACTCATTTGGAGAGCACGTGTGTGTCTGTGTTATGCCTCACTTGATATTAATGATCAGAAGGTCATTGGATAAGGTTATCTTGGGATCATGATTTGTGGATCGTTAGACTCAACTATTGAGCCATGACAGCTCCCATATTGGAGGCTCTGCCATGTATGGGGCTTGATGTGATCAGTAAAATGTCATCTGTAAGCAGGAGCATATGGGAAACTTCGCCATCTAGGGAATCTTTCTTCCTTCTGTATTCTGCAATGAACATCCTCCAAAACCATGACAAAAACCTTTAGCAAGGATACCTCTTCTTGTAATATCCCATTAAAAACCAGAGGGTAATTGAATAAGACTGTACACGTACAAAGAGAGAGCAAGATCTAGATATCTTATTGTAAGACATTCTTTAAGATTGTACTTTAGTTCACTAATTAAAGACCTTTTTATATTCAGCAGTAAGAGGAGCAGGATCCTACAGTCTCTATGGCTTTCAGTCATGTGAAGTATGTCATATATTGCTGCAAATACGTGGTCTGCCAATGAATATTCTTTGTGAATGCTGAATGTCTCCCTGTTCCCCTCTCATACCTTCATCATGGATATTGTCAATACCTATACAGACTGTTTACATAAAAAAATCAGAAAGATGGGTATGCATATGGGCCCAGTAATTATTGATGTTTTCTCAGCCTCCTTATTGTGGCAGTAGCAACTTCTATATTGTTTTTTACAAGCACTGGATATTTTCAAATATATTAAAAATTGATCTGGCTTCTCATGATCTAATACAACAAAAAAAGTTTGTTTTCTTTAATGTCATTTCTATTTCTACATATAGTACAATCTAAATGTGATGCATCTACTGTGAATGATGCAGAGAACAGTTTGTTAAAAATAATATAATAGATCCATTCATTTTTTACACTTTTTGTGTTCCAGTTTCATCATCAAATGTTTTCAGACTGATCTATGTTTCTTGGGTCTCTCTAAGTTTCTGTAAACCTGTTTTTCCCTACACCATGAATCTTTCTTGAGAAGTGCTCATAATCTTCCATAATATTCTTTTGTAAAATTTTACAAATGAGATTAGATTTTGAGCTGCGGTTGCTTTTTCTCACCCTCTCTGCTTGGAAAGATGAATTGGCAATTGTAGGCTAAGGTCTTTTCTAGGCACTTTGTTGACTCACTCTTTTTATGAATTCATCTATATCAGTTAAACTTAAAAATGGTAATAGTGTCAATATCTTTCTTTTTATTCAATTCCAATTTTTTTAAGTTTTAATGACTGGTTTAAATAAATTAAATTAGAATTGTTTAATTACCTGTCATATCGTCTCATTTTTATTCTTTCCTGTAATTTGGATTTTTTTCTATTTGCTCTAACAAGTCAATGGTCCAACTAGATACATAGAAAGCTGAGATGATTTGGGAACTATTTTCACTCTGTCAATACCTGTCTGTTAAAAAGTAATCAGTGCCATTTTTGTGATATTATTTTGTGCCACCCATGTCTAGTCCCTCCCAATGTTCTAAATTGAAGAATATATCTGCCATCTACAGGCATGGTGCTTCAGTGAGGCCAATAAGTCATATTTTCCAATATATTTTTTCCACCGTCCTTATTACCTACAAATTACCTTTGCACTGAAGTAACTGAATATTAAACTATATATTGATTCAATTGGGAGAGTCTTGAAAAGTTCATCATAGAACTTCTTTACCTGCTTATCTTCTGAAAAATGCATTGGTACACAATTTGCAGTTCTCTTTTTGATGGACCTTTTACAAAAGCTCATCATGATCACTGCAGAAAAAACTAATCCGTGAAATGATGAATCTTGTTCCTTCCTTTATTAGTTTCTCTAAGGAGAACCTATTTATGTCACTTCCATTTAGTCAAAGCCTCTGTGCTGGTCAGTATTAGGATGAGGCTCACAAGTGGCCAGTGTGCTTCTAGCCAGGGAAGATGGGGAGACCCACTCTAAACAATAAAAATGTAAAACGATAAGAAATTCTGATAAATCTCATGAAAATGGAAAAGTAGAAAAACTACAAATATAAATTGTTTCATGTAAACAATAAATTATAGATTATTTTGAAAGTACTTTGCGAGTATTAGGATTTAGATGTGAATAAGAATGAGGTATCTCAGAAGCAAATATCTTGCCCTTTAACGAGCTAATCTATAAGGCAACAACAAATGATGGACTGAGTATTTACTTTATGCGGCAAATGTTGAAGGGTTGGAAGAGCAGAGAAATTGACTCAAAAGCCAATGTAAAGGACAAGATACTGGATTTTCTGTTCAAATAGAAAAAAAATAAGAGTTAAATGCAATGATCTGGAAAAGAGCAGTTGAAAATATAATTCCAGGGCACATACTGTACGTCTGAAAGAAATAGCAAAATGATGATTTTTTTCTTTCTTTTTAAAAGGAAATCCTCAACTAATGAGAGAAATCTCATTAGGTGGTATCAAGGAAAGATCACACAGAGCCTTAACACAGAAACCTCAAGATCCCACAATTCCCCAGATATTTGAGGCTGTGGACAGTTTCTGGATTCCCTAGCAATATAAGCAAGTTCAATAACTGCTGACCAAAGGGAATTAATGACTTTTATTTTAAAGGTATTATTAAGACTTTTATTATGACTATTGGATTTCAGTAAACAAAGACAGATGAAAAATATATTAGACTATCATTTTTTACCCTTGTGTATTCCTCAATTATATCTACTTCAATAGATTTTTTTTTCTCTCTTTTTTTTTTATTCAAAAAAATTTTTAATGAATATTAAAATTGTTTTACATGCAACTGGTAATATGTATGTGTGTATATTTTTTTTTATTATTATTAAATTTATTTATTTAACTTTTAACATTCATTTTCACAAAATTTTGGGTTACAAATTTTCTCCCCTTTTATCCCCTCCCCCCCCAAACACCAAGCATTCTAATTGCCCCTATGACCAATTTGCTCTCTCTTCTATCATCCCTCACTGCCCTTGTCTCCATCTTCTCTTTTGTCCTGTAGGGGCAGATAGCTTTCTATACCCCTTTACCTGTTTTTCTTATTTCCTAGTGGCAAGAACATTACTCGACAGTTGATCCTAACACTTTGAGTTCCAACTTCTCTTCCTCCCTCCCTCCCCACCCCTTCCCTTTGGAAGGCAAGCAATTCAATATAGGCCATATCTGTGTAGTTTTGCAAATGACTTCCATAATAGTTGTGTTGTATAGGACTAACTATATTTCCCTCCATCCTATCCTGTCCCCCATTACTTCTATTCTCTTTTGATCCTATCCCTCCCCATGAGTGTCAACCTCGAATTGCACTCTCCTCCTCATGCCCTCCATTCTATCATCCCCCCCACCCTGCTTGTCCCCTTATCCCCCACTTTCCTGTATTGTGAGATAGGTTTTCCTACCAAAATGAGTGTGCACTTTATTCTTTTCTTTAATGGAATGTGATGAGAGTAGACTTCATGTTTTTCTCTCACCTCCCCTCTTTATCCCTCCACTAATGAGTCTTTTGATTGCCTCTTTTATGAGAGATAACCTGCCCCATTCAATTTCTCCCTTTCTCCTCCCAATATATTTCTCTCTCACTGCTTGATTTCATTTTGTTTTAAAGATATGATCCCATCCTATTCAATTCACTCTGTGCACTCTGTCTCTATGTATGTGAGCGTGTGTGCATGTGTAATACCACCCAGTACCCAGATACTGAAATGTTTCAAGAGTTACAAATATTGTCTTTCCATGTAGGAATGTAAACAGTTCAGCTTTAGTAAGTCCCTTATGACTTCACTTTGCTGTTCACCTTTTCATGGTTCTCTTCATTCTTGTGTTTGAAAGTCAAATTTTCTTTTCAGCTCTGGTCTTTTCATCAAGAATACTTGAAAATCCTCTATTTCATTGAAAGACCATTTTTTCCCCTGAAGTATTATAGTCAGTTTTGCTGGGTAGGTGATTCTTGGTTTTAGTCCTAGTTCCTTTGACTTCTGGAATATACTGTTCCATGCCCTTCGATCCCTTAATGTAGAGGCTGCTAGATCTTGTGTTATCCTGATTGTATTTCCACAATACTTGAATTGTTTCTTTCTAGCTGCCTGCAGTATTTTCTCCTTGACCTGGGAACTCTGGAATTTGGCCACAATGTTCCTAGGAGTTTCTCTTTTTGGATCTCTTTCAGGCGGTGTTCTGTGGATTCCTTGAATATTTATTTTGCCCTCTGGTTCTAGAATCTCAGGGCAGTTTTCCTTGATAATTTCATGAAAGATGATGTCTAGGCTCTTCTTTTGATCATGGCTTTCAGGTAGTCCCATAATTTTTAAATTGTCTCTCCTGGATCTATTTTCCAGGTCTGTTGTTTTTCCAATGAGATATTTCACATTATCTTCCATTTTTCCATTCTTCTCTCTTTGTTCTGTGATTTCTTGGTTTTGCATAAAGTCATTAGCCTCCATCTGTGCCATTCTAATTTTGAAAGAACTATTTTCTTCAGTGAGCTTTTGAATCTCCTTTTCCATTTGGCTAATTCTGCTTTTGAAAGCATTCTTCTCCTCATTGGCTTTTTGAACCTCTTTTGCCAATTGAGTTAGGCTAGTTTTCAAGGTGTTAATTTCTTCAACATTTTTTTGGGTCTCCCTTAGCAGGGAGCTGATCTGCTGTTCATGCTTTGACTTCATGTCTCTCATTTCTCTTCCCAGCTTTTCCTCCACCTCTCTAACTTGATTTTCAAAATTCTTTTTGAGCTCTTCCATGGCCTGAGCCCATTGGGTGGGCTGGGACACAGAAGCCTTGATTTCTGTGTCTTTGCCTGATGGTAAGCATTGTTCTTCCTCATCAGAAAGGAAGGGAGGAAATGCCTGTTCGCCAAGAAAGTAACCTTCTATAGTCTTATTTCTTTTCCCTTTTCTGGGCATTTTCCCAGCCAGTGACTTGACCTCTGAATATTTTCCTCACACCCACCGCACCTCCTGATCCTCCCAGCCCGTGTTTGTGGTCTGAGATTCAAATGCTGCTTCCAGCCTCAGGGCTTTTGGCGGGGGCAGGGCTGCTATTCAGTATGAGATTATGTTCTGGTGCTGAGATCGGGGCAGGGCCACCTCTCAGGCTCAGTTCCCTCAGGGGGTTTATGCACAGACCTTCCGCAATGGATTCAGGCTCCCGCCCGCTTGGGGAGCCCCTGTCTGCAGCCGCCTCTCAGCTTCTACCTCCCGGGGGGGGGCCTGTATTATGGGGGCACCCCGCTCCCCTCTCGACCCGCCAAAGAGACTCTCTCACCCACCCCTGTCACCTGTGGGTGGAGGGACTTGTGCGGCCGCTGGAGATCCCGTCCCTGAAGCCTGCTCGGATCTGTTTCTCTCGGTGCCGCAGCCGTGGCCGCAGCAGGTCTGGGCTGGGCTTTGTGTCTGCAGCGCCACGGACCTTTTGCGAGAGGTTTGCAGATCCCTCTGTGGGTGGAGGGACCCGCGTGGCCGCTGGAGATCCTGTCTGTGAAGCCTGCTCGGATCTTTTCCTCTCGGTGCCGCGGCCGCGGCAGGGCTGCATTCAGCTCCCAGTCCCGGCGCCCAGTCCGCAGCGCGAAGGACCCCCCTGTGAGAGGTTTGCAGGTCTCTCTGGAACAGAAATCTCCCTCACTCCAATGTTCCGTGGCCTCTGGGTGCGGAATTCTCCGTGAGTTACTTCCCTGTAGCCATTCTATGGGTTGTGGGTTCACAGCTATGTGTATGTGCGTCTTTCTACTCCGCCATCTTGGCTCCGCCCCCAGATTTTTTTTTTTAAAGCTAAAATTTACTGAAGTTTTACCTTAGTCTCAATGTACTCTAAACAAAAGAAAAACAACTTAGTTAATAGATATAAATTCTAGCAGGAGTTAGCCAAATGATAAAAAAAATACAAGTTCAATTCATAATTAACAGATAATAATAACAGAAAATTGTGCCTGTGTGGTCTTTCCAGTAGGTACCCATCTGAAAAGCCAAGATTTCTGGGTGATGCCACCATGTGCCTGAGCTCTGGCTAATTGAATCAACTGGAAGTTATACGCATAACAAAAAAGAGTTCGTATTCATATCTACCCTTAATCTAACTTTAAGGACAGAAGAATTCTGAAAAATATTGGAAAAGCATTTATGGCAGACCTGTGGTATTAAGAGGTAATAGTACTATGCAAATAGAATGGTGAATTCAACAGTCATGAAGGAATACAGGGGAAGAAATTGTCAAGATGCTCTACATTCAAATATACAAGGATGATTTTTTCAATATTATAAAGTCAATTCAACAAGCATTTATCAAGTGTATATTTTGTGCCAGGCACTGTGCTAAGTACAAGAGATAAAAATTAAAACAATTCCCTCACTCACGGAGCTTACATTCTAATGGAGGAAGACAAGACATAAAGGGGAGCTGAAAAAGGCAGGAGGAAGTGCTTGCATAGGGGTATGGTGGCAAAGTCCAGAGAATGAAGCATGACCAACCAGTCTTAGTCCTTCAAAAGGAAAATTTGATGAGGAAGTCACCAATGGGAGAAGAGGGCTATATGTGAGCAAGAGAAGGAGGCATTTGAGTCATGATAATGAGAGAGAGAGAGAGAGAGAGAGAGAGAGAGAGAGAGAGAGAGAGAGAGAGATGTACATAACTATGGTTTAATAGTAATTTCTAAAATGTATTTATCTTTTTATGAGAATAAAGTAAAACATTAAGTAACAGTACTTAAAAGTAAAATATAATGTAAAAAAATGAAGGCACTTATCGATGAAAATTACTCTTGCAACACCTTTAGTAACCTCTCAGAGACTATAGATACTGTTATTGCCTCTTTAATAGGCAACAGACTATTGGAGTAACAGTTTCAACTGTCATTGCTTGAGGAGTCTGTGAAGAGCCTCAGTCTTAACTGTTTTTCTGGAGAGTCTGAACCATGATGGTTGGAGAGAGAACAAAGAAAAAAGTCTATGAGAACTTATTTCCTAAGAAATAAACTGTGAAGGAAAAAAAGAGAATTTTGGAGGAAATCACTTTAGAATCTTGAAAAACCTTAATGTTGAGACTATATTTCCAAAATTGGGGAGGAGTCAAGTTGTAGTGATGATTAAAGAAACTGAAGAATGTATTCATTAGATAGAGGCATGGTGCTTCTGGGAAGTCTGCAAGTCATATTTTTCAATGCATTTTTTTAACCTACCTTTGCACTGAAGTAACTGAGTATTAAATTCTATTTATCAAGGTCACCACAGAATTTATGTCTTTATGTCGTCATTTATTACACTGTTAGCAAATAAAATAACTAGTAACTGAGATATGCATTAAAGCCTAGGCAACTGGAGGTTCAATTTATATATGTATATAATGTATGGGGAGAGAAAGACAGACATGGGGGGGGGGGAGAGAGAGAGAGAGAGAGAGAGAGAGAGAGAGAGAGAGAGAGAGAGAATCAGATGGGAAAATCTGTGTCTCTAGTTAGATTATAAGAACATAGGATCCAAGAAATAGCACTAGCAGGAGTAGTTCAACATTCTCATTTTACAGAGGAGGAAACTGAGGCACAGAGAGGGGAAGTTACATATTCTAGTTCATAGACGTAATAAAAAGCATGGTTAAATAAAAGGGCATAATGGTAAAAGTGCTGGATTTGTCATCAGAGGACCTGGGTTCAAATCCCAGATCTGCTCCCAATTTCACTTAAGTTCCCTGTGATTTTCAGTTTCCTTATCTGCAAAATGAAAGGTTGGATCTAATTATGTCTGAAATCCCTTAGAGATCCAAATGATCACTTGATTCCATCCCAGGTACTCAATACTTGATTTGTTTTTCAAAAAGGTTAAAATTATAGGAAGAGGTCTCATCAGGTTTATGTCTATTTTATACTATTAAAACAAAACAAGATAATTTTTTAAAAACTCACTAGTAATATTATTCATTAAATGGATGATACATTCTAAAAAAAAATGACCAAAAAAGTTTTTTTCATAAATTGTCAGCCCTCATCTACAAGTTCTTATCAGGACATCAGGATTATGTCTGTTTTGTGTTTTCAATCCAAATAACACCACCCAAAAAAAATCTCCAATAATATTATTCATATTATTCGCTGAATGTAATAACTGGATGACATTGCAGAAAGTGACAAAAATTGATTTGTTCTAATTTGCCAGTTCTCCTCTACTAGCTCTTAGAAAGATATGAAGACTGGACATTCTAGTTTTCAGCATCCTTAAAACATTTTTCATGAATTACAGTAAATCAAGTTCATAAAGAAATTTAGATTCCTCTCTAAAATCATTTCCTCTTACTTCCCTCACCAATTTACCCACCACCACTTCTCCCAGAGTTGTTAAATAATCTGATGAAGACATCACAAACATTAATTATTTAAATTTTCTTGAGCTATCATCTTAGTCTTGCAATATTCTAGATAATTTAATAACAAAAGAAAATGCTTATTAACCATCAATCTTGAAAAGCTGCACCATCCTCAAAACTTTTAGAGCTACAGATGGCATGCCTGTTATAGGATCAAAACAAACTGCTAAAGTAGCCAAATTGCAACAATCTTTGCTCCAATTAATACCGCTTTTGTCTTAGTGGAACTTTAATTCATAAAATTACCCCCCATGCAGACCTGAACGTCATTCAGGCAACTGTTTAGCAGTAAAATAGCTTTCACAAGAACAGATGGCATCAATAAGTAGAATCTACATAACACCCACTCAAATTGAAATCAAAATGGGAATTCAAATCCTAACAGGTAAATGGAGGGGGAAAGGCAAAGAAACTAGGAAAGAGGGCTCTCAAGCACATTCTGAATGGATCAAGAAAAAATTCTCCCCATGACTCCAGTCCAGACTAATGGAAAACAAAAGAATAAGATTTTACTAAGTAATTTTATTAAGATGTAGAGGATGGAACATAGGCTTTATTATGAAAATGCTAGAATGCTTCTTGTCATCCCTTACATGTCAGCATTCCATTCTTTCATCTCTGCGCTTTAGCAATGTCACCCACTTCTTTATCTCTAAATTTCAGACTCTACAGTTTCCTGAACAATCAACTCATTACCTTCTATATGGGTCCTTGACGAAATCCCCAGATGCTACCGCCTAACAAAATTACCTTTTACTATATTTGTTTTGTTTCATTTTGCATACTGTTAGAGATATATCTGATAGAGAAAAATAGATATACACATATTCATACACATATATGCATATATGCACATATATGCACATACACATATGAACATATAAACATATATCATGCATATCTATTTTGTATATGTATATATGTCTGTGTACACATGCACATACACACACACATTTATATATATATATATATATATATATATATATATATATATATATATATATATATATATATATATATATATATATATATATATATATGAAAGCTAGGTAATCGAGAGGATAGAGAAGAAGACTTGAAGTTAGGAAGACTGACTGATTCTAGCTTCAAACACTTACTAGCTGTGTAACCCTGGGCAAGTCACTTAACCAGTATATGTCTCAGTTTCCTCGTCTATATCATGAGGTCAATAATAGCGCTCTTAGGGTTCTTATGATCAAATGAGATAGTGCGTATAAAGTACTTTGATGCCTCAAGGCACCATAAAAATGCTAGGTGTTATGTTGTTTTCTTGTTGCTTTAGTTTACTTGATAGAATGCACGTTCCTCAAAAACAGGGAACCTTTCATTGTTGTCTTTGCATGTCTAGCCCATAGACAGCACCTGGCACATAGTAGGCACTTAATAAGTGCTTGTTAAGCATTGATAACAGTTGAATCAGAGAAATTTGTCCAAGCAGCCATAGATAACCTTTGTAAAGCCTTTTGCTCCATGCAACCCTGCCTCTGGGACACAAGGTCACTCTGAAGACTCCGCTCCCAAAGAAAAACCCAGTTCTTGATGGCCCTTTTTCTTTGCCCTGGCCCAAGTTTAACTCACTGTATCAAAACTGTGTGGAAATCCCCCAAATATGCTGCCTCTAAGCACACGTCCATTCCAACCAGAGACAGAAATTGTTTCACAGATGGCAATAGGTTTATCATAATACAACTTTGCTGGCTCCATCCTAGTATTGGTTATTCATTGCTGGTGAAGCTGGTGAAGTTAAGCTGGTGGCAGGTATACTATCAGTAGTACGTGCACAATCTGTGTTGTCTGGAAATGAGACCTACTATCTTCATGACATTGTGTTATACCCTAACCAATCAATGAGAATTAGCTGTTCTAATAATGTAAGTCATATAACAACATAAAACTAAAGATGGTTTTCTCCAAAAATCATTTAAGAATGTTTCTGTTTATCTTATTTAGGATGATCAGCTATTCCAAATGATTTTCAGTGTAATAGAAGACTGGTCAATGAGGTCACAGTTCTGAGAGTGTGCATGTTCCTTGTGTCTATACGGAGGCTCAGAAAAAGCTACATCCCAAAATATATGAAATGGAGTGGGCTGGCTCTTTACTTCCGAGAACATATAAGTATTTTGAAAATGGTTTCTTATATATTTGTTTACTTCATGGTGAGAAAAAAGCCTTTTGGTTGACTGCTGAGACAAAACTAAGTGACAAAAGACATTAGCCAGTCAAATAACCCTTTCATGAGGGAAGACAGGACACAGGAGAGAGGTCCTCAGAGCCTCTCCACCCTGTCCAGCTTCTAACCTATGAGCACATCGCTTGGCTATTTTTTGTCTCTTTTGTGTCTTTCTTTTCTTACTCTGAAGTGAAAGAATTTCATAAATATCTTCAATCATGTGTTTTAAAAAGCTGGAAGAGTGAATCACTAGATGTCCAGAAACTGGGGTCCATACCACAGACTAAGGCTAGCAGAGCCCACCATGCAATGCAGCCCTGAGGCATGACTTGATCAACAGTACTCAGCACTGGGCTCAACACAGATCTGGTTACTGAGACAACTATCTCTTATCCATAAAATGTATTGAGTAGCTGTGCCACGTTGGGAAGTGAAGGTACTGAGAACAAATGACTCATAGCCAGTGCTGTAAATTTAAGCTTACTTGCCTAGGAAGCAAGGCAGAAGAAAGCAGAACGTGCCACCTCCTCAATGCATGTTGGTCCTTGCTGTATCTTTTCAGTAAATACTTATTTTTAAACGTTGATTGGTTCAATCAGTGCTGGTGTTCATATCGCTAGTACTGATGATACTGAGGAGATATTAACTGGCAGTTGATATGGAGTAGAACACAACAGAATTAGAGTTTGAGTAAGAATTGGAGAAAACCCTTTAAGGATATCCCTAGAAACCTAAGGGGCAAATGTAGCTGGTCACCTTCTGGGACTCAACCTACTAATGTCCACGTGGGTTTTGAGAGTAAGCGTAGAATCCAGAAACATTAGTTTTTCCTCAATCTCATCCCTCATTCACCAAAGAAACCTAATGTCTTAAACACTATTTGTCCTTGAAAAGAGATGAATAGACCTGCTCTATCAATAACAAAAAAAAATCCAAATATTCATTCAAGAATCAAGAAATTGGTATCAATTCGTTTATTTCTATATTTATTATTATAATAAAATTATTGTTATAAATTAATAACAAAATTAAATATTTATTATTAAATACAAAATACATAGAGAACAATACAGTAGGCATTCATAAAGCTGATTAAGGCACATTTTCTGACATCATAAAGTTTATTATTTGTGATCATTATCCTAATAATTATTCATGTTTCTGTAGTACTTTTAAGGATTCTAAAACATTATCTTTACAATAACCCTATAAAGTAAGTAATGTTAAGTATTGTTTGCTCCATCTTATAGAGGAGGAAAGTGAGACTGGAAGTTCAATTCAGCTCTGCTGACTCCAAATCTAGCACTCTTCCACCACACCATAGTATTTAAATGATCAATCAGTGAGCATTTATTAAGCACCTGCTGTATGATGGGCTCTGAGAAGATAAAGGAAAAAATGAAACTCTCCACTATCAAGGAATTTATATTCTTCCTGGAGGAAGCAACATGGGCCCACATATACACATATATATATATATATATATGTATGTATGTATGTATGTATGTATGTATGTATGTATGTATATGTATACACACACATACATATATATACATACACATAAATATATATGTATTCATAAGCATATATAAATATGGACTGAGGTTAATTGAGACTGGACCTGGGATTTCACTGGATAAGGAACTCCCCAAATGAAGAAAATTCCTTTGCTGGTATAAGTCATCACCTTCTGTAAAACTTGAGAGCTGGCTAGGACACTGAGAGGATAAATGAAGTGCACAGGGTCACATAGTAAGCATATGTCAGAGGTAAGACTTAGACCCAGGTCTTCTGGACTCCAAGGCCAGATCTCTAACCACTATACCACTGCTTTTCATATACTAGGTAGATAGCTAGAGCTACTATATATAGGTGTACACATTCTAATAATTCTAATAATAATTATTATAATAATAATTTTAAAAATCATTTAATAATAATTTATAATTACACATAAAACTACAAATGTGCCATATACGACTTGCTATCCCTTCGAAATATACAGCAAAACTATAATGTAAATTTTTTTTCTTAAATTAAAAATAAACATTTAAAGATAAACTATCAAAATAAAATAATAATTTATAATCATAATAATATAGAATGATACTAAAAATTAAATAATTTTAATATATATATTAATTGGAAGATGATAGCAGTTGGGGAGATTAAAGAAGACTTCTCAATAGAACTGACATTTGAACTGAAACCTAAGAGGTAAAGGTGAGGAAAAAGTCCATTCCAGGCATGACAGACCTACTGTGCAGAGGTTCAGAAATGAGACAGTGCATCATGTGAGAGGAATAGGAACGACCAGACTATCTTTGAGTGACTGAAGGGAGTATAACATACAATAAAGTTGGAAAAAGTCAGTAGGACTGAAGGCTTTGAATGCCAAACAGATATTAAAAGTAATATTGGAGTTTATTTAGCAGAGGAGTGGCATGGCCAGATCTGGGCTTTGGGAATACAACTTAAAATAAGTAGAAAATACATATGGACACTGTTGGAGATTTCTCTATGTAATATCTACCCCCTGAATAAGCAAATCTATAAAATATAGAGACTAATATACCATATGACCTTCATTCCAACTTTTGAAGACATTATTACCACTCAGAATCTTGAGGTATAGGAAAACTCCAGGACCTGATCATTTACCTGGTGAGATTTTCTAACTGGAAATAAAAATCTCCTGAACAACAACAAAATGCCAAAAGCCACCACTCTTTTCACATTAAAGCTGGTATTAACATTTTCTAAATGACAGACAAGAACACTGAGAAGGACCTCTGTTGTAGTAACTGCTAGCCCTTTTTTTCTAGGGAGACCTTGGCTGAAGTCATCTCAGATTAGTTATCATTGACTGCATGAATTGCAGTGTGGTTTTAGACCACATAATAATACAGTGTACAATATATTCTGCATAACAAATACAAATCTCAGAAAAGAGCAAAAAGACCTTAAGTTTACTTCCATAGACCTCAATCAAGGAGCTTTTAGCATTTGCACATGGGAGATTTAGAAACTACTAAAAAAAAGTGAGTTAGACTAGCTAAAGACCTTGTCACTATCCTGAATTATCATCTCCACTGCAGTAAAATTGAATTCTTGGAGGGGGTAGTGCCGTATATCATTAATAACAGTTTAAAAGAGAGTTGAATACAGGGGAATGCTGGAACCAGCTCTTACTGCTCAGTGAGAACTGATTCTTAAATTATCTGTTCTTAGCGTTTAAACCTCAAAAATGGTCGAACATTACAAATCAGGGTTTGAGATATTGTTTTTCTGATTATCCAGATTTTAAAAAGTGATGGAGAAAATCTTCATGCAGATTAAACTTACAAAATGTTTGTTGGTATATACATGCACACATACATACATACATACATACATACATACATATATACATACATACATATATATATAAGAGAGTCAGTTGTCAAATATTTACCAGAATATCTGCGGTTGCATGATGAGTACAATAACATTTATTCAAGTCCATGAAGTTATGCTGAAGTATACAACATGAGACCTTGGCACTGCTTTAAGAATTTGCTTCTGGGCATCTAGAGGCCTCTTATAGTTCACGTGTTAATAGATAAGCTGTAGGCAGTTATGTAGGAGATAGAGATCTGGGTCTAGAAGATACAGGTTCAGATTTGTGTGACTGTCAACAAGGCATCTCATGCCTTAGGGTCATTGCTTCCCTTGTAAAATCAGAGAGTTGGACTAGATGATCTCAAAGATCTTTTTTTGTACACAAGTAATATGACTATAGAACATCAGCAGCATGCCATGAGAACAATGTGGGCTCAGAATTCAGAGGACCCAAATTCAAATTCCATCTCAGATGGTTACCTTGGGCAGGTCACTTAACCTCCATAAATCTTTTCATCTATGTAATGAGATCATTGCCTCTGATGACCTCTGCAGGTTTAGTTCTATGGTCCTAGTCTTAAATACGAATATAAATTCCATTCTGTTCTCTACATTCTGATCAATTGCATTTAAAACAAGGAAACATGGAAGTCACAGACAATCATTTGTCCAGTCTAGTCTGACCTAGTGTACCAGGGAAACTCTATCCAGAGTCAAAAAATTTCATCAGCAATAAAAACCTAAGAGCTATCAGTAAAGCTGTTACTTGGAGGATAGTATGTCTAATGATCAGCTAATAAGAGAAAAACTGAAATGCTAATCAAGAAAATTAGCACATCCTTTGGGAAGTTTCAGTTCGTTTATTTTTTTCAGTATTTCTATAGTACCTACTATGCAATAGATACAGTATTAGATGTTGGACAAAAATGATACAGTCCCAGAGATACAGGACTTTATTATTATACAGTAATTTTGTTATATTTCACTAAGGTGGAGGAAAAGAGGTGCCAACTAGAAATAATCTCTATATGTAGTCCCCATTGTTCTTAATTCAAGGACGGCACACAGTGGTGTGACTTCTGGACAGGGAATACTGCAACAGTATACTCCTTCTGGTCAAACATCCAGAGGTCCTCAGAACTCAGAACTCAAAGAATTTGGCAAACAGCTCACTGGCACCATTAAGCGACTGTCCTCAACAGAGGAAACATAGCTGGGACCAATGAAATGGGGGTATTTGTTAAATTAACTAATAAAGAACGAGAAATGAGGAAGAAAGATGTAGGAAATTAAATTCTAATTATACCAGTCCAGCAAAAGAATGGGAAGTGGAGTTTATTAAATTTGTCCTATCAGCATCTTTTGGGGGGGTAAAGGGGTACAGCTATATCAATCAAACAGGTTTCCAATGGCAGTTCCTGCCTTTAAGGACCCTACCTTCAATTGTGGAGAAATAACATGCATAAAAAACTGAATGCTAAATAAATGCGTCAGGGATCACTACTCTCTGAGGGATTTGGGAGATAGTTTCTTCTAAAAAAAAAGAGGTTTTGCTTGAGCTGAACTTTGAAAGGTGCTGTGTTCTAAGAGTTGCCCCAATAAGGCAAGTTGTTGCTGTTTAAATCCCAGAGGAAACAGACAGCCATTAAAGCTTCTTGAGTAAGTGAGTGTTACGTGGTCAACCTTGCACTTGAAGAAGATCGATTTGACAACTGTGTGACAGATAGATTGGAAAGGGAGAAGCCAAAGGCTTGGAGACCAATTAGAAAGCTATTGTCCTAGTCCAAGGAAGAAGAGATAAGGACTTAAACCATATAGGTGGCTGTGTAAGTAGAAACAAGGGAATTCGTGACTCATGGTACTGGCAGAAACAGCAAGGCATAACAGTTGAGTGAATGCAAAGGGCAAGAGAAAGGAAATCATTAAGACTGACTGAAATTGGGACTGAAAGATTCAATGAATGTGGGGGCTCTAAATCAAAAATAGGTAAATTAGGAACAGGGCAGGGTTTGTGGGTGGGGGAGGGGAGCTGAAAATTTGAGATGCCTCTAGGACATCCAATTAAAGATGTCCAGAAATCAGTTATTAATGGGAGGCCAGAAGTTCAGGGGAGAGATGACGGTTGGATGCAAGTCATCCATATAAAGATGAAAGCTAAACCTATGCGAAGTGAAGAAATCCCTGATGTACACAGAGTATAGAAAAAGAAGGGGCCCAGGATAGAACCTGGCATAAACCCAAGTGTAGGAGATAGCACAAGAATGATGACCCAGCAGGTAATACTGAAAAGGAGCAGCCAAGGCAGTAAGGAGAAAACTAGTGACTGGAAATTCAGGGAGGATAGGGCGGACAACATGTTGAACAAATATGGTATCAAGATCTAGAATCATTGAGAGTGTTCCATATTCTACCCAGCCATGAGAATTAGATTTCTTAAATGACTTCTGTAGTAGTTCAGTCAGCATCACCTATTAACCCTGTTGACCAACTTCACCAATACTAAATAACCAGTGAGGGGAAACTAGATTATAGCCAGTAAAATTGTGATATGATAAGTAACCTTTCATCAGTGAAAGAATTCTCATGATGAGTTGAGCAGAATGTGTTCAGAAAACAGATCAAAGTGGGATTCCCACACAGCTTTGATATGATGAAACATATAGGGATGTGATGAAACTGTAGGGAAAGGATGCCCTTTAAAAATAAGGTTGTTCTTTTGGAGCAAAAGACCTTGAGTCTTAGGACAAGGTTGCCAAGTAGGAACAGGGGCCACTAATCAAAGAGAAATCTTTATGTGTGCTAAGCACAGAAAAGACTATTAATCACAACTCAGACTTCTAAGATAGCAGGACTTACAGGTGGAAGAAACATCTTCAAATAAAAATAATCATACCCAACAAGCAAAACTTATCCATCAAATTGAGTCTTTTATTAACTACCAAAATATCTTAGTATAAGCAATAATAAAGAGTAAGATGGTAAATATCAACTCTTCATTGTAGAAAAGATGATAATAATGTATAACATGTTTATTAGAGTTTAATCACTGTAGTCAACAAACGATGTTGGAAAAAGTAGCAGGGATTCATAATTCACTTAAAAGCTTTTTAAAATGTGAAAGCTCTACTTTTTATTAATATTAACTTGGATTATTTTCATGTGTGCTCTGCTAATGCAAGGTGGAAAATGTCAACAAGTTAAGCTTCTTTCTCTTGTATAAGGCAAACCTGGAATAGCATAACATCAGAAAAATGCAGCATAATTAGATCCCAAATTCTTAAAGGAATTCTATCCTTTGGTTCTAAGGTGGTGACAAGTTAATATACAAACTTATTGACTGGCTAATGGACTTATACCGTATTTTTTCACATGGGGTCGATCAAGCTGTGCTAGATCCAGAGGGAGAGACAAATACTACCCTCCCAGCTGGTGACCATCTGCCTAAGTGACAACTGCCAGATGGAGGGAAGAGGATAAAATCAGGGATCAAACATTAAATAAAAGAAAATTTCTTGGAAAGCAACATTGACTTTGATTACGAATATGACATTCTAAATGTCTTGGAAGTTATCATTTGAAATTTTTTGACAACAAAACAGAGATAACATAAAATTCCTGGATGAATATGTCTGGTGGGTTGAACATGAAATGCTTTGTGCTTGCTCCTTACAGAAAACAGGCTGTACTGATTTACAAATGTTCCTGTTGTTCCACTCAAACTTCAAGCTCTGATAGATCAAAGAATCAATAAATAAAGTTTGCTTCTCCTGGGTTAGAATCCACTTTGACGCTACCCTAATCATAATGCCAGTTGGTGGTGGTGGTAGTATTCCCCAAACTAGCTGTTCTGACCCTCTCACCGGTGAGTTGTCTAACCGTGGAAGTTGAACCCAGAACATATGAAGGGATGAAAAATGACAGAAGTTGCCTCAGCACTCTCTATCAGCATGGCAAGTCAGGGAAGAAAATGATAGGGAAAAATATTATAATAAATAAAAAATCCAGAAGCTTGGCCACTTTTTTTCCTTTTCGAATATTTTGAAGGAAAGCATGAGAAAATCAAGTTAACAATTTCATCGTATTTTCATTTTTTAAAAAGGCTCCCTGGGGACTTTATCATTCAGGACTCAATTCTCTCCTCTGCAGAAAACATTTAGCTAAAGGTAGGGGGATGATGGTAAAGAACGTACTGTTATTAACAAAGGGAAAATAGTAATTAACAAGACGAAGATTAAGTAGTCTGGAATGTAAACAGATTTTATTTTCCCCCTAAAGAAATTTAAATTGTGGATGAAAGGAAATATAAAAAGGCATTGTTACTATCATACATCTCCCTAATCAAATCCAGTTCAAATGCATTAAATGAACATTTACTTAAAGAGGATTTAAGGATGGAAGGTAGAGTTAAAGGAATTAATTGATAACCAAGGATATTGAGGTTTTCCTTTCATTAGTGGAACATGGATTGCAGGGTATGCAACCTCCCAAAATCCTAGATTGTCTCAACCTTGAAAGCAGCATCTCCAGCGTAAGGTAATGATCAAATCTTTGTCATTAAGTTCTTTAGCTCTTGATCAAAATGTTTATTAATTTAATGCCAGTTGAGATAAAGTTTTTGAAAGGAAGACACAGATTTGCTTTCCCTAAAGACTGTGGCTATAACCACCCCTTTTTTCTCCATCTTGGATAAAGTTTGGGTCGAACCAAGCTGTATCCAAGCTGGCAGAGCTGAGGTGAAAATATCCGATTAAGAAAGACAAATGTGATCCCTCTAATTTGACATTTTCTGAAGTGTTCAGTTTGGTTTCAACATAATTGCAAAAAGATGCTCTAAAATATTTTTAATATATTTACATTTCCGTCCTCCAAGCCTTTTTGCTTACAGTTTCCATTTGTGTATAACCACGTACTCTTCCTACAGTGTTTGTATAATGGAAGTACGCACAGAGAGACACACAAATTATGCAAAACCACGACTATTTATGTTTTTTAAATTTTTAAAGAACTAAAACTTAACATTAGTTTTAGTTTTAAGTTCTACCATGAAAAAGAGAAAATAAGTTCCATTCAGTCAGCATGTTTAACTGCCAGATTTACTTCTAAGAAAATAATGGATACCAGAAGACCTGGAAATCTCATACAATTCCTACTATGGAAATGTAGCTATCCATCTTCTATAACATGTAATGATTCTGGACTGGAACTATACACAGATGTCTATATATTACTACAAAGCTAGGAAATCTGAAGAGCAGAAAAGATAGGTAAGAGTAATTTTATAAATAGTGAGTTTACATACTTGCTTTTATGTATTCCATATTGAGCAATCATAGGGCAGGTTGCACTGAACACAAAAAAAATATATATTCTCAAACCAGGTGCACAGAAATTAAATTTTAGAACATTTTCTGGTAAGCAGAGAAAAACCAATTACATTATTCCCCAAGCAGTTTTTACTTGAGATGGCTAATAAAACAAACATCAACTATCCCTAATGATTTCAAAACCCGGAAAATATCATGGAGTCAATTCACCATTACCCTCCATGTGGATTATCCACATTCAACTTTAAATCCTTATCTGGCTTCTTCTAGTACACTCTTGGGCCATTTTTCCCTTTCTCCTGTGGAAATATGTGTATATGCCTACATACATATCATATATACACACATATGTGTTGTTGTTTAGTTATTTTTCAGTCATGCCTGATTCTTTGTGATCCCATTTGGGGTTTTCTTGGCAAAGATACAGAAATGGTTTGCTATCACCTTTCCCAGTTCACTTTATAGATGAGGAAACTGAGGCAAACAGGGTTAAATGACTTGCCCAGGATCACTCAGCTAATAAGTGTCTGAGGCAGGATTTGAACCCAGGAAGATGAGTCTTTGTGACTCCATGCCCTGGACTCTATCTACTGCACCACTTAGCTGACCTACACATATATGTATAGATGTATAACATAATGTGTGCATATATATATATACGTATGTGTGTATGGATGCAATGTTTTTATAGAGAGATGTAATACCTATTAATAACTATACACACACACACACACACACACACATATATATATATATATATATGGTGCATGTGTATATTTATGTATAGTGTTACTCTGATGGCTCACTGTGACATCAATCTGCAAGCATTTATTAAGCATCTGCTGCATACCAGACACAATACTAGGTGCTAGAGATACAAAAATGAAATGGTTCCTTTTCTTTACCAGAGCAGATACACATGAGTTTATAAAAAATACATGCAAAACGAATACAAGGTAAATTTTGGAGAGATGTACAAACATCTGGGGTTCCAGAAAAGACCTCATGTGGGAAGCAATACTTGAACAGACCTTTGAAGAAAATTAGGGAAAATTAGGCAGAGGTAAGAGAGAGAGCCTTCTAGGCTTAGGAGGGTAGCCCAAGCAAAGTTACAAAGAGTAGTATGCTGGTAAATGTTTAACAACAAGCTCCCTGGGGTGGGGTATATACAAAAACATTCTATGTTTATATAAATATGCACATATTCCCAAATGTTCATGTACACATATATGCATGCACATATACATCTGTGTGTATAACCATACCCCATAACAAAAGGTATTAATAAAGAATATTTGTAACTAGGTACTATTTTTTCTTATTAATTTGCTTTTGAAAAAATCACATGTGGAAACCCCTGATTTGCTCCGTAACTGTATCATTTTTACAAAAATTGGCAACTGCATTATCACTAGCTCCATATTTCAACACAGCCTTTCTTGCATCACCATGGGTAATCTAGACCACTGCTGGTTTGCCATTTTTTTCATGCCTTGTCATATTTTCTTAATCGTTATGCTTTAGAGAAATATTTCTTATTTATTACAGAGTCTCCAAACATTCAGAAATCTTGTCAAATTTCTAGGGAATTTTCTTGAACCTCTCCTTGGCTTTTTATTTTCCTACTGAGACTGCCGTAGATTCCTGCCATAGATGGAGTTAAGGCAAACAGATTGAGCCTGGCTGCCCAATTCTTCTGAGTTATTCAAAGGTATCCATACACAGCCACACGCCATTAATAATGATCAGTCAATCAAAATGTATTTATTAAATGTTTACTACATGCCTGACACTCTGCTGGGGATACAAGGAAAAGGAAAAACAGTCCCTGTCCTCAAGCATCTCACATTCTAATAGGAGAAACAACATGTAATCAACTAACTACATAACAGATTTTTCATGGATAAGTATATGTGCATCTATAGGAATATGTATTGTGTTGTATAAATATATACATATATGTATATATACCCATGTATCATATAATATATGTGACATATGTGTGTGTGTTCCTTTCATTAATGGATCATGGATTGCAGCCTCCTTAAATTCTAGGAATGTGTCTCAGCCTTGAAAGCTTCATTTCTAGGATAAGGCAATCATCAAATCAGAGACACAGTGACAGAGACATAGAGAGACAGACAGAGAGAAGTAGAGATGGAGACAGAGAGAAGGGAGAAAGAGAGACAGAAGGAGAGCCTGAAAGACAGAGAAAGAGGGAGAGAGACAGACAGACAGAGATAGAGAGATAGACAGAGACAGAGAGAGAATGGAGATGTGCTAGCAGATGAAGGGACTGGGACATTAATAGAGCATTCTGAGCTTTGCAAAAAGTTTTACGTATATTATCTCTTTTGATCAGTTAATACAGAGATCTCTCTTCTCTGGGATTATCAGTGATACGACATAATCTAGGCATCTGAGTATCTTCTGGAGCTACAATTTTCCCTCCTCCCACGCCACCATGCCTCTGCACCACAAATTATATTCTGTAAAAGGCTTGTCAAATAGAATGGAATGGAATCTGCAGAACAATTTTCAAGTTAAGACAGGAAAAGTAGAGGCTGGGGAGCAGGTTGACCTACCAAGGTATTCAATGCCCTTGATGGATACAAATTTTAAAGTACTGTAGTACATTATCCACATTTCAAGTTTGTAATGAGTCTATTTTTTTCCTAGGTATTATCTAGAGTAATGTACAAACTATACCAAAAGAAGTTTTGAAAATAGAAAAGCTGACTAATGATTTTAAGGTAACATTAATCAAAAGAGAGTCAATTGGAGGGCTAGAGTTCCTTGCTTCAAAAATAAAATAAAATAAAATCTGACATGTTCTGTGAAACACTGAAACACCCGTCCAAAGATGAAAGTAACCACTATCAAGTTATAAGGAAAAGGGCCTCAGTTCCAAACACAAGGCTATGATCCTTCGTGTTTCCTTCCCTCCTGCCTTTTTGCCCTCAGTAGACACAAACTTCCTTCATCTTTACTGCTAGGATGAAGCATGTGTCCCATTAGAAGATATTCTTTAACTGTGGGCATCTGGGTGAAAATTCCAGAATGAAGTGAAGTCTGCTTAAATAAAGGTAGATTTTCACACTATTTAATTCAACTCAGCCAACACAAAGTATTAATTGTTCATTGCATGCAAGGTACTTGGCCAGGATGTGGAGGACAGGATATAACTATTCCCTGCCTAATATTAAAAACAAAATAAGTTGAATCCTAAAACTACATAATCTCTTAAAACCTGTTACCATTTTGTAAGTGCTATCACCATAGCATATAGTACAAAAAGTGGAAAAAGTATATAGAGCATGAAGTCCTAAGTCCTGGCTTCAGATCCTGGCTCTGCAATTTACTATGTAAGTCACTCTGGGTAAATTGTAAACCCTTTCTACCTCAGTTTCTTCATCTGTTAAACTGAAGGAGTAGGGGAAAGAGAGTTAGGAAAGATGGCCTTTAACTTCCTTTCTCCTTAAAAAAAAAAAAAACCTACAATTTTGACTGTGAGCTCATTATATTTAAGCTCTTTGAGAACAAATGTTCCAGATTCAGTTGAACACTCAAGAAGTTATTAAGTATATTGCTGTGCAAGGGAAGTAAATTTTGAAAACTAAAAAAAAAATAATTAAACTGAAAAAAAAAACTCTTCAAGGATTTAAGGGTACGGTAATAGGTAGACTCTGGTTTCAAGAAGCTTACTGTCCAAATAAAAAAGAAAAGATATGTGTATAAGTAGATTTGATTCAAGAGAGGATATGATAAATGCTGATGAGAGGTCCAAACAATGTGCTCTGAGAATTTTAAGGAAGAAGAAATGCCTTTAAGCTTAGTATCAAGAAGGACTTCAAGGCAATAGCACTTGAGTTGGACCATGAAGGAAAGGGGCTATTTCAGAGGATGGAACTCAGGGAAGAGTCCTTTCTTAAAGACAGGAGGAATCTTGGGCAATGACACAGAACAAAGAGAGGTCTATGATAAAGGAGGACAGTGTAGTACAGTGGGACTGGAAGATACAGTACCCAAAGGCAAGTAACATGAAATAACGTTAGAAAGGTAGTTCATACTTTATTTACTAGGCAGTAGGGAACCTCTAAAGGTTTTTAAGTAGAGATGGGACATGATTAGAGCAATGCATTATGAAGGTGACAGAGGAGAAGGGATAGAATGGAGAGAGGAAGACCAGCTCATTTGTGTAACTGTTAAAAACAACAAAATAGCATTTTCCACATGGCAAGTACCACTATGTTTGTTATATATTCAATGGATAATACAAACAAATTACCACAGGATACAATAACAGGTCATCTCTTCAGTCTGTAAAGCAAATCAGTCTATAAAATTGCCCAAACAAAACCTTAACAGCCCTATTAGGAGGAAGATCCTAGAGTTAGAAGGGTCCTTCTGAATGTAAATAAAGTTACATTGTACCTTGCACTTGTTGAGTCTAAATGTTCATTATCTTCTGCACTCCACAGACACATTAAGGGAAGATACTCTACCTATCCTAGTTCACATGGCATCCCTTTTAACTAATCAGAATTTAGACCCACTGAAACACCCACTAACTCGAGAAAATTTTATCTCCTCCATGCATTCTAAGACTCATGAGTCTGGTGATTATCCAGTCCCATGGCATGTGACTCATCCCTTCTATCTGGGTCACTTTGTGAATTAAACCGAGTAAACATCTCCACCAGACAGTTTGCTTGAACTGTGGTTACTTTGTATAAATACTTCAATAGCCGTCTCAAATCCAGAGACCAATGAGAAAGGATCATATATGTTATAGAGTCATCACCTGTAACTACCGTGTTAAGAGGGAATGTTCACCTTGATAGGCGAATAAGATGCAGCATTGAAATTCAACCTAGTAAAAAGTAGAAAAGAAATTTACAAGTCATTAAAGTATTTCCAAAGGTATACAAGAGGAAAGAAGGAAGTTCAGAAGGAAACACATACAAGCACTATGGTTTTGAAACTGTGTTGAATTTGTCATCATTCAGTCATTTCAGTTGTATCTGACTCTTCATGAGACCATTTGGGCTTTTCTCAGCAAAGAGTCTGTGGTGGTTTGTCATTTCCTTCTCTAACACATTTTACAAATTTGGAAACTGAGGCAAATAGGTGAAGTGACTTGCCCACTGTCATAAAACTAGTAAGTATCTCAGGTTGAATTTGAAGTCAGACCTTCCTGACTTCAGAGTCAGTGTTCTATCCACTGAGCCATTTAGCTGCTTGATAGAACTTGCAAAAAAAAAAAAAATGGATATAATGGAGATTTGTGGGTTCATGTATAATCCTCTTTTTCTAGTCTTTGTATACAGAAGTGCTTGTTGGTGTTTATCAAGGTCAGAATAATGAAGAAACAAAAGTTATTATATAAAAATTCTGTCTCAGATAGTAGAATGAAAGTTTTCATTCTATCTATATGGACAATTTTTATTCTATTTCATTCTCTGTATCCCATGTGGCAAACTCTCAGGCTCATATTTTTGTTCAAAACCTACCTTTTCTCCTGACTTAACTATGTCAAGAAAATTAGAAATCTTCTAGGCACCCAGGTTCATAACCTCAATTCTTTACTTTTATCCATGCCACATATCCACTCAGTTGTCAGATCTTACCATTTTTCCTTTAACAACAACTCTCACATCTCCCCACTCACATTACAACCACAATCACCATAGTTCAGGCTCTCATCTCCTCTTCTCCTAATTGGTTTCCCACAATCCATCCTCCCTCCTCTGTGATCCATCCTATACACAGCTGCTAACTTTATATTGCTAAAGCACATCTAAAGATGTTACTCCTCATTTCAAGAAGCTTCAGTGGCTCCCTATCCCTTTTAGGATAAAACTCTAATTCCTCCTTGGAATTTAAAGTACTTCTCAATCTAGCTTCTACTTCTCTTTCCAGAAAGATTATAAATGACTTTACCTCATCCACTCTCTGTGTGGGCTTAATTATTTTTTCTTTTAATGTCATAATTCATCTCTTTTCTCCAGGCTTTGGCAAAACTGACTACCATTCCATGAACATTCTTTCTCACCTCATCCCTGCCTATTGAAACCCCTAACTCTCATCAAGACTCAACTTAAATGCTACCTAATTCAAGCTTTTGCTGATTCTCATGATTGTTATGGCCCCACACTATCCCTTTTTTATTTGTTTGTATAAAGCTTACATTTACTTATCTGTGAACCTTAGGACTCTTTCTGCCTTTTATACTCATATTACCAACCACTCGTTCTTAATTAATTTAACAAATCAAGAAGGTCTAGGTCCAAATCCTATCTATGGTACTTAGTACTAGCTGTGGCCATGGGTTTGTCACATTTCTAAATCTGTTTTCTCATCTCTAAAATGGATTTTAAAATACCAGCATTCCTTACCTCGCAAGTTGTGAGATTCAAATGAGATAGTGTTTAAACAATGTTTTACAAACTTTAAGTTTGTATAATAATGTATAATAATTATATAAATCTTGGCTATTATTATCATTCAACTAACTACTCTTTTATCCAGTTAAAATATTTTTATAATTTATTATGTACAATGTCTTTGAAATATCTAACCTGAGAAAAATAACAATGTTGTCTTCTCTGTATTATCCATTAAATAATATTTTAGTTTCTTAGTTCTCTGTAAATGTTACAAGGTTTCACTTTGTAATATGAAAAATTTGCCAAGGCTGTACATACAGACATATACGCGTACATATGTTCTTGTACAATAAAGATATTATTAAACTCTTTTGTCTTAATTTCTTTCAGGGATTCAGTTCAGATCACAATGTCATGTAACCGAATAAGAAATAAAGTACAAACAGCTTCTCCTGACACTAATGCCCAAAACTTATGACTGGTTTATGTAGTTTAGATGGTCCTGAATGAACCTTTGTTTGTCAAGGCTGCCTCAGTATAACTGAAATTGATCACTTTAATCTTAATGGGAAATTGGGAGATTCCGATTCCATCCAATACCAAAGACAGGGAATTATCATAGCACTGAATAATTGCCAAAACGATTTTTACCTCAAGAATATCTTCATAATATGAGTTTTTCACGTAAAGGAACATAATAAGTATAACAACCAGTAGTGTCGGGACTTTGAACTCTTTAAAAATGTTAAAAATACAAACTATATATTCACATTGGAAATGTGTTTATATCACAAAGTCAAAACACTATCAAGTTCCTTACTTCCAATCTCTGAGACCACAGTAGAAAAAAGAAGGTTTCTTCCCAGTCTCACACACAGGCCAAGTTCAAGGGGGTGATATGGTCTGGCTATTACACTGGAGGTTACCAGGGACAGCTGTGTTCTATATAAAATTTGCTGACCTTCATGAACTTTCTATCAACAAGGTTTTCTCATCCTCCCATTATTGCTATTTAACAATTAATCAACAGCTGTTGAAACATTATAAGCACGCTTGTAATTTGCAAGAAAATTAATGATTCTCTATCTACTAAGATGCTGAGGGAGGCTTTGTTTTCTCACCCTGGTGTGGACTTCCTGATTTATTCTTCAAATCAATTACCTTCCTGAACTCTCATGCCTCCCGTCTGTGGGCTGAAAGCCTCCCACCTTCCACTTTACTCCTTACTGATTTGGTGGCACACATGTCATTGGTATTAGGGAAAGTCTGAAAATTTAACTCCCTGAATCACTGAAGTACTTTAGCAGAGTGAATATATATTCACGTTGAGATTGATAACAATGATTTTATTGACTTGATTTCTCTTAAAGTTCATTCTAATGTGGCTTCTTAGAAAGAGGGTTTGGATTTAAACATTCCTCTGAACTTCCGGAAACACAAAATGTTGGACCTGGAAAGGACTTCAGAATCATCAAACTTAAAAATTTAAACATTAAACATTAATTAGACATTAAACATTACTGCTAAAGAGATCTAGGCCAAGAAAGGCTGACTTACTTGTTCAGAGATATTTTGTGACATAGTTGGAATCAAAACTGAGGTATCCTAATATCTAGTTCTCAAATTTTTTTAGTCTCAAGACTTTGTTACACTCTTAAATATTATTAAGAATCTCTCCTCCCATCCCACAAAGAGCTTTGATCTGTGTGGGTTCTATTTATGGGCATTTACCATATTAGAAACTCTAAGTACCATGAAAATTCTTTTGAGCTCGAGAACCCCTTGAAAGGCTCTGGAATATCCCTAGAGGTCCCCAGACTACATTTTGAGAGCCACGAATTTCATTTACAGCTATGCCTACTACCAGATTAGGAGAAATAGACTTCTGAAGGGGAAAAAGTAAAAAGTGTAATTAATCAAGTATGAAAAAAGAAGCCACACTGACTCAAACCACTTCTTGAATGTGACAATTGCCCAATTATGTATTGAGGCTGGCCATCCTGAGATCGGTAACTATTTAATCAGTATCTAAAGTTGCTACAAGTGTATCTGGACAAATGCCTGGGGAAAATTTAACTTCTGCTGCCCTTAATACAGTATCAGCCTAGTCATGGAGAGTAAGGGACAGCAGTAGGATATATAAAAGAAGTTTGCTTTGGTTCAAAGAAATCTCCAGAGGTCTGAACTAGTCCAAGTTTAATCTCGACCCCTAGTGTCATAAAATTGAGAAAGTGAGGGTACTATATTCATTCAATTCCAATGGATTTCCCATCAGAACATTTTTTTAAATGTTTCATTGTTAATATTCATACTTTCATCACAGTCATTTCATCCTCCCTACTGACTGACGTCTTCCTTGTAACAAAACAAAAATGTAAAAATATTTGCTAAAGTGGTAAAAGTATACAACATTCTCTTCTAGTAATACTCTGTTTCTGTGAGAGAAGGGAGATTTAATTCTTTTCTCTGGATTCTTCCTTAAATTTTTAATTAGAGATCAATTTCCTTGAGTAATTTTTCCCTTTATTTTGTAGAGGTCTACTACATATCATCAGACATGTATAACACAACATCAAAAATCTACTGATTTTGTTATGCATCAATTCAAACAAATCTTTCCATATTTTTCTGAATTTTTTATATTCATCATTTCTTACCACAAAATTATATTCACAAATGCTGTTCAATCATTACTCAGTGAATTGAGTACTCACTTTGTTTCTAGTTCTTTGTTTTGAGAAACATTACTGCTTTTGAATATTTTGAATACTAAACCTTCTTTTCTGTATTTTAAGTTCTTAGGGGCACATGGCCACTAGTGGAATCCCTGGGTCAAATAATATGGATATCTCAGATACTTTTACTTGTATAATTTCAAATTGATTTTCAGAATACCAAGATGTATTTACACTGTGCCTTTCTCTACTTAGTCCCTCCAACAATAACTTTCATTTTGTATCACTAGCAACTTATGTAGGATGAAGTTTTTCAAACAAAATCACAATTCTCTTATTATTAATTTGGAGTCTGTTTTCATGTGGATATTTATAATTTTCAGCTTTTTTCTTTTTAAAACTATCCATATGATTTGATCATGTGACTACTAAGGAATGAATGACTACTGCTGTCCATGGGAATGATGCAAATTGTACTATATTTGTGTCAATTCTCTATATATTTTGAATATTGGATTTTGTCAATAATATTTGATGAATTAATGAAACTACATTTATCAGGAATTCACAAGGTGCCAAACACTAGGCTAAATTCTGGAAGTATAAATATAAAAGCAAAGAAACTTATATTTTAATAAGAGAAGTGGGTGTGTGTTCATCCTTTGTTGCCGAAGAAGACCATGCCATCAGAGAAATGATGACATGACTTGTACTTGACTTTGTTTTGAGTGAGGGAGGGCTGTGCAGGTCACCAGCCTCACTTCTCCTCCAGAGCCATCTGAATCCAGTGACCAGATATTCATCAGGATGACTGGAGATGACCCAGGATGAGGTAATTGGGGTTAAGTGACTTGCCCAAGGTCACACAGCTAGTGAGTGTCAAGTGTCTGAGGTGAGATTTGAACTCAGGTCCTCCTGACTCCTGCACTGGTACTCTATCCACTGTACCACCTAGCTGCCCTTAATAAGACAAGAGAACCCATGTAAAAGAGTGGTGCCCAGGGCAACATAGTGGTTTAGAAAGTCACATGGATGGTACGTGGAGCCATAAGAAAATAGATTGGCATATTTTTTCCATTGATAATCACAAGTTTGAGTATAGTAGCAAAACTGGAAGGGTTGGAGTAGGAGGGAGCTAAGAATGCAAGAGAAAACTTAATAGCAGCTGGTGAAAAAGATGCCCAGGGAGTAAAGTGAAGGGTGGCTGGAGCCTAGATCTGGATAAAATAGATGATTTATGCAACTACCAATTGAGACAACATGGCACCAGAAGAGGAGCTCTAACTGTCAAAGATCTAAGCCCTTCATTACTTAATTTATGTCCTAGTTTTATGGTATTTAACAAAAAGATTTTCTTCTAATTGTAGTTTATTTTATTTTATTTACATCGTATTTTAAATTTCATATGATCAAGATTGTCTGTTTTTCCTTTTATGAGCCCCTCTCTCCTCTGTGCAGCTCCGCATTTTTCCCATAGCTGTAGTTGTGAAAGGTACCTGATCTTTCCCTATTCTGGTTTTTAAATAGCATGACTTTCAGTATTCAGGTCATTTAACCATTTTAAGATTATTTTGGCACTTGATATAAACTTTTGGTGGAAACCTATTTTCTTCCAGGTCTGACCAACTACACTGTGTTTGCCCAGAAAGGTATCACCATTGATATACCATGTCCAATTTCTACTCTGATTGGGTTTCAGCTCCACAAACATTATGGCGTCGTGCCTCCTTGAGGAGAACTCAGTGGTGACCTCTGTGTGTATATAGCCTTCCCCCATTAAATTGTAATCTCCTTGAGGACAGAGACTGACATCTTTTTCTTATTTGTATCCCTAATGCTTAGCACAGTGCCTGACATATAATAGATGCTTAATAGATGTTTAATGACTCTAACTATACATAAGAATCTGAGGCAGCCTGAGACCTACACTGATAATCCCACAAAGACCATGAAGGAGTCAGGGATAGGCCTGCTGCATATTTGTCATCTGTGGGGAATTTAAGAAAGGACATCTACAAGAATCATGTAGGTTGAGAGGGTAAAGAAGTGTCAGAATCTCCATCTGTGCAGAAAGCACCCACAATGACAGATTAATGGATTAATCAACGGATCAGAGCAAATCATACACTTCATGACCATAAAGGGATATATTAATGTGATCTGTTATGATACAGACACTACAAAGCAAGTGAACAGACAGTTTTCCATAAGGCAGGGCTTATGGAAGCGGCTGCTATTAAAATTGCATCCAAATCTGCTGCCTGGATAAACATTCCAATTAGAAGGGCCACTTTCCATGTTTGTGATTCTACTTAACATTTTTGCAAGAAAATAAAAGGAGCAATATGGCAATGCAGATAACATCAAAGAATTCTGCTCTCTTTTTTTTTTTACTCATATTGTATTAAATGCGAAAATAACCTCTACTTGAGGTCATGGAACAAATTATTAGGGGCAAACAAGTCCTTTTTGAACATATTTCTTTCTGATGTGTTTTCCTCCTTGATTTCTAATTCTCCATAGATTCTCATTCGGTGTTAACTGCAGAAAATATACAGCTTTCAAGTCTGACCCAGGTCTCTCTTTGTTTTCCTTTGAAACTCCAAAACAACATTCAACAAATTTGACTTATACAAGATTTTTATCTTACATGAGAAAGCAATACTATTTCTGTAAACTATCCATGATGTATTAGCAATAATACTATTCTACTTCAAACAAATTGGAAACTAATGTTAGTGTTCTTAACAATGTTATACCAAATAATAACTCCCCACAGGCCAATTTGCATACAAAATCTAACATTTAAAGCCAAGTTACAATTAGCACTTTATTATGAAACTCTGTGATTGTAATTTACTGCAACATATTTATACTTGCTGCAAGGAATTTTAATTTATGAAAAATTACCCTATTAAAGACACTGTCATAAAGGACCAACTTGCATTAAATTGCCAACCAAACCAAAGTTCAAGAGACATTGTTTTCACTTTAGGAGGCAGGAAAAACAGGTCAACACATGTCCTTTCTGTGTAAGAGTGGGAAAAGAACTGAGTCAAAAAAAGAGAGCATTTATTCAGGATGCAGATCCAGGTCATAACAACAACAGCCAATTGATGTAAAACAAAACTCCTTATATGTCAGAATTATAAAAAATCACATCAAGAAGACCACATCCAGCGTGAGCTGAGACTCCTCAACCTTATCCCACCCCAAATTGCTAAGGGTGACCTAAGGGGGATCCTTAATTATGTTAAAGCCTAGATGAAGAGAAAGTAAAATATTGGTCTACTTCTTGGGGTGATTTAAGGGCAGATTCTGTCTTATTTTTGTCTATCAGCACATACAACATAGTAGGCACTTGGAAAAAGATAATAGATTGATTGAACAGAAAGTAGTTCTGTTGAGTTCCCCCTTCTCTTTGTCTTGTCTCCTTTATGAAGGAACAAAAAAAAAAATCATTTATTGAGCAACTACAGTGCACCAGGTATTGCTCTAGGTTCTTTGTAAATGTTGCCTTGTTTGATCTTCATAACAGACCTAAGAAGTGAGTGCTATTATTATCTCCATTTTACAATTCGGAAACCTGGGCCAAATACATAGGCAAACACATGTTAAGTGGATTGACCAGGTTGCTGTTATATTTGTCCTTTGTTATCAAAGGGAACTGATGACATGACATGCAGTTGACTTGAATTGCAGTGAGCAAGGGTTCTACAAAGTCACCAGCCTCACTTTCTCCTCCTGAGCCATCTGGGTACAGTGGCCAGATAGTCATCAGGATGATTGGAGATGGCCCAGAATTGACCAGCTATTAAGAGAATGTGTCTGAGATTACATTTGAATTTAAGTCCTTTGATTCCTGACCTAGAAGAGCTATGCACTATACCACCTACCTGCCCCTAGGGATAAAGGAATAGGATTCTCAGACTCAGTACAGTACAAAGAGCTCAAATGAAATTAAAATTCAATGTTAATGAAAAGATGGTGGAAGACTTTAATGAGATGTCACCTGGGCTGGAAGAAAGACATCTCAAGATAGTGAAAGAACTTGGTATTTGTAATTGCTGAAGCACTGCCAGAGATCTTTCAAGAACTTTGAAAAGTGAAGGTGTGGAGAAGTGGAAAGAGTGTTTCATTTAGAGACAGACTAGCTGATTTCAAATCTCACCTGTATGACCCTGGGCAAGGTACATTTCCACTTTTACTCTCATTCACCTTATTTATAAAATGTGGCAGTTGGGCTAGATGGCTACGATCCCTTTCTGCTCTAATTCTATGAATCTACAACTCTAAGAGAAAAAAATGAATCAAGACTGAAAATGGGTAGATGTTTGATTTTGATAAGGAGAAAGCAAGAGGATTTGTTAAACTATGAGCTAGTGACTTTGATACTCATTTCTGAAAGCATTCTTATTAAAGATTATTGATTTTATATTACTATTATAATATAAATAAAATAAAGTAATATTATCACAATAATCAATTATTATTATTAAAGTGATGTCCAGGAACCCTTACAAAGAAAAGTGGTTATCACTATGAGTCAGCATGGATCTATGGAGAATGGGTAATGCCAGACATCCATACAGAGTTGTTAACCTGACACATGAAGGAACTGACTTAAACCTAGGACAACTAGATTTCTGTGCAGAATTGGAAAGGGTTCTTCATGGCATCCTTAATAATAAAATTTAGAGAAAAGAAACTTATAATGGTATAGTTTAATGAATTGCAAAGAGATTAAATGAACACGTTTAAAGAGTGTTGATTAAAGAATTTGTAAACCTGGAGGGTGGCAGAGTGGATTGAGAGTCTTGCTTGGAATCAAAAAGACTCATCTTTCTGAGTTCAAATCTGGCTTCAGACACTTATGAGCTGGGTGACCCTGGGAAAGTCACGTAATGCTATTTGCCTCAGTTTGCTCATCTATAAAATGAGTTAGAGAAGGAAATGGCAGACCAGTCCAAGAAAACCCCAAATGGGGTCCTGGAGAATTGGGCATGGATCAAAAACAACTAAACACAAACCTGTAGGAAAATACTATCTAGTTGAGTGCCATAGGGGTCTGATCTTCTTTGCTTTATCACTGTATAAAGCATATTTATATGTGTGTGTGTAGGTATGTAGGCATATATGTGCATATATTATTAAAAATCTCATGTTTTAACTTTTAAAGTCTTTCATAACCTGTCTCCTTCTATCTTTCCAGTCCTTTTCCACCTTACTCCCCTCCACGTAGTGGAGATCTAGAGACACTGGTCTCCTTACTGTCCCTGACTGTGCACACTCCTAAACCACTCCATCTCCAAGATTCAAGCATTTTCACTGGGTGTCCACCATATTCAAAATTTTCTCTCTCCATCTCTCTTCCTCCTAGCTTCTCAGGCTTACTTTAAATCTCAGTTAAAGTCAAACCTTCTACAAGAAGTTATTACTAGTACACCTTAGTCTTCAACCATCTGTCTGAGACTACCCTCATTTTATTCTATATCTATCTCTTTGGTACATAATTGTTTGCAATCTGTTCACCCTCCCCATTCCACATTAGACTCTGAGTTCTCTGAGAGCAAGGACTCTTTTTTGCCTGTCTCTGTATCCCTAGAACTTAGCAGTAGGCATTTCATAAATGCTAGTTTGCTGACTACATACTCTGTCTCTGTTTCTGTGTGTGTGTGTGTGTGTGTGTGCATCTCTGTCTTTGTCTGTCTTTCTGTTCCTCTGTCTGTGTCTCTGTCTGTCTCTCTCTCTATATATATATATGTGCATGTGTGTGTGCATGTGTACACACATATATACACATACATACATATTCATATACACATATGTGTGTGTTTAGATTACATGCATATTTTGGCATATAAATTGTCCATAGTATATGTTACCCATATTTGTACATCATATGTATGTATATTATACTTGCATACACACATGCATGCTTATATATGTGAGCCAGTGAAAAATAGTTTGCTGGGGATGCCCCAAGGCTCCCCAGTCAATAAGAATGCTAAGATGGTATCATAAGTGGCATGAAGGGTGCAATTAGCCAGAAAACATTTTGGAGAAATCTTCAGGAGGGAGGTGCTAAGGGACCAAGAATCTTCCTTATAAAACTTAGATTACAAAGGCATTCATTGATTAGGCATGTCCCTCAAACTCTTGAGGAGCTCTGGGCTCTGAGTCCTAGAACATGAAATGAATCCCATGGGAGCTCAGTTTTCTCTGTCTTGGCATAGAAGTTCTCCCTCATGAAGTAGAAGGAGCAGTAGGGGCACACTCACAACCAGCCCAACAGTTGTAGAATGTCTGGCTGCAAAAGATGTTACCAACATAGAAAGAGGGAGAGAAAGAATAATATTTAACATAATATTTAATAATATATTTACACTATTCCTGTTCCTGACTCAAGTGACAACAGGAACACTATCTTACTAGCTTTTTGTTGTCATCAGAGGTTCCAATCACCTCAAGCCATCTCCTTGCACTTCAAAGAAATTCCAATTTAGTCCTTCCAACTCTTGATAAATTTTATGGGCCATTCCTGATTCAGGCTAGTCTTGGACATTCATATTCAGAACTGGTACTAATTGAAACACTCATGAAGAAATGTCATTAAGAACATTTATTAAGAAACTAATGAAACACTTATTAAGATTAAGAAATGGAGGTGTGCTTGACCAAATTATGGAAAGCATAGCCAATAAGGATATCGCATTGATTCAGTTGAACATGGCTTCCCTGCTCCTCTGTTGGCCATGAAGGTGTAAGAGTCAGGCTAAGGGAATTGCTCTTTTCTCTTGCACTGATTTTAGTGCTTAGACCACCATAAAGTTATGTCAATAGTTTAAGCCATAGCCCTCTGGACCAATTAAGTCTTGAGGATGGTTTTAATAAGGAAAAAGTAATCTAGTCTTTGAGGAGTGGGGCTTTTTGAAAAGCTAGCTGGCCTATATTTCTAGGCCTTAGGAAAAAAAAAAAACTATCCAAGCCTGTAGGAGATCACGAGTCATAGGAAGGAAAGAGAACAAACATTTATTAAACACCTACTGCGTGCCAGGTATTATGCTAAACATTTTTACTAATATCCTTTTACTTGATCTACAAAGGTAGAAATAGCTACCTAGAGGACATAGTAGAACATGGGAGTAACAGCTGCTCTTTGGGGAACCCAGAGTTCAGGAATAAAATGAGAAAATTATCTAGTTAGTACATCTAGACTTGGATAGTTCTTAAAAGCATTTGCAGTGTAAGAGTAATAGTTTCATCTCCTCTCCCCAGTAAACCCAAGGTATATTCTCTCATTAACATATATAAATTTTTTTAGAAACAGTGGACGCCAACTCATAATAAAATAGTAGTAGCGAGGCACTCAAGTAGGGATTATATGTGACCAAGGCAATTCAGGTCTCTAAAATTTCAAAGATCATTGGTTCTTTCTTTGCTAGCTGGGCTGTCACAAAGCCCCTCATTGTGCACAGAATTTCTGCTGTTCTGTCTGTCCATGACCAGCTCTCTTTTCTGATGCCAAAGATTCTGATCCTTAAAATTGTTTTCTCCTTCAAGTGATTGCCTCTCTCTATGCATGTCTGCCTGGAGTATGTGTCACTGTTGCCTGAATTGTGCTTTGAACTATCTTAAATTGACTCCTTAAATGCTCCCAGTAGGAGTATTTCCTTCCTGAAAAGTAATTCCACTGCTAAATGCCATAGCTAATGGAAGGGCAACAAAAGAAATCTGTCCTCTTCTACAAAGATCTCTTCCACAGGAAACCCCTGGCCTGCTTTCACCCAAATTTCAAAACACTCTCCAGAGTTTAGCTACTTAAAGTTCACTAGGTTATGGCCCATTTTCTGCTCAGCCAATCACATTGCCCCTTCCAATTTAATCAGAGACATGTTCACACTTCAAAAGGGGATCACCAGGTGTTAAAATTTTGTTAACACATCAACAACTCATTACCTATGTTACAGAATCTTTTCTTTTGGTGACTACATCAATTATGGGGGAGAGGAAACCAAATCTTCCCCCACTCCTTTAAAATTATATGACAAGTAGCATAGTATAGGACAAGGGTGGGAAACCTGTAGCCTCAAGGCCACATATGGCCCTCTAGGTCCTCAAGTGCAGCCCTTTAACTGAATCCAAACTTCACAGAACAAATCCCTTTAATAAAAGAATTTGTTCTGTAAAACTTGGACTCAGTCAAAAGATCACACCCAAGGACCTAGAAGGCCACATGTGGCCTCGAGATTGCAGGTTCCCCACCCCTGGTATAGGAGATAAAGAGATTTTCTGGGAGCCAGAAAGACCTGAATTTACTTCCCACCTCTGATATATATTTAACTGTGGACAAGTCACTCAACTTTGGGGTGACCCAAGAAACTCTCTAAGATTATAATGTTCAAAGAAACTGTCAATCTTCACTCATAATTTATAAGCCAAAATCAGTGAGTCAACAATCATTTATTAATTGCCTGCTACACCCTAGATTCTGTGGTAGATTCTGCATATACAAGGACAAAAGGGAATACAGCATATGCCCATTAAGGAGTTTAGAGTCTGGTGGTAGGAGGGGGTAATAAGGCACTTGTATCTGGAAAAGATAAAAAGGAGTCAGGACATCCTTCATGTAGACAGAATCACTTGAGCTGAGACTCAAAAGGAACTAAGGTTTCCAAGAGGAAGAATTTAGAACAAAGGGCATTCCAGGAATGAGGGACAGAATATACAAAGGCACACGTATGATGAAGTGTCACACAGATGGAACAAAAACAATGCCAATGTGATTGGGTCATAGCATGCGTGAAGTGAAGCAATGCATTTGAAAAAGTAGGATGATGCCAGACTGGGAAGGGCTCTAAATGGACAGCAGAGGAGTTAGTATTTGATCCTATGGATAATAGGTAGCCATTGGAGTTGCAGGAGGTGGGGTGGGGAATGGTTTGGAGGGATATAACACAGTCAGACCTGCCAAAATCATTTCAGCTGCTTAGTGGAGAACAAATTTGAGTAGAGAAAGGCATGAGGCAAGGAGACCAATTAAGAAGCTATTTCAGTAGTCCAGGCAAGATGAGATGAAGGCTTAAAACAGAGTGGTGGCTATGTGAGCATAATGAGGGCGATAGAGACTTGAAGTGTTATGGAGGTAGAAACAAGATCTGACAACTGAACAGGTATGAGGGGTGAGTGAGAATGAGAATTTGAGGATTGTACCAAGCTTGCAAAACTGAGTTTTGAACCTGGGTGACTGGAATGATGGTGGTACCCTTAACAATAATAGAGAAGTTTGGAAGTGAAGTAGATTTGGGGTAAAGGTAGCTATTTCTCTTTTGGAAATATTGAGTTCTAGGAAGATCTGAAAAATATAGTCTGAAATGTCCAATAAGCTAAAACCAGTAGTAAGGAAGATACTGAAGATAATGGGAAAAGAGGGCATGATGTGATGAGGAGGAGACAGAAGTTTTCTAGAAAAGAGAAAAGGAATGAAATCAAGAGCACATGTGGAGAAGTTGACCTTGGTGAAAAGAAGTTATTCATAAAATAATAGTGTGCATTAAATGTTGTAGCTAATCCCTTCCAACTCTGGGATTATCTAATTCTAAATCTGAGTAATCTTGAAAGAAAGGATACTATCTGTAGATAACTTTCTTTTCAAAATATAAGCTATTATGTAACAAAAAGGCAGTATGGTGTGGTAGAGAGCTAACATGGAAGATGGGAAGATTTGAGTTCCTTCCATACTCCTTGATACATACTGACTGTGTGAACCTTGAAAAATCATTTAACCTCCCATGGAGGGTCTAAACAACTAAGTTTCAGAGAAGGGACTGATCAAATTGATGTTTCCTTACCTGTGAGTTCTCTAAAGCAATGAAATTGCTTATGGATTGAAATTGATTATTGGAGTCCCCATGCCAATAACTTAGTAACTAACTCTATGAGCTATGAACTCTATTTAACTCTATGAACTATAGTCAATCTCACAGTTTTATGAAGTTTATTTATAAATCATGTCACTTCTCTCCAAATACTTTGCCAAAGAGGAAGGTAGTACAATACCATGAAAAGAATGCTAGGTTCGGAGTCAGATCTGGGGTCCAGTCCCATTAATGTCACCATCTGTACAACCATCGGCAAATCATTCAATCTCTCTAAGCCCCAGGCTCCTCATCTTTAAAATAAAAAGTAAGTTTAGGTAAGATGTCAAACAAGCTGCCCACAACATTCTTTAGTGCCATCTGAACCTGATTAAGATGTAGTTCCTATCAGATTTTAAAGTGATAATGTATTAGTAAACATATATATGTATAAAAAACATATATGGCTTTCTATGTCAATATGTGGGCCACAACGTTCTTTATGAACAGCTTAATGGCCCCCATTTCCATTTGAATCCGACACCACTGGATAAAAATGCCTCAAAGATTTAAATCTATTTAAATCTAAACCAGCTTTAAATCTATGATCCATTATTAAACATTGAATAGAAGTCGGATGTGTATTTGATGTTTTACCAGGCTTGCCTTTACTCATTCTCCTACAATTCCAGCTTTTAGCTCACCAAAGTGTTTTCTCCATCTTAAGTGGAAGATTGGTTCTTAGTGGCAATTGGCAAATTCCCCATTCATAGTTAAAGAGATGCAGATTTCTCAAATGTGCTCCACCACTGCTTTTTTGAAAGAAAAAAAAAAAGGTACTTGTTGGCATTATACATAAATCTGAATTTGTTAGTTAAAATAGTAATTATACTCTTCAAATTTAACTTTTGCTTAATTACTTTAACTGCCCTGTGTTGCCTCAATACTAGAAATCAGAAAATAATTCAATTTGATGTTTTATTTGTAGTTGTCTTTTCTTCCTGTTGGTTGCATGTAGAACACTGTTGTAGGCCTAGGAGCAGGGTGGTACAAGATACAAAGCTTAGGCAGAGTGTGCCCCAAATCCTCATAGACCTTATAGTTTAATAATAAGCAAATATAATTCAGTGGAGACAGCAATGGGTTTGGAGTCAGGGAATTCCTCGGGATTTAGTTTCTGCATCTGTAAATAAGGAGGTTAGACTGGATACTGTCCAAGGTTCCTTTCTGCTTTAAATCTACAACCCTACAAATTTAAGCAAATTAGAGTTGAGTGAGCTTATATTTATAAATTGATTGATATGATCAAGTGCTAGGATAGCTTTGAGCAATTCAGTACTCCATCCTCCCCCAAAAGTAGCTGAAATTATGGGGTACACTGGCACACATATACAGGAGAGAGAGAGAGAGAGAGAGAGAGAGAGAATCATATATATATATATATATATATATGTGTATATATATATATACACATATATATATATATATATACATATGCAATGCTCATATGTACATTTGTATGAATGCTATGTTCCAGTGCATGCATGAGTGCATGTGCGCGCACACACACACACACACACACACACACACACACACACACACACACCTCTTTTAAATGAAAGCTCAAGCTTCTACACCTACAAGACCAAACTACATTTAACAATAATTCCAGAGTCTTTAGGCATCTATTAACAATCAAAGTTGCATTCTTCTTTCTTCTCATTATTGCCTGTCATTGTGTGTATTAGCAATCATATATTCCCTCAATCTTCCTTATTCTTTCTCAGTGTACATTTTCCCTCATTTAAATTTTTTTAAAATCAAAATACATGACTAAGGAGAGAAAGAGAGAGGAAAAGGAAATGCATCTCTAGGAACAAATTCTATAAATGCCATGCACTAAATTTTGCTCTGAGATACAATGAGCCAGCATCACCATCAGAGAAAAGAATGAAGACATGCTTAACTTGGGTCTTCCTGACTCCAGATCCATTTTTCCAAGTCCAGATATCCATACTTCACTTAGTAGCCCTGTCTTTGTAATGAATAGAAAACTTCAAGCCAAAAGTTAATAGAAACTTCAACTTCCAAGAAAGAAAGGAAGGGAGCAGTTTTAGACTAGCATCCCCCACTGGTATGTGTTATGACCTTAGGAAAGTCATTTGGACTGCATTTTGAACTAACTACTCTTTCTAAGCAAACAAAAATCCCAAGCAACACCTACCTATCTCTCCACAGCATTATGTTACTGGATTAATTTTTGCAAAGAAATCTATGATGTGAGAATCAAAGAACTGAAGAACCACCAAATTCCAACATCCATGTATTATTGAAAAGTAAGATAAAAGGCTAATTAATTTATGTATTTACAGTTATTTTTAACTTATGGAATACAATAAGCATTTTCAGAATAGTACAATAAAAAAGATGATTGCACGTGAAACTGCAAATCTACTACAGACAACTTATTCCTTTCAAATATACAACAAAATTATCATGCAAATTTCTTTTTTCCCTTTTTTTCTTCCCTCTCCATCTAAACTAAATCTGAAGAAAGAAAAATATCTCACTAGCTTAGAAGATTTCTCAGAATTTTTATTTAGACAAGTTTAACTGCATTCAAAGCATTAAAATTTAATAATTTTTTTTCTCTTTGGGCTATTTTTAAAATGCTTAACCTTAGGATATCAAAGCAGATAGCCAAGAGGTATGAGATAGTTATGGTGCCATAGGGATGCCTAAAACTAACTGCATCCCTTACACCAGATTTAGACAGAGGACTGGGGTTTGGCTACCTTCCAAAGGTATGACTGAAGAGAGGTCACAGATCCTTTCTGAACCTGTTGAAATGAATGATTACTGAAGTCCCCTCCAGGTCTAAATCTTCTTTAAATACCGGCTCTGCCTTTACTGCCTATGTGACCTTGGGAAAGTCAAGTAATCTCTTACTTTATTCATTTCTAATATGAGGGTGTTAAACTAGATGTTCCCTAAGGTTCATTCCAGTTGTAACTCTATGGCCTTATGATCTAAAGATGTAGAATCAAAACTGAGTTAGAATTCTGACTGCCACTTACTGCCTACATGACAAGAGGCTAGTCAATTCAGTTTTCTGACTGAAGTGCTTCAATTATAAAATGTTGTGTTCATCCTTCCTTGTGGAAGACCATGCCATCAGAGAAATAATGACATGACTTGCCCTTGACTTTGTTCTGAGTGAGGGAGGGCTGTGCAGGTCACCAGCCTCACTTCTCCTCCAGAGCCATCTGAACCCAGTGACCAGATATTCTTCAGGATGACTGGAGATGACCCAGCATGCACTGGGAGACCTTGGGCCATTTAGGCTAAGGTCTTTGCAAGTACTCACTTAGGGTGAGGCAACGCCCATTCAGTGAATAGGATTGTTTAAGAAGTAAACAGGGCATGGCCCCTTTAACAAGGTCAAGAAAAAGAAAGACATCAGGCTGGGAGGGAAACAGCAACAGTTACTATGGATGATCACTCTGAACCAGGAGGGTCCAGAAGAGCCCTTAGGCAGGGGCCCATTAACATCAGTCCACAGTTCCTGCCCACTCTAAGTATACGATCCACTATGCTACCCAATCTCAGCATTATCTCAACATCATGTCATTATCCTTTTAGAATTGTTACATTATACATAGAATTGCTATATATAACAATAATAGAACTATATGGCAAGTGGATCCAAGTGTTTATGCTAACGTGTTTCACCATGATCAGTGTGACAGTCACTTGAAGACCTTCACTTAACGGGAAAACCATTAGGAAGTAACAGGGTCTATCCACTGGAAGAGGATGTTTACTAGAAAATACCTATTAGGCCCATCAGAAACACAGAAACACATTATTGTAGAGTTAGAGACTTTCACCTATCTATTCTAACCTGTAATTAAAAACGACAACAACAACAAAAGCCCTTCTACATACCTAATGAGTGTCCGTCCAGTTTTTGTTGCTTGAAGATTTCCAGTGAAATCATTCAAAGGAGTGAAAATAGGATGTCAAATTTCATGTCAAATGATAATTGGTTGAAGGAACTAGTGATATTTAGTCTGGGGAAGAAAAGACATACACAGTAGGTAGGTAGGAGCAATATAATATCTGTCTTTAAGTAGTTGAAGGTACAGAATATGGAAAAGGGATATAACCTCATCTACTGAGTCAGAACCAGAGAACTGAACTAGAAGTAATACATAAAAATTGCAAAAAGATAAATTTAGGCTTAGCAAACTTCCCACCCATTGAATCTCTTCGAAAAGGTAATGGACTACCATAGGAGAGGTAGTAGGTTCTTTTATTTTGTTTTTTACAATTGATGAGTAGGGGAAGTAGGAAGAATATGCCAAAAAAAGGCAGTGTAAAAACAAAATAAATCATTAAAACATCTTTAAAATTAAAAATTGGGGACAGGAAGATCAGTTTAAAAAAAACTTGTTATCATCTCGATGGCAGATGATAAGGACCTGTTTCAGGTCATGATAAAAAAGAAAAGATATTACTAAAGATGTTAGGTTAAGGGGAAAGGAAAAATTGTAGAATTTTAAGAGATGGTAAAAAAAAAAAACTTGGAGGTTATCTATTGAAATCTTCCTTCTGATTCAGGAATCTTATATTCAACAACTGTGATTCTCATGTAAACTCTTCTTGAATATTTGAGTGATTAGTTCCCTGGTTTGTAAAAATAAATTCTACTGCTTGCCAGAACCAGTTTTCACTTATATTTAATCCAATTTCTGCCATTGACATCTCTTCTGGAATAATACAATAAAACTCCCTTCTGTTGTTCCACAACAGTTCTGAAAATGTTTGAAGATGTCTTTTGTGTAGTACAGGAGACATAACTGAAACGTTGAACTGAAACATTGTTCCTCATGTGATGTCGTTTTCAGACATTACAATCTTCAATTTGACCCCTGTCTTCACAATACCCTCTAGTTTGTCTGTGCTAACGAAGGGGATAGGGAGGGGGGGTGGAGTGTGTGTGAGGAGGAATGGTTACTTGTCACTTTTAAGTACTCATAAGTCATTTGTTTAAATCACTCATTCTGGAACACTTCTGTGTTTCCTTTTTGGACATTTTTTTTCTTTTTTTTAAGATTGGAACTGTATTTATCTTTTGCTTTTTGGACACCTCTCCTATACCCCATATTTTTCAAGGTTGCTGAAAATGTTTGCTTAATGAAATGTTATTTTTTTAATGGAAACAAATTTTATCTATCTATCTATCTACATATATATCTGTAGTTAGATAGATAGATAGATAGATAGATAGATAGATAGATATAGATATAGATATAGATATAGATAGATGATAGATAGATAGATAGATAGATAGATAGATAGATAGATAGATAGATAGATGATAGATAGATAGATATCCAAAATGTTCTTTTGCTACCTTCTCTCCAATTTTAGGTGTCATGAGCCTTTAATTATATCTGATGATGTCGACTATACATGAAGCACTTTACAAATATTACTTCATTTTATCCTCATAATAACTCTGGGAGGTAGGTGCTATTATTAGACCCATTTTGCAGTTGAGAAAACTGAGGCAAATTGAAGTTAAGTAACTTACCCAAGGTCACCCAGCTAGTAAGCGTTTGAGTAACATTTGAACTTGAGTTTTCTTAACTCCTGTTCCATTTTTCCAAGTCCAAATATTCATTTTGACATTCCCTTTTCCATTTTCCTTCACTGAGAAATTTAAGAGTTGAGTAGTTTTGCCTTCTTCCATGTGTTAACTAAAGTGGTCTGAAAAACATTTGGTTTTTTTATTTATCTTCTTGTTCCAAAGAAATTAGCTTTAAGAGCCAAGTTTGTTGTCTTAAGCACTTTTTGAATGTCTCAGCTCGTTCTGAGCTTTTTATTTTTATTTTTGGACATTCTTTCGTGTGCATGTCATTAGTATTCTTCCTTTGTTTTAACCCTCCCCCCCCTTCTACCTTTAGCACATTTCTTTTAAAATCTGAGCTCATTAGACAGACCATTGTGCAACCACAGTAACTTCTATAGATGTTTCCCCACTTTGCTTCTCCATTAAGATTTTTTACAATTGTATATTCATAATTACTTTTTAAGAGCCTCCCATCTCTCTTAAAATACATTCCACTCTAGGGGTTTTTTCCCCCATGGGATCATACCAGTCTGCTCTCTGAATGTTTTGAAATATGTTTTTCCTAAAGGTACATGTTTGTCCCACAGGTCCTTCTTTCACTCTTTTCCCAAGGTTCCCATCACATTAACCAGTTATTCCATGTTTGTCAGAATCAAATCCAAACTAAATGTTCCTCTTTGAGTGCATAAGTTTAAGTCACCAGCCTCAGACAAACTATGAATTAAGGAACTGAAAGACCTGGCATAGGTGTTGAAGGGTCATTGACAAATGATTTTTTAAAAATCATGGAAAAATAGCATAAAATAGAAGGTAAGTAAATGATTTTCAATTTCTGTATAAAGGGAGAAGGAATACAGTATTTCATTCAAACCATAGGTCCATGAAATTGAATCAATTCCTTACGAAATTCTAGAAAGGATTTTTGAAGGGATTCCTTAGCAGTTAGAAAAAGAAAGCATGCGATCATTAAAAGTCGGAATGTCAGTTTATGTCTAACTGAATGTCCTTTTTGACTGAATTTTCCTTTTTGCTAAACTGGTAAATCAGGGTAAATGAGAAAGGAAGCTCACATTTATATAGTACCCTGTGAGGTGGGTGATGTAATTTTCATCCTTTTTAGGTAAGGAAACTGGAACTTAGAAATGAATTGATTCTTCCAGAAGTTTGTGTCTGAGATAGAATTCCATCAGTTCTTCCTGATTTCAGATCCAGTTTCCTCTCTTCATCATGCCATAGATCTCAGCAAAAGGTTTCACAAAATACCTCATAGTATTTTTGAAAACAAGATGGAGACATGTGGGTCACCTACAGTCAGGTTAGACTAGGAATTGGTTAAATTAATGGGCTTGTGTGAAATTGAAGACAGATGCTTATTGAAGTGCTCTGAGGTTCTATCCTCAACCTTGTGTTTATTCAATGTATTTTTAAAGTATTATAAATTTAAGAACTATCAACAAAAATAAGAATTTCATAAGTTCAGACAATCAAGAAAATGATAAAGTCTTGATTTATGACTTGTTGATTTCCCCAGATATAAATGCACACACTAAAAAATATAACAATTGGTTTGCTTGAGCTACTTTGAGCTAGTTCCAGCAGATGCCTTGGTTGAATACAGAAAAAGCTGACTTTCAATCCTGTCTCAGTATCATTGCTACCTGTGTGATTCTTGACGAGCTGTTTAACCTCTGTCAGACTCAGTTTCCTCAGCTGTAAAATGGTGATAATGATAGTATCTACTTTATAAGATTCTTAAGACAAATAAGACAACTTAGGGAAAAATCTTTGAAAGCCTTAAAGAATTAAATTAATGCTAGTTATTGTGAAAATGAGGCTTTTTGCTAGGAAGCTTGTCCATGCTTCTTAATTTTCTAAATGTTTCTTTTTCTAATTTCAAGTGAATAAGTATTTATTTATAATTTCTGCAGTCTTTCTATTTCCTCCTTGAAAAATCTGTTATATGGCTACTTGGAATTCCATGTGATTTCTTCACTTTTAGCAGTTTGTCATTTTTTTCTCATTGTTTCAATGTTTGAGTTTAACTAGGCATGTTAAATCTTGGGGTTTTCCTTGTTGGCATTGTATGGATTTATTTGTATTTCACCAGTTGTTTCCACCAATTCTGAGAAATTTCCTTTGATTATTTCCTAAAATATAGTCTCCAGATTGTTTCACATCTCTAAGGTCTCAAGGATATCAGTCAACCAGAGGATGCTATGTCATAATCTATCCTATTGGTCTGTCATTTGGGTTTATACATTGTCAAATAGTTTAGACAATTGGGTAGATTTTTGAGTCTATATTTCCAACTGCCCTACATTGTATATAGTTCCATTTTCCGTTGTTCTAAGTCTGCTTTTTGTTGCTTGATTTTTAGGTTTATCTATCACATTCTCTCTGTATTGACTCTTTTGTCATGAATTCATTTTTTTAATCTCACAATTCTCACTTAATCTCTACATTATTTCTTACTTTAGTCAAACTCTACTTTTATTTGGCTTTGTGATTTTCTGAGTCTTATCTGATTGCTTTAAATGTGCCTTTTAATCATCTGACTGCATCTTTCAGGAAATCTTGCATGATTTCTTTTCTGTGCCATCTCTCATTTAGCTGATTCAGCTATCCTAAAAACATTTAAAACCATATCATCATTCATCTTTCCTTGTTTTTTAATTATGGTTTTAAATATTATTTTAAAAATTTACTAAATTTCTCATCTCTTTGGTGTTTCTATTTTCTGTTTTTGGTGGGATATATGTGGAGCCAGCTTTCTTCAATCTACTAATTCCAAAATTAAGGATTAATCTCCACTCAAAACTTCTGCCAATGATAGATACAGTATGGTTCTCAATTCTCCAGATGACATAACTCTGGGAAAGATAGTTTTATACTGAATGGTATGGTCACTTTCCATAAAGAACTCAATAAATTACAATAATGAACCTTATATAAAAATTTTAATTCTAATTATACAGTGGTTCAAGTGAGAAGACATGGGTTCAGATTCCACCTTGGCACTTCGTACCTTTGTGACTGTGGTTAAATCACTTAATCTACCTTATCTACATAATGAAGGAACAGGACAAGCTGGCCTCTGAGATCACTTCTAGGTATAAATTTTAATCATGATAAATTGAAGTCCTACATGTGTATTGAAAATAAATTAGATGTATAAGGATAGGTCTGGGATAGTGAGAACAAAACGACGAAGAACAAGTATTTTCTTGTAGAAAAGACTTGGAGGTTTTAAAGACCTGAAAGCTCAATGTTAGTCAACAGTATAATTAGGCATCTCAAAAAGCTAATTTAATTTTAAGCTGCATAAGGAGATTAATGTTACCCATAATGAGTGAGATGGTCCTCCTAATACCATGCGCCTCATTCAGATTATATCTATAGCACTGCATAGACTAGGACTGGATATATATAGATTTGAGGGCCATCTACATAGATATGATCATTGAACTTACAACATGCTGCTGATGAGGTTAAAAAAAGAGAAAATATAAAGAGAAAAGGATGAAGGGTGTGGACAGAGAATTAGGATAAATCCTCAGAATGAAAGATCTGTCATGTGACTGAAGGATTAAATTTGTTCCTCTTGGTCCCAGAAAGAAGAATTAAGAACAATTGATGGAAATTCAGATAGGCAGATTTGGGTTCAACCTAAGGAAAAACTTCCTAATAATTAAACTTCCTAGTGACCAGCTCCAAAGCACACCATTTCTACTAAACCCTTAATCACTACACTCCTCTTACTAAACGCCTAGACTCCAGCCTGGGAACCACCAAGCACTCTGGCTCTGATAGGTGAGACGTTGCTTGTCTACCACCACTCCCAATACACACCTGTTTTGAGATTTCCTTATATATATATATATATATATATATATATATATATATATATATATATATATATATATATATATACACATATATATCCTTTTATATATATATTTCCTTTTATATATATGTAAATATATATATATTTCCTTTTATATATATGTAAATATATATATATTTGTGAGCAAATAGTAAGTTATTCAATTGGATAGACTGCCTTGTTTATTTGTATTTATAACCTCAATGTTTAACACAGTTCCTGGTACATATTAAGTGCCTAATAAATGTTTTATCTATTGATCTATTTACTGTCCAAGAATGAAACGGACTTCTGTAAGAGTTGGTGATTTTCTTATCCCTGGAAGGCCTCAGATGACCATTTACTGGGGATTTTGTGGAAATGATTTCTGTTTAGGTACAAGCTGAACTAAATTATCTCAACTAAGAGATTTTTTAATTCTGAATTAAGAATGATACAATATTTTGATCATAGGCAAACTGAAAAAAAATTGTACTACTGACATAAACAACAAAGCCTGAAGGAAAAACAAATTGATCCAAAGGCAAAGAAGAGAATATTTTATGCATGGTGAGTTTGGAGTTTCAACAGAATATTCCAATGGCAATTGAAAATCCACCACATACTCGGATATGCAGACCTAAATTTGTGGGGAAAGATCAGAAACCAAGATCAAGTGGAAGCGTAATTGACAAAGTTGTTGCTGTTCAATCATTTCACTTACATCCAACTCTCCATGACCTCAGAGTTTTCTTGGTAAAGATACTGGAGTGGTTTGCCATTTCCTTCTCTAGATCATTTTACAGACAAGGAACTGAGGCAGGGTTAATGACTTGCCCATGGTCACACAGCTAGTAAGTGTCTGAGCCCATATTTGAACTCAGAAAGATGAGTCTTCCAGATGTCCAGCCCAGTGCTCTATTTACTACATCACCTAGCTGCCCCTATTGACATAGAAGTGATGGCTAATCATAAAATTAGATGAGTTTCCCAAGGAAATTCATTACTGTTTTATATTCATTTAAATGCTCATCTTTTTCCCCCCAATCTTATTATAAGTATCTAAATGCATGTTATTCAGCTTTGAATACCTTTCAGCATCTGATACTTTATCCTGCAAACAGTAGTCACTCATTATTTGTGGGAATGATTGGAATGAGAGAGCCAAAAGGTCTTGGAGCTTGTCGATGTATCCCTATGAAATGAGAAAGTGGACCAGGGAAGAAGAAAAGGTCAGGTTCTTCTATGTCAGAAAATGAATAAGATAGTGCAATATAGCAGAAACCAAGGGAGAAATCACTTGAAGGAGTAGGTAATTAACTATACCTACCTCATAGGTTTCTATTCATCATTACATTCCTCTGCTACAAAGGGACACATTTAATTAATGAAGAAAGAGAAATCAGGACAGAGAACACAGCATTCTGGAACATTATTTAAAATGTAGCCTAAAGAATGTATGCATGAAGATGATATTATATACTGACTTTTGGCAGCAAATACAATTTGCCTTTATCCTTCAAAAAATCTTTGTTTTAAGTTATATCGATCATATTTATTTTCTCTGATTTAATAAATCTTCAAATAAATAACATATTACACGCTTTACTTCCTTTTTCCATCTCATTGAGCATACAGTTATTTATGACAACTATAAGACCACTTATTTTCTCTTCAGCATAAAGACATTGGAAGATAAAGAAGATAATTAGCAAAGCAGGTCATCCTAATATAGTACTCAAAAACAGAAGCCAAAACAATACTTTAATAATGCGGTTCTTTTTCACTCTTGAATGAAATTTAACCTGTAGTAATGTTCAAATATGGGAAACAACTTAATCTTATGGTAGTGTAGATGCTCTTGCAATCTTAATGGGATTTGTGCATCTCAAACATGTTTGACAATTATGATAACAAAATGTGACTGCTCTGTGCAATGGTACTATGGAGGTACACACTGCTTTTTCTTTCCCCCAAGACCATGTAATTTGCTTTTCACCTACACGTGTAAATCACAGAAATTACTTTAAAAATTATCTCCTCTACCCACAAGTAATTTTGGCAGTTCTCATTCTGATCCAATCCTAATTATAGAAAGTTTATTGAGGACAAAGACCCACCCTCAAAAAAGTTAAGTAGTCCAAGCCACTGCTATCCCAAAAGCAGCTATGATCTCTCTATAAAATATATTCCTGGGATTAAAGCCAAAGAGCTATCATAATATCTGCTTATTTTGAAAATGAGAAGGGATTCCATTTTTTAGGAAGACTATGACATGACCAAAGGTCAATAATGCACTTGTACATAAATAGCAGCATCCAATGAGTACCAACCACCTTTGCTGCAATTTTCTTCCATTTTACGGAGAGTAGAGAGAGAAAGAGAAAGACAGCTAATGCAACCCACAGTAGGATCTATTTTTGTCAATGTCAACAAATATTTACTAAGTGCTATGTTAGCACCAAATCTAGTCCCTGTTCACAAAGAGCTTACATTGTACGCTGTTGTTGTGTTCATCCTTTGTTTTTGAAGAAGATCACACCGTCAGAGAAATGAGGACATGACTTGTACTTGACTTTGTTTTGAGTGAGGGACAGCTGTGCAGGCCACCAGTCTCACTTCTCCTCCAGAGCCATCTGGATCCAGTGACCAGATATTCATCGAGATGACTGGAGATGGTCCAGGATGCAATGGGGGCCCTTGGTCTTTTTCATCACTTGATCAAGTGACTTGTCCAAGGTCTTATAGGCAGTAAGCAATGAAGTCATGATTCTAACTCAAGTTCTATCTTTGAATTCATGCACCATAGTCATTACACTAGTGTGTGTGTATAATATCATATTATGTAATATATTGTATATAATGTATTCCATATTATATATCACATCATATTATATGGTATAAATATTATATTATATAACATATATCACATTATATAGTATAGTATATATTATATAATATATATCATATATAGTATGATGATATACAATATCACATTATATATTGTACATGGTCCATTATATATTGTATATGTATATACACATATGTACAACCACATACATATAATTATTTTGCATTTTGTCTATTATTATTTTTAATATCTCATTGTCCCTCAATTACACATTAAAACAATTTTGAGATCCAAATTCTATCCCTCTCTCCCAATCGCTAGCATTTCTATAGTACCTACTATGTGCCTGGCACTGTGTTAAACACTTTAATTGTTCCCTAAGCATAAATTTTAAATCTGAGTTAAGATGGAAATTACAAGCTCACCCTTTTAAGACTTCTCCTTGACAAAGTGAAGCTTGAATTTCCATAATTCAGAGAGGAAATACTTCATCTAGAATAGCGTAACAATGAGAAATTAGGGAGCAACCAGATGACACTAAGTTCGAAGTCAGGTATAAAACTGAACAGAGCACTGCCTCTTAACTCCCTTTGCCATTTTAAGTAAGTTAAATGGGATTTAACATTGCTATTAGAGGTGTGCAAGATTATATGTCTATATCTATCCATATATACACATATGTACATACATGTATGTGTGTGTATATATACATACATACATTATATACATATAATTACAACCAGCATCTGTAACAAGCTTATTTTTCTCATCTGTGATTGATCTCTTCCTTTGGTTAGTTCATAATACATTACACATTTCTGCCAACTAAGTCATTCTTCCAGCAACAGATGGTGTGTCATGACGAGAGACTTATGATGGCTAGTATAAATAACAAAGGTGTTAGCAGGAATTAAAGGGAGACATTTCCTGTTTATATAGATTTCTCTTCAGTGATCACAGGAGAGGGGAGGGAAGAAAAACAGCCATAAATAATTTACACATAAGCAAAATGTTTCAGTTTTCTCTTAAAGTTTGACTAAGGATGAAAAGATATCTTGTAATTAAGAATTGCTTTGTTGACCCCATACGTATGTGACATGATTATGAAAAGACGCTAAATTCTGAGATACTTTTTTTTGGTCCAGACTTAGGATTTCATCAGTTGCAATGCAGATTAGCAATTGACTTCTAAGTAAGAATTTAGGTAATATGTCAATGGACACACAACTATTATGGGTGAGTCAGGACTTTAACCTAATCTCCTACTGTACAAAACCAGTCTTCTATATACGGTGCCATGCTATTTTCATATGCTGACTTCTTACTTTATATCAAGGTTTTTACTTTAAATCAAGCTGTGAACTATACGTGCTTTGAAAAAATAATTTTGATAAATATCTTTCTTTTTCCTTTCTTTTTTGAGGCAACCGATTTGCCAGGTTTACACAGTAATAAAGGCCAAATTTGAACTCAGGTCCTCTTGACTGTTAAATGCTAAACGTATTTCAGTGTAATTGTTTTTCTCTATAATTCTATGTATTCAGCTTTGAGTGAATAAGTTGTCTATTATAAATACCCAAATTAACAATAAAGGACATATAAAAAAAAACCACTATCTATATCCAGAGAGAGAACTGATAAATAGAAGTATGTATAGAATAATTTTACATACATATTTTATGTACGTGCACACATGTGTGTACATGCATGCATGTATAGTAGCCTCTGGGGAGGAAGAGAAAAAAAAAGAAATGTATACAATAATTTTGTTGTGCATTTGAAAGGAATAACGCATAGTAGATTTGCAGTTTCATGTGCAATAATCTTTTTTATTGAACTGTTATGGAAATGCTTTTTTATTCCATGAATTAAGAATAAAATAAATTTTAAAAATAATAATCCTACATATTTTGTTTTGTGCGTTTAAAAACATTATTCTGTGAAGGGTTTCATCAGCTCTCAAAGAGGTTTATGATGTGTGTATTAAATGAAAAATACATGTCTTCAAAAGGATTGCTTTTTCCAATTGATCTTGCCTTAGATACTTAGAAGGATATTAGTGAGATAGTATCTTACCATCAACATTTTCAAGCTTACTACTACTTACTATACAATACAAATACTCTTTCATTCCTAGGTACCTAGAAATAGAGTACCCACTGCCCAGTACAGTGTGGTAGTCTCAGGAGTACTCCACAGCTTTGTCCTCATGCCTTTCCTAAAGCCTTCTTAACATTCCTTAGGGGCTGATCCAAGCTGCACTGACTACAACTATGGAAGGTATCTTTTTTAGGGAAATCATTTTTCTATCAAGGTAGGAGTAAGACTAGTGGGTAAGAAAATTTGAAACTATAAGGGGAAAAAAAGGGTGGGGGAAGAAATCTCACCTCTGTCATTTATAAACTTGGTTTACCTTATAGATTGGACTAGATTACTAACAAGGGTCCTTGAATTCTAAAAATGTGCTCCTAAGGCATGTTCTCCTTTGTGCCTGGGAGGAAGTGTGTTACATCTTCCAAGACTTGACACGGAGAATTAGGCTTCATAGCTCCTGTAAAAGAATACAACTTACTAAAGGCTCCAGAGGCCTGGAAAATTCTTGTTCTAATTATTAAAAATATTCATTAAAGTGAACACATATGTCTCATCTACTAGAGACACATCACTTTAGAGACTCACCTAATTAGCACAAAGAGAGAAACTGTTGATGGATGCTGGTGCTGTTTCATTTGGTTTCAGGAAAAACCTGGCAACGCTCAAACGTTGCTGTAGTCAGTAAACCTTCTGTGTAAGCAGCAGACTTAATAAAAACTCTGGGGGGTCAAGGAGAAAAGGTCAAATGCCCGAAATAAACCTTGTTGAAATTCTGGTGATGAAAGACTTCAGTCTTTCTAATCTTTTAAACAATTACATCATACATATATTTGTTTGAAAATTAGTCTTCTGGGATATAAACCTGAAATGACATCTTACCCTGCATTACCCCAGAGAGACTGGCAAAGCCCGTACACAAACCCTAGAACAATACAGTAATTTATGCATCTTTTAGACAATATATTAATTAAGCTAACATTCGTAAATACATCTACCACGCTGTTGATGTTTATTTTCTTTCTTTTGTTTTCCTTTTTTTTGGCTAAAAAATGTGATAGTGACTTTCCATCAACCATTTACATTAGGCAAGAAAGTAAAATATGAATCTTTTTAAAATACAACATTGAATAAGATGTTTTGTTAATAAGCATGGGCAGCTTTTCTTTATGTATTGTCTGCAGGTCAATCAGAGAAAACAAGCTTGCTAGCAGATAAAGGGATGTTCATTTTTAAAAAGTGTTTTAAATTATCAAACATTTATCAAATAAGAATTGCATTACACTTTACAAGAATTACTTTATTGGTAGTTAAAATGCCTGTGGGAAGCTTATCTGTAACATTTTCCCTAGGGGAAAATTGCCTTGGGATTAAGAGGAAGTTGTTAGCATTCTTATTTTAAAAAACGTTATTTCACTCAACTACATGAGAAAGTCATATGTCACTTGACATGCTATTAGAATAACAGTGCATGTCATGGGTGATAATGTATCTGTTTAGATATGATCCACTGTTCAAACATAAATCCTGCTGATGGTGGTGGGAAATATGAGATAAGAAATATCAACTGCCACATCTTTGAGTACCAAAGAAATCCAAATGCAGAGATCACAGTACTTGGGAAAGGAATTGTCTGTCATCTTGTCTGTCTCCTTGCTTCCATAAATATAGGAGAGCAACTGGCATTCACAAAGTATTTAGTCTTTAGCAAAGAATGTCACACATATTCTTATTAGAGTCTCACAATAATCCTGCAGAGTAGGGAATATATGTATTATTGTGCCCATTTTAGAGATAAGGAAACAGAGTCTGAGAGGCTACAGTCTGACAGCTAGTAATTATCATGCTTGGGATCTGAAGGCAATAGGGCCTCCTGACTAAAAAGCTAGTATTTTACAGCATGTTGCCTAAGTCAAATGTGTATATACACACACACACACATACACACACACACACACACACACACACAAAACCTACAAAGAACAACACACACATATATGCACATATATATACACACACACTATATATATATATATATATATATATATACATATATATGAATATGTGTGTGTCCATATGTGTGTGTGTGCATGTGTATGTACACTAAATTAGCAGTCCCCAAACAGTAGATTAAGATCTACTGGTAAAACCTGAATATTTTCCTAGTGCATTTCTAACTACTTTCCTGTTCATTTCTCTTTCCATAAACTCTACTTTCCTTAGTTTTGCCAGGATTCTCAGTGAGTAGAGAATGCAAGAACATTAAACACTTAATCCTCTTCCCCTACAGAATTCTGCTCCAGGATTTCACCTTTAGGACAGACCCTGTCTGTGTTCATAAATCTTCAGGAAGACATACAAAGTAAGACTTTTTCACAAAAAAATGTTGGGAATCCCTGGGGTCAATTATGTACTATATTCTACACATATGAATAGGCCACCACTTTTCACTGCAAAGAGTTATTTTTAGAAACAGTGCCCTATGTTATTGCAGAGGGCATTGCTTTCCACTGAGATAGTGACATAATTATAGGTTTGTATTCCTGACCAAGGATGCAGCAGCAGGGGGAAGAATAAAAAATTAATTAATTAAAGCTGTGCACAAAAATATGTCATGAAAGCAAACATGAAGGGTATGATAGGACCTGTGATTTGCTTAGTAGAGGGAAATCCCAATAAGGAAACACCCTCTGCCAGTGAAGATAGATAAACTTGCTCTGAAACTTCTAATCTTAGAGAGCTGCCTGGGGGTACTGAGAAGTTAAATAACTGACCCAAGGTCATCACAAAGCCAGTATGTGACAGAAGCAATTCAGCAGGACTGTATACACAAGATATAGTTAGACAGATGAATGGATGGATAGATATTAGATAGAAATTGGTCAACATAGATAAATAGAACTAGAAGATGTTGATCAATAGAGAGAGCTAGAAGAAGAGATAGAGCTAAAAAAAAATAGTGTGATCAATAAAGACTAGATAATAGATATTGATCAATAGAAGCAGATTAGATAGATAGGTAGATTAGATAGATAGATAGATAGATAGATAGATAGATAGATAGATAGATAGATACATAGATACATAGATACATAGATACATAGATACATAGATAGATGGATGGATGGATGGATGGATGGATGGATGGATGGATGGATGGATGGATGGATGGATAGATGGATAGACAGATGGATAGATTCTATAAATGGGTCCAAAAAGTTACAGGGATGGTGAGTGGTAAAATATTCTATACATACCATTCAGAAATAATGAGAGCTAGCTTAATTGGAAGGTTACTCATAAGTTAAAATTACAAATATGTCATAATAATGGCACATTTAAGCAGTGTGTTTAAGATGCAGACCATCTCACAATCATTCCAAGTCAAAGGATCCCCATTTAACCAACAAGGAATCTTAAACTCAGAGAAATACAATAACTTACCCAAACTCAAATAGCTAATAAATGTCAGAGCCCATATTTGAACCCCTATTCTCTTATTGATGAAGTCCGTGCACCTTCCACTATACTGTATGATGGAAAATGTGTTGCTCCTTCTAATAGTGCTATAGTAAGTGATCTGGAAAATGGCCACAACCTTATTAAGATGGTGTTTTGTTAATATAATGGTTCACTGAAGGGCAATTAGATCTATTTAAGTATACTTAGATTTCTGGCCTAAGTGACTTTTCTGACTATTTAACTAACACTTTTTTTAAAAAATAAATAATCACATTTTAAAAATTACTCCATGTTCTTCCCCCCTCCTCTCTCTGTCTCTGTCTCTCTCTCTGTCTCTCTGTCTCTCTCTCTCTTCCCTAGCAACCACAAATGAATTATGCAATGCTCCAGTGAGCCTTAGGCATTCTACAATTAAGTGTGGGCAACTCACGATAATGTATTTGGTATTTTTATACCACCACTGATGTGGTTTCTCATTCCCTCTCAACTATTTGGAGAAATTCTGATCTTATTGTTAAAGGAAGAAAAGCTTTCTGATTTCCTGATAATTAGTCTCTAAAATATTTCCCTGTGGTGATAGGTTGGGCTGTGTAGAAAAGAAACTACTGTGTATATTACTTAGATTATATTTAAGCTTACATTATATGGTAAAATTATATCTTAGTAGAACAGTTAAAAGGAGAAGTAATCTTTGTTTTTCACCATGATGTAAGCCCTTTGTAGATTCCTAGAAAATTTAGTGAATTTAATTTGGGCTACTAACCTCAATTTGGATAGTGGATTGGGGACAGGAAGAATGAGCTTGGATTTTTCCTTAAATATTTACTAGCTGTGTAGCACAAGGAAAGTCACTCAACATATCTGACACAGTTTCCTCATCTGTAAAATAAGGATGAGTTGAGTTTTATGACTTAGAAGATCCCTTCCAGCTCTTAATCTATAAGTTTATGAATACCCTGCTTCCATATGACAGGAAATAAAGACCAAAAAAGTCAAGCTTTCTGGATTTATTGCTCCATTTCTGTAAATCAGTTTTTATTGGGGAAATAGCAGTGGTATTTTGCTAGGGGCCTACTCACAGCTGACTGTTCATTTATGTGCATCTTCTGGAATCCTACTAATTCAGTAGTATTTGATCCTGGCCTCTTGGAAAGAAAGACCACTAGGGGTACAAAGAAAGACAAAACACAGTTCCTGGCCTCAAAAAGCTTATATTCTAATTGAAACACAATGTGCAAACAATTTTATATATACAAGATATAAAGAGTGTAGCTGGGAGGAAATCGCAGATGGAAATCCCTAACAGAGAGGGTAATGGGACAAAGGACTCTTGCAGAAGCTAGGATTTAAAATAAGTTTTAAACTAAGCCATGGATTCAGTGAGAAAAGGTGAAGGAGTGAGGGAAGGGAAAGTATTCCAGGTATGGGGAGCAAACAGCCAATAAAAAGACATGGGGACTAAACAGGGAATATGGGGTGAGAAAAATAGGAAGAAAGCTAATGTCAATGTAGAGTACATGGAGAGAAAGTACAAGATAATCAGGATAGCAAGAGAGAAAAATAGGAGGTTTTATCTTTGATTCAATTAGATTTGATCTAATCCAATGGTTAAATGGGAACCATCATTAATTGAATTGGGAGGAGGGTGACATGGCCAGTTCCACAGTTTAAGAAGATTAATTTGTTGGCTAAGTGGAGGATAGACTGAAGTAGACAGAGACTTGAAGTAGGTAGACCAACCAAAAAACTGCTGCAATTGTCTTGGTATGAGATGATGAGGTCCTACACAGGGTGACAGTTGTGTGAATGGAGAGAAGATTGTAGACAGGAGAGATGCTGTGAAGGTAGAGGCAAATCTTGGCAACCAATTAGATAAATAGAATGGGTGTGCAAGACAAGGGTCTGGGATAAGACTAAGGTTGTAAGCCTGGGTGACTAGGTGAATGGTGGTATCCTAAAAAGTAAAAGGGAAATTTAAAAGAAGGGGTGTTTGAGGGCAAAGAGAATAACTTCTTTCCTGGGCATACAGACTTTGAGATATCTATGATACAAACTATAAAAGATGTCTTATAGACAGTGATATAAAGATTGGAGATCATGAGAAAAGTTAGGGCTAGATAAATAGATCTGAGTATCATTTATATAGAAATGATCATTGAACTACTGGGAGTAGATGAGATTACCAAGTAAGATAACACAAACAACAACTGACATTCACTTAGTATTTTGTATTTTACAGAGATTTCAAATGAAAGAAGCAATCCTGCTATATGGCTGTTAATCGTGGAACATTGCGATCTTTGCAGATTAAAAGTTATAGACAACCAAAAGTCAACTGAGAAAAGCAGGGTGGACTTAAATAAGCTGTAACCTTTGGCTAATGAAATATCATTTGAGTGTGTGTGTGTGTGTGTGTGTGTGTGTGTGTGTGTGTGTGTGTGTGTGTGTGTATGGAGAGAGAGAGAGAGAGAGAGAGAGAGAGAGAGAGAGAGAGAGAGAGAGAGGGAGCTACTCACCAAATTCTTCCCAGAAACTTGGACAAAAGGATAATGAATCATAGCCTAATTCATAAACTGATAAACTCTTCAGTTTATGAGAGGAAGGAAGGAAGGAAGGAAGGAAGGAAGGAAGGAAGGAAGGAAGGAAGGAAGGAAGGAAGGAAGGAAGGAAGGAAGGAAGGCAGGCATAGTAGCCCTTAGCTGAAACAACTTGGCCCTTGAGTAATACACTAATATTGCAGAAAGGGACCTTAAGAATCCATTAGATTTAAACTTATTTTATAGATAAAATAAGACTCAGCAGATATTTAACTTGCTTTAATTCTCACAAATAGTTAAGATGTAAGTAAAATAACTAATTCCAAATGCACTATCTTTTCCATACCACCTCCTGGGGAAGGCAAGGACCCTCAGACTACCCTAGTGACCAATGTAGCTGGTGTTAAGCCCCAAAACAGCTAGGAGAATGGAAGAAGGAGCAATTCCACTTAGAATTTTCATTGCATAATACAGATTTCGGCCCTTTGATGAATTTCATTAGTCCAGCAAGAACTAACATTCTCAATCAACTCCTGCTAAAATGTGAATTATATTTACAAACTTATTTTATATTTTTTGCAAGTGTTCCTTACCATTGCTTAACAATCAGCTGGTAGAGGGGAGAATGCGCAAAGAACACATTTTCAAGTTTTATCTGTATCATTAACATTTTCTCCTCTACTTTTTAAACTCTAAAGAATCAACAAAACAGTAAACCAAGCTCTGATTTATCTTCATTTCAGAGGTGTAAACGCTCACACTGAAAATCTCACAATTATGTACCAGTTGGAGTTGGCTCCAGCACACATCTCCTTATCACCATTAGTTGATCAAAAAAATAAGGTACGGTTGAAGAGAGGAGTGCAGAGCCTTGTCCAAGGTCACTAGTGCAACACAGAATCAGACTCTTAACAGTTCAGCCATGGACAGGACTTTAGAGGTCATCAGAGCCCAACTCCACCTAAATAATGCATAATCTCTATGGCTCAATGAATATCCCGAAAATGACACACTCTTCTAATTCTCCTTTTAAACAGTTCTAGTTGTTTCTTTCTATAAAGTCAGAGTTTTCCTTCTTTCAGCTTCTACCCTTTGGTCCTAATTCTACCCTTTGGGTTCAAGTATAATCTCTTCCACATGACTTCAAATACATAAAGAGAGAAAACATCTCTCTGCCAAATCACTTCTTCCTCAGGCTAAACATTCCAACCAGACCTCCTTGAGCCTGATTTCAAGGCCTCTTGAACTCCCAACTCCCTACTTGAGAGGCAGAATGGAAAAGTGGAGAGATTTCAGATATTTGCTGATTTATACAATCCCAGGTAAGTCATTTACTGTTGAACCAGCTAAGTTTCCTCATCCCCCAAATGGGGGAGGTGTATAGAGTTGACTCATTTTCCTCTAAATCTCTTCCAGTTCTAAATCCATGAACTTCTGAACTTGCTTCAGTTTATCAAAAACTTTAGAGAAAACTAGATATTATGTTTAAAGAGGGAACAGGACAGATCATATAGTACAGACACGGGGAAGGGTACCTGAGGCCTCAAGCCCCACGTTCCTCATCCCTGGTATAGAGTATCACCTGTTCCTTCTAGACCCTAGACATGTTAATGTAGCCTAAGACCCTATAAATTTGTTTTGCTGCTGTCTTATACTGTCAATTGATATTGACCTTGTAATCAAATAAAGAGATTTTAAGATTATTTTTGAACTTATCAACAAATACAAATATTGTAACATACCAAGAACAAGAAAGATTTGTTTAAGAAATTCAAATTCTATTATATTGTTTGTTTTTTAATATTTACATACACACATATGTGCATATGTACATAGACATGCTGTATAGAATGATGAATATGACTAATTCAGAGGAACACGGGAAGACTTGAGGAAGTTGATGCAGAAGGAAAGGAGCATTATCAGAACAGTTTATATGATGGCAATATGTGATAAAAAAGAAAACAATTTTGAAAGACCACCATGTCTTTTTTCATATGGATTAGCACCACATGTATATCTCTCCTATCTTGTAGTTGGCCTTTTTTTTTTTAGCCTAAGTACAAGATTTGGGCAGTTAGGTAGGGCAGTGGATAGAGCACCAGGCCTTGAGTCAGGAAGAGCTGAGTTCAATTCTGACCTCAGACACTTGCTAGTTGTGTGGCCCTGGGCAAGTCACTTAACCCTGTTTGCCTCAGTTTCCCCATCTGTAAAATGAGTTGGAGAAGGAAATGACAAACCATTCCAGTATCTTTGCCAAGAAAACCCCAAAAGGGATCACAAAGAGTCTGGCATGACTGAAAAATGACAATAACACAAGATTATACATTTAAATCTCTTAAATTTTCTTATCATATTCAGTCAATATCACTAGACTATCAGGTCCTGATTTTGTCTTGTAATATATTTTCTCTATTCTTGCTTCATTCCATTTGTTAGGCAGGGTAGTATATGGGAAAAAAGCATTAAATCTGGAGTCTAAGTTGGAATTTCACCACATTCACTTGCAAGCCAAGAGATGAGGACCTCCTTGACCCCTTTGGACCCTTTCGCTCTCCTAGGTAATGATGATAATATTGCATTGCATTACCAAAGACGAGCTAAAGATTATTTTAAGGAAAGTGCTCTGTAACCTCAAAGCACTGTACGAAAGCTATTATTATGCCATCCATAAATTTGATAACCGCATCATCTAAACTTTCATTCCAGTAATTGATACAAATGGTGAAACAGAACAGAGGCAAGGACAGTGCCTTTTGAAATGACACTGACCACCGACCTCCAATTTAACATTATTCTATCAATCAACACTCTTTGGGCCAGACTGTTCAACAAACTCTTAATCTACCTAACTGCAATTCAGTCTGCAGCTCTCCATCTTGTCTATAAAGATGTCAGGAGAGAATTTATCAAATGCCTTGCTGAAATCCAGGTACATCAAGATATATTCCTTTGATCAAGCACTTTGGTTACTACTAAATAAAGGAAATTAGGTTGCTCAGACTCATCTTAATAAATTTTGTAGGCTGTTTCGAAGGATTCATAAACTCTTCCTTTAATTACTCAGTCAAGAATTTTTCCAGACTTTCAAGTGTTGAATTCAGAGCATCACAGTTTTAGAACATCAAATAACTGAAGTGTGTTACCAAGGTTTTGAAGAATTCTGAGTCCATGAGAACTGGTTGAAGGAACTGGAAATGTTTAGCCCAGAGAAGAGAAGGCTTGAGAAAGACAAGATAGTGATCCTCAAATATTTGAAAGATTGCCATATGCAAGTAGGATTAAGCTGTTCTCCTTTTCACTGAAAAGAGCAGAACTAGGAACATGGTAGACATCTCAGTTAGTCCAGTTTAGGCTTGACATCAGGAAAAACAACAACAAAAACTTTCCAACAATTGCAGCAGCTCAAATTTGGGATGACCTGACTGGAAAGGTGGTAGACTCCCTCTCCTTGGAGGACTTTAATCAGAAGCTGGATGAATGCTTGTCAAGAAGGTTCCAAGGCTAATTCATTTTAGGTATAATTTTGGTTAGATGATCACCTGAGTTCCCTTCACCTCTCACATTTAATGATTCTGTGATTCTGATCCTGAGATCAAGCTTATAGACCTATAATCTAAAGAGTCTGCCTCTTTTTTTTCCTGAATCAGGGCACTAGTACCTCCCCTATTCTACATAAATCCCCAAATAGCTGTTAATAGGTAAGACCTATTAAAATATGAATTGCTGTAACATTTAAATATTAGCTCATTTAGTTATTGACAATAGTTTAGAAATGAAGTTCATAAGTTTTTATACTCTGGGATGTAGGATTGCAGCCTAGATGACTGGATTTATTAAGTCAATAGGGGAACGATTCCTAAACGTGAACTAATTTTACACAGCTTCCTGAGCATGGAGTATAACATCACTCATAGCTAGGTGACCTCAAGCACAACTTGCCATAAGATCACTAATTTTTTCACCCTACCCTTAGCATGCCGCTCTGCAAATGAAACCTGGGATCGCCCACTTTCTTAGAAGTTCCTTTCTCACTAGCAGGAATCAGGTGAATAAATGTATGGGGTCTTCCAGAGTGTTTTGGGTCTATGTAAGTTTTAAGTGAAATATATTTGAGTGGATTTATTAATCACATGAGAAACTGCCTATCATCAGGCTCATCAATGAAATGTTAAATTGACTGTACAGGAAGGAACGAAAGGGGAAATCTTCGGTCTTTATGGGTGGTCTGGAGACAGACCCAGATGTGGAGAAACACTGACAGCAGAAAGAGAAACAAACAAGGTGGATGAGGAAGAAAGACGCTAGACATCAGGAACAAAATTAGGTTGGGGAGATAACAGTTTTTTGGTACTGAAAAGGTACGAATTGGAATTTCAGAAAGATCTTAATTTGATTACATGAGAAGACAATGGGATAGGAAGGCCACACACAACAAGTGAGACCAAGATTTAATTATTTTTCTTTTAAGTTATTTTGGGAATCATAATAATTAGAAACAAAAATACAACACTGACAGAGGTGGCAGGAATCTTCAGGAGCTGCCACCTTTATAGGAAACAATCAAGGCAGTCAGAGCCCTTATTATCATCATTTCTAAGCCAGCTGTAGAGGTAGAAATTCACACCTTGAGAAAATCTTAAGAACAAGGCAGGAGACTAAAAAGAAACACTTGCAGATGAAGAAAAGCATTAAACATTTGTCTCTATATTCACCTCTTTCTCTTAGAGTTCCTACCTTCATTTGCAGCTCACCTCAAAAAACCACCTCCTACAGGTAGCCTTCCTTGATTTCCGCAGTTCTGACTGTCCCTCAGCACAAGAAAAATTCCTTTATATTTAATTATCTATGTACTGTTGGTTAGCCCCAGAAGGCGGTAAGCTCTTCAAGGGAGGGGAACCATTTTCATTTTTGATCCTAGCATTTAGCACATAATTGGTATTTAATAAATGATCGATGAATTAAACTCTATAAATCTGGATTATTCACCAGTGATTTGAATATTGCTAGAAAAGCATTCTTTTTTTATTGCTTTAGGTCTAATTTAGGAAATGTTATTTATGATAACTTTTAATGTGATATCTTTTTCCTATTTAAAATGAAAAGCACTCGGTAGATTTGCTTACTTTTTCCACTATTGAATTATTACTCTAGCTCTTTTATTCATTTTATGTTGCCACTCGAAATCCAAAAGAGATGTATAAAAAGAGGAGAATTCAGTGTATTTTCCCTGGGTGTAAGTAACAAAGGAATAGTTTCAACAATTTTCTTTCTGGCTCTAAAACAAACAAACAAAAAACAAACAGATTATTTGTACATAGTTTCCAGAAAATAATTAATTAGTTAATTAAGTAGAAATATCTTACTTTGATTCTAAATTTACAGGGTTCTATTGCTTCCTGCAAATCTCATTGTGAATCTAATAACAATACTATTTGCTATAGTCAAGGCTCCAAATAATTTAGAACTATGAGTAGAAACTACTCGGATAAAGTAGGAGTGTTTTCGCCCCATATGTTAGAGCTATATGCAAAGTCCTAGAATGTAAGAGCTGAAAAGGTACTTTGAAGTCAATTAATACAATCAGTTAATTTTATAGATGAGGAAATTGAGAACATGCAAGGCGGAAAAAACATTCCTAAGGTTTTCACTGGGCCAATTTCTCTCTCATGTGGTCATTTAAAAAAAAAAATCTAAACCTTACATTTTGTATACAGTTTATATATTGATGATCTGAAACCAGGTATTTGCAGATTGAATCATCACCAAGGTTAGAAAGCTGCATTTAATTGACTGGTATTGTATCCCTGTTGAATATCTTTTCTCAGTTATGATAAAGCAAACCTCTTTTTGTTAACTGTTTGATAGTCTACAAATGTTTCATTTAGTTCCAATTCCAAATTTGAAGCACCAGACCAGCCTAGATCAGGTTGGAATCAGATTGTGAAGGGCTTTAAATGTCAAAGGCCTTAGTTTGTAGTTTATCCTAGTGGCAACAGGAAGCTACTGAGGCTTCTTGGTGCACTGGATAAAGTGCCTGGTCTTAGAGTGAAGAAGACCTGACTTCAAATTTGGCCATCAGGCACTTACTAACTGTATGACCCTGGGCAAGTCACTTAACCTTGTTCACCTCAATTTACCTCATCTGTAAGATGAGCTGGAGAAAAAAATGGCAATCATATCTTTGCCAAGAAAACCTCAAATGGGATTACAAAGTTGAACACAACTGAACCAACTAAAGAAAAATGACAATGAAGCTTCTTGAAAAAAGGGGCTGACATGGTCAGATCTATGCTTTAGGAATGTCAATTTAGAAGATTATGGAAGAAGTATTGGTGAAAAGAAACTGGTTTCATGGAGACCAATTGCAATAAAGTTGAGATGTCTTGAGAGGCTGAGCTAGACTGAATGAATGAAAAGAATGAAATAGATGGGGAACATGTGGAGATGTAGTGGCAAATGATTTGATATGGGAGATGAATGAGAATGAAATGCTAACTCTTTAGACTATGAACCAAGGTGACTAAAAGAAAGACGTCAACCTTGACAGAAATGGGAAAATTCGTAGACATGGCCAATTTAGGGAGAAATACAATGTTTTCACTTTTGAAAAATGTTAAAGTTGGAATACTTCCAGAATATCCCAATTGAAGAGCGGGAAAAGGGGACAATTGGAAATAAGGGTCTAAAAAGGAGGACAGGTAGGAAGAGTCATCTGTGTTGAACCGAAGAGTTAAATTCTTGGGAGCTGATGACATCACCACAAAAGAGAAAATATAGAACCAGTGATATCCTAACACAAAGCCCTTCAATACTCCTATACCCAAGTGGCTGAACATGAATTTTAATGCTGCAGAAGAGACTGAGAAAGATGGATCGTTAGGAAGACAACCACACTACAGCAGTACCACAAAAAGCCATCAAGGACTCTCCAGAAGGCGCATGTGGTTAAAATGAAAATTCTTCAAGAACGAGAATTTGATTCTTTAACATTAATAAAAATCAGGGTGGAAGGTCATAAAAATCAGGGCAGAAATTTTTGCTGCTTCTTATTTCTACATGATAGCATGGTATTTAAGCATAGTGCAATTTATAAGGGAAATAATCCAGCTGTGAAAACAGACAAGGACATAGTTCTTAAAATGGGATCTTAGATGTAAAATAAGAAGGAAACTTAAAGATCACCTAATCTAGCCTTCTCATTTTCCAGCTGGGGAAACTGAGACTCTTTGTTATGTTTTGGTTTTAATTATTATTCTTAATTCTTTAATTATTATTCTTAAATTCTTTATTATTCTTTGATTATTATTCTTAATCATTATTCTTAAAGAATTCTTAAATTCTATATTATTCTCAAATTAGTCACTGACTAATTTGAGATTTGAACTCAGGTCTTCTAATTTAAAATTTAGGGCTTTTTTCTACCACCAGTTAAGTAAAAAATAGATACTTAAAGTACAGGAAATAAATATTTTCATAAATATTAAGGGAAAGGTTAAACATTGAAAGGTGTTTGATGGTCATGATATAGGATCTAAAAACAGCATTACCATAACACAAAAATCTACTTACAAAAAAGGAATATAACTTTTTAGGAAGGAAAGGACAAACCATGTCCCAGGACATGCTATGGGAAGGGATCCTTGAATACCTCATCAAAAAGAAAAAAAATATATAGTGTAAGAACCTTATGAAAACAAGGACACATCAGAAAATAGAAATATGGTAAATGAGCAAAAAGACATGGTTGTGTTGGCAATCCTAAATATGAGGAAGTCTATAATATCTACATAGAATACGATATAAAGGAATAGATGGTTTGTAAATAATGTTTCTTAAAAAAGCTTTATATTCTTTATCTCAATGACTCATCCAACTAATTGTGAGATACATATTGTAGATATTATTATCCCACTCATGGATGAGGAAATACAGACCTAATAAGGTTTAGTGACTTGTCCAGTCATGCAGCTAATAAGCATATGAGATGAGTTTTGAACTCAACTCTATTGATAATTAAATACTAAGTAATTTTTCTTGTGACTGAGAGACAATCAAAACTGGGGAAATCAAGAAAGTTACCTATAGGAGGTGGCTCTTCAGGTAAGCCATAAATGGAGGTAAGGACTCTAAGAGAAAGAGGTGAGTAGGGATAAATGCTTTTCTTTTTCTTCAACTGAGAGTGTTCCTCTTTTCAGTCTCTTGCTTTGCTCTTAAGATTTTCTCAAGGTGTGAATTTCTGCCTCTACTTTTGGCTTAGAAGTGATGATAACAAAGGCTCTAACTGACTCTATTGCTTCCTATAAAGGTGGCAGCTCCTGAAGATTCTTGCCACCTCTGTCAGTGATGTATTTCTGTTTCTAATTATTATGATTCCAAAAATAATTTGAAAGAAAAATAATTAAATCTTGGTGAACATCTTATTTGCTCTGTGTGACCTTCCTATGCCATAGTCTTCCTAATGACAAAGATGAAGCATTCTAAACATTACATTACTGCCTCTCCTTGTTAAAAATAAAAAGAGGAGGTGAGAGCAAAATAGATATGTCCATAGTAATAATTTCACGGAGTTTTTGTGAGACCCAAAAGAGATAAGCTTTGTAAAGTGCTTTGAAAATCTTAGATTCCTGTAGAAATGTTAACTACCATCACCATCATCACTATTACTTGGATATGACAGGCAACAATTTTTAAATGAAAATACTGTATGCAAAAACCAAGTAGAAGGAAAGCATTACTAAATAGAGAGAGAACCAAACATAAATCTAAACAAGGGAGCGACTTTTCTTGATTTATACAGAGGTATTTGACGCTTTTGCTTGTTTGGTGGTGGTTTGGGCATAGGTAGTATTTTGGGAAACAGGATGGTTTTAAATAAGTATTTTTAAATGTGAATGTCAAAGGACTTTATAAGTCAAGAAATAAAATGATTTTATATATTACATTTATGTAGGTCAAACAAAATTATTTTTGAGCTTGCAAATCTTTCAAATAAAAATATATATGGAAAAGATGTGCTAATATGTGAAAGCAAAATAATAGAAATGTATATATGCATTTACGGCTTACCTACTACTTTAGCTATATTTTGGTTCTTAGAGAAGAGAATATTATATAAATCCACGGAATGATTATTATCATTTAGATGGATTTTAGGACTGACTCTAAAGCAGTCTCTACTTTAGGGAAGAAAAGAATCTTTTCCTCACTCGAAAAAAGTATTTGGGTGATCTAGATAGAGTTAGACCTTTCTCAAAAATGAGCTTTACAAATACTTAGCCAAGTGAGAGATTTTCATTTTTATTTTGAATAAATATTAAGGATTTGACTAGTATCTTTCAAAGCAGAAAATAAAACTCAAGATCTTTTGTGGTTACGGATTTCCTTTCACCTTCCACTTTCACTGAGAAAATTGCTGCCTGTTCAATTCAATTCAAGAATCATTTATTAAGTATTTACTGTGTCAAGCGCTGAGCATACAAAAACAAAAACAAGAGTGCCTACCCTCAAGCAGCACACATTCTATTGAGAGAGTCAAAGTATACAAAGAAAATTAAACATTTGCAGTCATTTATGGGAGAGGTTGTTTAGCAAAGGGGGGGGGATGTAGGGGGGAGAAGGGATGGGACAGCAGCAAAAAGGGGACAAGAAGGGGAAACGTATCCACAGATGGGGAACAGACTCAGGAAACGCATGGAAATCTAAGATGGATTGTTATAGCTAGACAAAGGGCATTTATAGAACCTAGAGGCAGGGATAGCAAGCCTGCTCTATTCACAGCTTCAGAATTGGGACTTCTGACCGGTTAGTTGGTCTAGGGATGCAAATAGTCTCAGCCATCCACAAGTTTTCCATTGAGACTGTAAACCAATAGCTCTGTAGATTTTAATAATCATGAACAAGTGAAAGAGTTCATTGTAAAAGTGCAAAGCCTATCAGTCCAATGATCTACCTTTATCTATCATGCTTCAGAAGGGACAGGAGAAAATGCTATGCATGTAGCAAAACCCATGCCATTTGCTGCAGTACTTAGGCATGCTTTCTATTTAAATGCAACCTATATATATTATTATATTTGTTAGATAGGTCCTATATGTTTGCTATGCAGTATATTTTAATTTCCATATTAGTATCAGTCACTGTCCAAAACAAATAAACAAATACTACTTAGAATGCCCCTCCATCCTCTTTGTCTTGCTAGAAACCTTGAAGATCCCTTAAGACCCAGCTCTGATGCCACCTCCTTCATGAAATCTTTCCTAATCACTCTAGTCAGAAATAACCTTCAAGCTCAGTGTAAATCAACAGTATAATATAGCAGCTAAAAATGTTCATATGAACTTATTCCTTATTAACGGAGGCATAGTGTCAAAGTCTATGGAAGTGATAGTTTTACAACGCTCTGAAAACTATGGACCGGAGTTTGCCCTTAATTCCTGGCAATGTTACAGAGTACATCATTAAACATGACTCTCCAGGCTGTACTCTCAGATTTTCTCAATCCTTTTCCTTCTTCTCTCTTTCAACCTTCCCACTTTTTCTCTGCATGTTTCATCTTTACCCATTCCAATGTAAACTCCTTGAGGGGAGGGATTATCCTTCTTCCTACTTAGCAGATTTAGCACAGTATCTTGCCCAGGAGTGAGGAACCTGTGGCATGAAGGCCACGTGTGGCCTTCTAGGTTCTCAACTGTGCATTCATTTCACATAGTAAACACTTAACTGTCTTTTGAGTGATTGGCTGAAAGAGATGATTAGAAAATAATTAAACAAGTAAGTGATGATAACAGATAGCATGACTTCTTAAAGGACAGGTCAAGCAATACCAATTTCATTTCCTTTGCTTTAATAGGGTTACTAGCCTATTGAATCAGGAGAATGTTATTGATACACTTTACCTAGTTTTTAGCAAGTCATTCGGCAGTGCTTCACACTATTCTTGCATAAAAAGATGAAGAGAATGTATTCTAAACTCTGGTACAATTAAATTAATTTGTAATTGGTTGAATGACCTAATCTAAAGAAGGGTTATTAAGGGTTCCATGACACTTTGGAAGGAGCCATCTACAGAAGGGCCTCAGACTTTATGCTTATCCTGGTTTGAATAAAGGCATAAAGGGCATGCTCATAGCACTTTCAGATAACAAAAAGTTGGAAAAAAAGAGTTAACACATTGAATGAGTGTCAGGATCCAAGGTCTTAACAAGCTAAGACACTGGGAAGTTAATAGCATGACATTTAATTAATGAAAAGTCTTACTTGGGTTCAAACGCCATCTACACAAGTGCAAGATGGGGGAGAAGTAGTCAGGTAACAGTTGATCTGAAGAAAATTTAAATGTTTTAGTGGACAGTAAGCTTAATAAAGGAGACAGTTAGATGACTCAGTGGATAGAGCTCTGGGCCTGGAGTCAGACACTGACTAACTGAGCAAGTTATTTAACCTCTATTGGCCTTAATCCCCTGGAGAAGAAAATGGCAAACCACTCCATTGTCTTTGTCAAGAAAACTGTATGGACAGTAGCGACATGGTATGGTCCATAGGGACACAAAGAATTGGAATCCACTGAAGAAGAACAACCACAAAGTTCAATAAGAAACAAAGAATGTGATATGGCAGTGAAACAAAGCTAATGTGATCTGAGCATCATTAATAGAGATAAAACTTCTAGGAACAGGGAAATGAGGATCCTATTGGACTCTGCCATGGAGTATTATGTTCAAATATAGGGGCTTTGTTTCAGAAAGGACAGTAGTAAACTAAGGAACATCCAAAGCAGGAAAACCAGATTAGTAAAGGTCCTCACATTCATGCTATTGGAGACTCATTTGGAGGAATTGGTAATGTTTACCCTGGAGAAGATTCAGGGATAGCACAATGTCTTTATTTTTTTTAAGAATTTGAAAGATTGTCATGTAGGAGAGGAATTAGACCCATTCTTTTTGGTTTGAGGTGGAAGTATCCAGACCCAGAGATGGAAGTTACAATGAGTCAAATTTAGACTTGCCATTCTGACATCAAGAAAAATTCCCTGCCAATTAGAGGGGGCAACTAGGTGGTGCAGTGGATAGAACACCAGTGCAGGAGTCAGGAGGACTTGAGTTCAAATCTCACCTCCTACACTTGACACTCACTAGCTGTGTGACTTTAGGCAAGTCACTTAACCCCAGTTGCCTCATCCTTGGTCATCTCCAGTCATCCTGATGAATATCTGGTCACTGGATTCAGATGGCTCTGGAGGAGAAGTGAGGCTGGTGACCTGCACAGCCCTCCCTCACTCAAAATAAAGTCAAGTGCATGTCATGTCATCATTTCTCTGATGGCATGGTCTTCTTTGGCAATGAAGGGCGAATGCACACTTGCCAATTAGAGATATATAAAGGTAGAATGAGTTGTTTTAGGAGATAGTGGCTCCCAATGGAGATCATTAAGCAAACACAGGTTGATTATGAATCAGAAGAATTGTAAATAAAATCCCAGGCTACCTATTGCTACCACCACAAGACAGATCGTAGATGTCCTGTCACTAGAAGAGGAAGTGTTTTGACCTTCAGACTCACAAGAGGTATTGGAAAGGGTCAAAATTCTCACCCACAGCATTGCCTTTTGGAGGTAAACTGGCTTCTGAACTAACTGTGCTCCCACAGTAAGTCCATCAGTACATCTACTTGGACAGCTATTGAAGATGGTAATGGGTTGGTCTGTAATCAAAAAGGAGATAACTGATGAAAGTGAAATATATTATATTTGTCTGAGGTTTTCAAGGATCCCAAGCTCCTCTATTGTACAAAAATCTATCTTTTTAAAAACTAATATCCTTCTAGTGATTCCATATAACTGTAAATCATGAAACATCATAGTCTTAGAAGACTCAAAGTTTCAGGTAACCCCCAAGCAATGAAAAAAAAAACAAGATGAAATAAAATAGATATAAGTAGTCTACAGTATATTGTCAGTGATGATTCACATGCAAGAATTTGTAGAAAAGATGGCATCTTAGGTATCTGTGATTGGAATAGGAGATCCGCCAATCATTAAGATAAAGAGGAGGTAGTTTAAATGCTGCTTTAGATCCCATGGAATATCATATGATATATTCCTTTCTCCCCTCCTAAGATTCTGTGTATATATTTTGTGGAAGATTTATGGGAGAACTTGAAGAAGAATTATATAATGTGAGGAAGCTTGAATGGATGATTCATTATACTAATGGGAAAAGATAAGGAAATCAACAAAATCACTGATGTATTGATATAAATTATTGAAATAGGTATACACGTCTTATTTCCCTTAATGAATTTTAACCTCCTAAGGTTAATGGTCATGTCTTATTCACCTATGCACTGCTCATAATGGACTATCATATTGCCTTGAATGTAGTCGGTGCTCTAAAAATGTTTGTTTAATGGAACTGAGTTGCAATAGTGATCAAAGAAGTAGCAACTCCCCACTAAGGATTAAAAATCAGAGAGGCCTCTGTTCTTTTAATGGGATAGGCATGAGCTAGGAAAGTATGATGGAATATTGGTTAACTCTTTCATCAGTCATTTTCTGGCCCCTGAGAAAGCCCACTTCTCTTGAGATTAAACAACAGAACGGAATAGTACTTTTCAAGTCCTTAAATGTTAGGATGTTTAAAATGAGAAAGTTCTGATATAACTGTGCACTGATGAATTCCTTCCCAAAGCTTTAGTTTCCATGAATTTCACATTCACTTCAGACAGACTTCATTTCATTGTTAAACTTAAATCCCTTTCTTCAAGGTAGAAGAGGAAGACTTGTATATGTGAGGGGAAACTATTCACTAGCAAACCAGCAGAAGACAAGCTACTTATGAATGGGAAGTGAGAGGAATTCTGAGGCTATAAAGCACCTTAATGGGATGTTTTATCAGATTGTTCAGATGTGCATGGTAAAGGAGTAAATAATAAATACATGGTGGAACTGTGATTTTTCCCCCCTTGCTTTGAAGCATTTGCAGAAGAGTGTGCCCAGAATAACTTAATGATTTTGAATTGGTTCACCCTTAAATTTCCAGGCACCTGGGAAAACTTTAAATATCTGACAAATGTTCTAAAGCATAATTAACTCCCTACAAAATGGGCCAGTGTTAAATATGTGGCTTGAACTTGGATAGCAAAATCCATAAAAAGTATGTTAATAAAATGAAATAACCTTTTATAAAAAAAAAAGAAAGAAAGAAAAAAGTCATAGTGGCTCTTCATTTGTCTTCCAGCCAGGAAGGAAAGCTTGCTTTGCTTCTGATGCCCATTCTGTAGATAAACAGAAGACTTTTTTCATTGGAACTCTCCATTCAATGCCTTTTCAGGAGCTGTGAATTCACTCTAAAAGCACCTATCAGCATGAATAAACTGATAAAAGCAGATGGTGTGAAATGCCTTTCACTTAACTAACATGCATGACTCCAAATGCTAGGGCTCCTACTGCTTTCATCTGAAACCCAACCCCATGATGACAGTAAACATGACTTGATGGAGGGCTCTCCTCAAGAGTTACAAGATCTTTGGACTCATTGTTATGTGTGATATTTCAGGGAAAGCTTTGTCAAGAGTTACAAGATCTTTGGACTCATTGTTATGTGTGATATTTCAGGGAAAGCTTTGTCAGGGATAATCCATTTCTGTACCCTCTTTCAGAGTATCTCTTGTGACTGTGGTTTTCCACAGCATATAAAAGGGGAAATTCATAAAAACAAAACAAAACAAAACGAAAACTATTCACCATTAGGAGAATGTTTTGTGTGCTGGAAAGTTAAAAGGAAAATTTAATAACTTCTATTGGATTTGTCTGAAGCAGGCAAATATTTTGATCTATCCACAAATTCAGGGGTGAAATAGTGGTTCCATTCTGATTTTTTAACATTGGCATATTTATTTTCTACAGCAACAGAATAAATCATATTTTGTAATCATCAAAAGGAAGCTAAAAGAAGTCACTCTCCACAAAGTGTTTAGTCACTTCGATGGAGTCACTATGCTGACTTTTACAAAGTATTTCTCAAGATTGGAGTCTTATAAAGTTGCCTTGAGAGTTCAGTAGTCTTTACATAATTAAAGATCTGCATGAATATATTTATGTTTTGTGCTGGTCCAAATCACACTAGAAAAACCTACCAAGATACATCACAGAGAATTTTGGAAGTTAAGAAATAAATGGCACTAGACATGTAAAGAATAATCTATGACTGATAAGTTCAAAACTGTGAGGGAACAGTTAGATTTACATTTAGTAAATTATAAAAAGAGACAGTTTCTAATAGTTGCCAAATTTTGTCCCACTTTGCCTTTCAAAGAAATGTCCTATTTTTTGGATGGTTTTTATATATTCCTAAGTAATTCCATCTCTCCAAATCTATTTTTTAGGAAGAACCGTTAGTAGTTTCTTCACATCCATGGATTTCCTCATATCCATGGATTTTTAAAATCCCCGAAGTTGGGTATAATGCATGTAATGTTTCACTTTGATTAATACTTAGAATAAACTGATCCTCTTACTCTTCTGGGAAACTTTTTTTCAGTTTGTTATTTGACAAGGGTCCACTTTTTTCAGTTGTCATTCATGATTGAGAAATTAAACGAATTTCAAAATTTAAAAAAGAAATGTTTCTTGTTAAGACACTTGTGAAAACATTTTCAGTCCCAAATTTCCTTAACAAGAACTTTTTAAATCCCATTTTACACTAAATGAGGCTAAAAGACTTTCTTGTATCTCATTACAAATATCTGCTTCCATTCATAAAGAAATCCATTATTCTAGGATCAAATCAAATCCTTACATTAATTTTAACAACAAAATTTAGAAATTTGCCATTTGTTTCTCTCAAATGACTCAGTACAATCTGCTTAAAGAATGTCCTTCTAAGTAGAATTCTTTGTGATTTAATGAGAGTGTAAGGAGGTACACTTTTGGAAAGGAAAAAAATCATCTGTTTAGAACAAGGAATCAGCCTATTCCAATCAGCAACATATTACAAATTAGTTCCACTTGTAGTCAGTAAAAACAACCAATCCATTACACCTGGATTAGCTAATAATGAAAATGATGAGCATGGTTTTTCACTCTTTTGAAGAGCATGTAAATTCATGTCTGTAGGATTGAACTGGCCAAAGATAATGTAAATGCAGACAAATTTCTGCCATCTAATTGCTCTACATCACCTCCTCCACCACCCACACACAAACCATCCCATGATCCAACCTTAAAGCTGTGTGCAAAAGGATACTAACACAAGAAGTGCAAAGAGAAAAAAAAAAGGTACCTTTTACAGACTCTCAATATTTTATTGGCAAGGGGTGTTGAAACAAAAAACAAGTTTAGCAGATTTGTAACTGAATTGCTGAGGTGTTTTCAGGGTTTTGTGGATATTTCATTTAGGATGTTTGGGCTTATTAAGCATTTATTTGTATCTCTATCTTTAGGTCTTATCATCATAGAAATTTTATTTAATTTCATCACTAAAATAGAGTGGTGTGGTTGAGTCGCTTTCAGTAATGTCCAATTCTTCATGACCTCATTTGAGGTTTTCTTGGCAAAGATACTGGAATGGTTTTCCATTTCCTTCTCCAATTCATTTACAAATAAAGTACTGAGGCAAATAGAGTTAAGTGACTTGTCCAAGGCCACACAGCTAGTAAGTGTCTGAGGCCATATATGAGCACAGGAAGATGAGTTTTCCTGACTCCAGGTCTGTTATTCTATCCACTGAGCCATCCAGCTGAAATAGAATACTTTGCTATAAATACTAAACGTATAAGTATGGGCAACATTTGTACTTCACAACGAGTTATGTGAATTTCCCAATAATTTCTACCTAGCGTAGAGAAGGTAATCTGATATAGCAGGAAAGGCATTGATTCAAGTCAGAGGGCTGAGACTCAAACCCGACTTACCATTTCCTACCTTTATGACTTTGGGCAGGTCTTTACCTAGTGTCTCAGTTTTCTAATCTGTCACTCGATGGCCTCTGAGGTCCCTTCCTGCTCTAGAACTATGATTTCATTATTTTCTATGTGTATGAGAGCTTTATTAAAAATACTAGTTTCTAGTTCCTCAAACCTGGCTCTTTCTAAGACTGATTGGTAGATGATTCTTTAGTTTCAGATTTTTGCTATTTGAAGAAAATTATTTTTTTTCATTTGTTTAAATACGTAAAGGAACTTTGCCCCAACCTGAGTAGACAACTAGATAAAAGGTGCATGATGAGGGATATGAAAAATACACAGAGTAGTACTAATGAAAAAAGCATAATCTCCAGAATCAGAGGTCCTGAGATCAAATCCTACCTCAGCCACTTACTAATTATGTGACCCCTTTAACTTCCCATGGCCCCCATTCTTCATTTCCTAAAATGAAGGACTTGGAATAGATGATTTACGAGGTACCTTCTCTAAATCTATGATCCTACAAACTGTGGACTATTCTTTTTACCCCAAATGTCATTAGGTTGCCAATTAATCAAAATTATTGTTGAGGGCATAAGTTGTCATGTTTCATGTTTATTATAGATTGTAATTTAAATTTTCAAATAAATATTTACTTGCATACTTTTCTAGTACCAAAAATATATTTCACCATCCTATAAGGATCATTCTCTGAGATTAACTGAAAAGCCTTCAAATGCCCAAGGGCTATTTGACTTCTAAAATAATTTTTGCAATTAAGTAAAATACCTATTCTGTTCAGTTTTAAGATTTCTACTGAATAGCTCCCCACATTGAATCATAAATTATTCAATACATTTATTAATATTAAGGATGGAAGAGGTATTTTTTGATACAGTGGAAAATACATAGTATACTTCACAGTATACAGGAAAAGGTTAAAAATAGGTAATCATGGATGTATTTTATGGGTATATCACAGAGGATTTTATACATGATTTTCTGATGCCGCAGGGTATTGTTACTTACATGGGGACTGGGTCAGAGAATATGTATTATTAAACATGGCATTTTTATCAACTGTCCATCAATTAAAACAAGGAACCTACTTATTCTATGGTCTGAGAAAGTGTTAAGAATGCAACATGTTCCAAGGCATAGAAATGGATGGTCATTTTAAAGCCTGGAAACTGGGCCAAAAACGACGTGGTTAGGGGAAAAGTCCATCTGCTTTAGAAAATTATATCATTTAGCTACTGAATATTTTCAACTTACCAAGAGTTATATTGATGTACTATTGTGTTTTCCAGGTAAAAAAAGTTTTATATTAAGGCATATAATGTACATATATGCAGTTAAAGAAATGCTTACTATATCTTTAATTTCAGCTATTTAATATATGAAATGATATATATGTATGTATGTGTATATATGTATATTTTACTATTCTATTGCACTAAACATCAACCCAAAACTTAGAATAAAGTGGACTTTTGTATTGCTTTTCCAAAAATTATTTTATTTTTTTCATAGAAAAATAAAACCAGAGCACTGAAGCTTCATGCACAAGGCATATACTATATAGTGACATTAGAAACTATTTTCCCCACAAGAAATGTTTGTGAATCCAACATAAACTGTGCACATATTACAGCAAATATTCATTCTATTTATTTACACTTTGGAGCAAATAAATAAATAAATAAATAAATAAATAAATAAATAAATAAATAAATAAATAAATAAATAAATAAATAAATGAGTGAATAAATGAATGAATGAATGAATAAATAAAGTAAATAAATATAGATAAATAAAAGAGGTGTTATAAAACACCTCTTTTAATTTTTTGCAAGTCTGGGTGAAAACTTTTAAATAGCAATTACGAATTAAAAAGAAAATAGTAAGTGAAGTGGGATATGATTTCAGTTCAATATCAAGTATTTGTTTCAATTTATCAAGCATTTTATTACATGTCTACTATGTGCAAGGTATTATGCTACCTATCGGGGAACAAAACAACACAATTCTAGTCTCAAGGAGCTTACATTCTGGTTTCAAGAAACTGTATCCACAAATGGCATTGAACGCAAAATATTAATAAAGTAATTTTTGGAGGGAGGTCACCAGTACAATATAAGATAGAAACAAGGCGGGGAGGGATGGGAAGGCTTCCAGAGGGTACATTGTACATGTAGGATGGAGTAGAATAAGGACATAACTTTCATAGCAGTAATGATAATGTTGATTTGAAGGAAGGAATGGGGATGAAAAAAATGGCAAATTCTGAGGTCTGCCTAATAGTCAAGGTGTTACTTGGCAAAATCCAAGGGTCTAGCAACTTATTGAGGGTTCTGCATCTTATTTAGCTCTGGCTTTGGATTTCACTCCAATGCTGAATACATTATCTGGTATGTGGAGAAGGGTGTGGCTCAGGAGAGTCATTGGTTCTACAGTAGTAGCTTCTGTGTATAAAGCACTTATAACCAATGAATAACACACTTATTTGGGTAATTTCTTCTTTGAAACCTCCAAAAGAACATCTCTTGGGCAGGTAGTAATAGCCATATTTCAGCCCACTAGGTATCTGTCCCCTTATCCATTGGTTTTTTGTTTTGTTTTTTTGTTTTTGTCTTTTTAATGGATCCATTCTTTCATCAGTGTGAGAACTTCCTCCACTAGCACAAATCAAAACCTATTTCTGCATCCTCCTCCAGTAGAATTCTTGTTCATGGACTTTGTGGAAGATCTGATAGATTGTGAAGCGATAACAGCTAGCAGCCTGAGTCCAAGACGACTCTAAGTTGTCCCTAGAAGTTGACTGTCACTCTAAAAAAACAGTGAGCATGTTTTCCTGGTGCCTAGACTGGCATATTTCCAGGAATCTTGTGGGCAACTTTAGATATAGAGAGTCAGGTTCGTAATAGAGTAAGCCTTGATACTGGAACATGGAGAGAGTGAGAATTGACTCCAATGTCTCTTACTCTTGCTACAAGACTGACCTGCTTTGCTGATAATCTATGATTTGAATTATATCTATGTAACAGTTTCCATCTATCTATCATATTTTTTCTTTACCCCTTGAACTTATTGGAAAGGTCTCAGTTTCTTGGTCCCCGTGATCAGGAAAATCTGCATACAATTTTTTGGCCCTCCATACCAGAGAAGAAGTCTGAATTATTATGGTATTAAAAGATAAAATAGGTTGATATTATACAATATGATACATAAATTTTATGCATTTTAGAGTTTCTAAACTTTTTCTATATCATCTGCTGGTCTTTGTGTGTTGCCTGCAGCTTCCCAAAAACTTCCAAAGAATCTTACTTAATTTCTTAGGCCAACCTGGAATGTATCAAAACCAGAAGGGGGAAAGTCATAATGTATAAGGGAGAATGGTAGCTCTAAATATGTGTTTCATATTTATAATAAATATATAATAGCATTATATACGTATATATTTACATCTATATGTATATATGTATTAGAAAACCAAGTAATAGAGGTGCAAAGTAGATGGTGTGAGGAACAGACTATGGACAGAGTAAACATTGTGCTTAGAGAATTTAGTAGTATGAAGCTTAAAGAGAGAGAGAGGAAAAAGTAATTAAAGAAGGACATGGTTATGAGGAAGCTGAGGAACAATAAGGCCTTTCCAATTAAGATCAGAGGGTAAAGAAACTATACCCATGATTACTGCTAATGTTTAATATCGTCATTCAGTCAGTCAACAAGTATCTAATAAGTTCTTATGATCTGTCAAGCACGGTACCAATTCTAGAGATATAAAGAAATCCCAAAACAACCCTTGATCTCAAGAAGCACATATTCCAATGGGAGGGGGAGGAGTTGACAACATGTTAATAATTAGATACATATCAAATCTGTACTGTGTAAATGGAGGATAATCTCAGAGAAGACACCAACAACTTGGGGTACACCTGAAAGACTTCCTGTACAAGATGAGATCTTGAAGAAAGGAAACCTAAGAGGTGGAGGAGGGAAGGGAAAGTATTTCAAGCATGGAGGAGAGCCAGTACAAAGACACAGAGTTCAAACAGCGTAATTAGGTCAGAGAAGCTGGATCTAAGGGTGTATAGAGCTAAGTAAAGAGTAAATAACTGTAGAGGTAGGAAGGGACCATTTGTAAAGGATTTTAAATGTCAAGCAGAGTTATTCAGTTCAAAAAGTAATTGGGAGCCAAGGGCATTTTTTGAGTTGACAGATGATACAGTATGACCTACATTTTAAGAAAATCACTGTCAGCTAAATGGAGGACCAACTGAAATGTGGAGAGACTTGGGGCAGGGAGATAATTTAGAGGGTGACTGCAATAGTGCAAGTGAGGGATGATGAGAGCCTGAATCATGACTGTGAGTAGAGAGAAGGGGATACTTATAAGAGAATCTGCTAAGGAAGAATGACAAGAATCAACAACCAATTTGGATGTGTATGGGCCCTAAAATGTCCAATCTGCAAGAAAAAAACTACTGACACAAAGTTCTAAGCCAATAACCATTTATTATTAAAGGGACTTGGACTCCTTTAATGAATTAGACACCAAATCTTCCTCACAATCTGAGATGCCCACTTCCTCCAGGGCCTTAATTCCATAGCATTTGATAACCAAGCAACATGGGTAACACAAACTAAAAATACAAAATCTCATTGATGGATAGACTTTGCCCTTGACCCTCCGAGAGGGTCTACACAAAAAACAGAATCCCATTACTGGACAAATGAGTTGATAAGCAGACCTTGATAGACCTGTCTTGACTTTTCAGGAGGTCCTACTGAACTGACAAGAAGACTCATGGTCTGGACTGATAAACAGATGTCAAAACATCTACATGGGCCAATGAGCTGTTGGATAAGCAGGCTACAGGCCAGCAACCAGGTTCACTCATTAGTCAAATGCTCATAGCCATCTCTCCACATTGGACAATAGGGGGATGATGAAATAGTCAGGGAACTTTCCATATCACTGAGTCACCTCTGTCGCCTTGGGCCCCTACTCAGCAGGAAAAAAGAGTGGAGGTCCTCTAGTTCACTTCCTTTGATTAAGCAAATCAACTTCATAACGAACAAGAAAACTTATAGTAAACTTATGATTTTGTAATGTATAGCTTACATATGTATGTATGTGTGTGTGTATATATATGGGGCAGCTAGGTGGTGCAGTGGAAAGATCACCAGTGCAGGAGTCAGGAGGACCTGAGTTCAACTCTCACCTCAGACACTTGACACTCACTAGCTCTGTGACCTTGGGCAAGTCACTTAACCCCAATTGCCTCATCCTGGGTCATCTCCAGTCATCCTGATGAATATCTGGTCACTGGATTCAGATGGCTCTGGAGGAGAAGGGAGGCTGGTGACCTGCACAGCCCTCCCTCACTCAAAACAAAGTCAAGTACAAGTCATGTCATCATTTCTCTGATGGCATGGTCTTCTTCAGTAACAAAGGATGAACATACACACACACATATGTATGTATGTGTATGTATATATGTATATATATGTATATACATATATACATACACATACATCTTTTATAAGAGTTCAGGGCCTTTAAAATAAAGAACCTATCCTACTTAATTATTCCTGAATGTACATGTATTAATTAACTAAATGTATATTGATAGATAAATATAATGTTAATAATTACTAACAATCACTATCCCTATGAAATTGCAAAATGATTAATACTAATTGGGACAAAATAAAGGTCCAATCATCTATTTCATATGTGGGATAAGAGACAATGAGTGAGGATTGACACTGAAGGATACTGGGAGAATGGCAGTTCGTAATAAGGAAGCTTAAAAGAGGAAAGGGTTTGAGAGAAAAGATCTCAAGTTCTGGTTTGAGTATTTTGAGTTTCAGATATGTTTAATGAGTAAGAGTAATAGATGACACCCACATGCTGCAAAGGTAAAATCAATAGGCCTTGGCAACAGTTTGTATATGGGGAATAGGAGATGATGATGTGATCAAGATGACTCCCCAGGAAGTGGGAGGATAGTGTTGCCTTCTACAGTAATAGGGAAGGTAAGAGGAGAGGACGGTGTAGGGGGAATAATAATCGGTTCCATTTTGGACATGTTGAGTTTAAGATGTCTAATTGACATCCAGGTTGAGACATCTGAAAGGCAGTTTGAAATGCGAGATTGGAGGTCAGGGGAGAGTTTGGTAAAGACTGAGTAAAAATAAGAATCCTTATCATAGAGAAGGTAATTTAAGTCCATGGGAGCTGATGAGATCAGTAAGAAAAGTAATGAGTTCCATATTGTAGGAGGTCTTCACGCAAAGGATGGCTAACGATTTGCTGCAGAGTTAACTCCTTTTTATAGATGGGTTGGAGTAGATGGCAACTGAAGTCCACTCCAAATACAAAATTCTGAGATTCTCTAAGTGTCTGAGTAAGGAACCCTAGCACTTTACCAAGTGACTTTCACCATCGGTGGTTGGGATCATCCCTAGAGTGGACTTTAATTCAAGGAACCTTGGGACATTGAGAATGAAGTCAAATATCACTTGCTCTTGCTACACTATTAGACTACTCTCTTTTATGGCAATATATTCTTAATGATAAACTTTAATTCTTTAAAGAAGTAAATTCTTTCTCAAATAAGTATTTAATAAAAACTTTTTTAAGGCAAAAGTATTTTGATGAAGAAATTTAACTTGCAAAGTTGTCTTTTCAGGCAAAAATGACAGAAATATTTAATGTGCACAAAAGTCATCACCTAAAGTTGTTAAACACATTAATATTATGTGCAAACTTTTATGAAACTGTTGTATTATTGCTTTTAAAAATATACTTATCCAATAAGAAATTGGCAAGGTAAATTTCAAATTCCAAATAATTCTATGCTGCTAGTTAGGGTATTGATGAATTAAGTAAGCACGGCTGTGGTATCTACAAGGGAGAGACCAGTGTAGCAAGGAGGAGGTTAAAAATCTCAACAATCTGGGTAGGATGGGAAAGTTTGTCTTAGTGAAGATGAAATGATAACTAAGTATAATTGTAGAAGTCTGAGTGGTGACAGGTAAAGAGACTGGATGGAATGGAGCAGAATCAAATTAGAGATCTTGAAAATCTTAGCGGGGGTGTGTTTGTGTTAACGTAGTTAAGGCTGTGAATTTACACAAGATTGGAGGAAATATGGTGGTAATGGAGATTGGTAGGTCTAAGGAAAGTGGTGAATTACCAACTTGGCAAAAAAAGGAATGATGGGAAAATGTAAACCAAAGGATTAAATCATATAGCAATGTAGAAATGAATCTAAAATTCATCATCTAGGGATGACTGCTATCAAATAAGCTTTAGATCTCAGGATCTGAATCTCATTGCAATATCACTGCACATCTTAAAAGCTGAGAACAGTTTTGATTCACCTGCCCATATACTTGTCCATTTGACTACTGCTCACAAAGTTTTCATTGGAGCAGTTCTGGTATTGTTTAGAATTCCAACAGAACCTGTTCTCTGATAGAGCCTCATCTCACCCACCCCAAGGGTCTTGACTCCCAGCTTACATAATGGATTTATAGACATGGAAAGAGTATTATAATTGATTTAATTAATGCATTGACTTCATTAACGTAACACAAATTTTCCCTCTACTTTTGTGGTTGCCTGGCAATTACTTGCTTCAAGATATTAGATCTTAGCAACTAAAATACAGTTTATGAATATAAAAAATAACAAAAGATTCTGTCATATTTCAAAAGGTATATTTAAAAGAGAAAAGAAAGGGATTTTAAAAATGGAGACTAGCTGAGCGACTCAATTTTTAAAATAGCAAATTTACTGCAATGAAGAAAATAAATGTGCATCACATTTTGGGGCCTATAAAACTGTTTTCTCAGAATGACCTAACCAATCTTTAGCCAGTTAAAGTCTGGGGGGCAGATGCTACCATCAAATCTGCACCACATATCTCCAAAATTGACTTTTGCTGAAAAATGTGTTTAGTGGATTGAAGCAGTCTCTGAATTTGCAGAACAAGAAGATCAAATAGGGCACATCCTCAGATCCACAGCATCCTCATCTGTGTTGGCACTAAGTCACAGACCCAATGTTTCCAAACAGGGGTATAGTTTGAACCAAACTTATAATGATGAACTAAAAACATTACTAAATCATACTGTACCATTGGAAAAAAAAGGCAGATGGAGGAACAACTTTGATCTTAAATTAATACCAGCCTATGTCAAAATAACATATGCACTTCAGTCCTCTCATGAGTGTAGTGGTTAGGTAAATATCTAGCTACATATGCTTTAAGACCTCTGCCAGGGAAGTTAGATGTTCACATGTGAGATCTGATGTCCACCCTTGGTCCATTTCTTATCTATATAGGTAGAGAGTGGCCATTATTATTTATTGTTCATCCTTTGTTTCAAAGAGGATCAGTGACAACAGGGGTGATGTCTTGACTTGGATGAAAATTTAATTTAAGAGAGGCAGAGTTGCACAAAGTCATCAGCCTCACTTGCTCTTTCAGAATCATCAAAGTCCAGTGGCAGGACAAAAATTAAGAAAACTGGAGATGTCCCAGGATGCGATGGATGACCTTGGCATCTTCAATGTCCCACCAAGCTCTAAGCCCTTCACAGTGCCTGCTTCAGTCACCTTCATGACTGTTGGAATAAATTGTTCTTGCCCATTCTGCCAGGGGAAATCTTCACATGCTTGAGATAAGACATCCCTCTAACTCAACAATAGGTTTGAATGCTGTCAGTTAACCTCACCCTTGTTGAGCCCATCTGCCAAGGCAGTTTTAGTGGGGTGTGGCCACTATGTATTCTGCAGTTTCTTAGAGCCATAGGTGGGAGTTGTGGGGCCAAGCAGTCCAGAAAAAGTTTCAGCAAGCCTTTACACCAGAGGTGCTAGTCCTCCTTGAATACACCGAGTCCTACATCTGGGCAAGTCATTTAACTCTGTTTGCTTCAGTTTTCTTATCCATTAAATAAACTGGAGAAAAAAATGACAAACCACTCCAGTATCTTTGACAAGAAAACCTCAAATGGGGTCACCAAGAGTTTGATACAACTGAAAAAAAAAACTGCAGGAGGGCTATGGATGATTCAAAAGTAGAGTGAGAATTTGGCCCTTTAGAAACTGCATTTAAGTATGGAAACAGTACTCAGGAGTAATATGAAGAAAAAACTTCATGATAGTTTATACCATCACATTTTTTCTACCCACTTACTCAAATCTAAATTGAATATTTTTAAATGCAATACCATTTAAAAAATTTTTTTAAGGATTCTTTGAAAATCTATTATAGTCATTTTGTAATGTATCACCATATTTCTTATTATTCTGCAAATGAGAAATATATAAGTATCTATAAATATCTATTCTGACTATATTGTTGATTGTGATGGAAGCTTTTATAATTACGGTGTCAGGGGATGGGACTCAGATGTTATAGAGTAACTGGGCAGAGCACTGAGGTGATTTGACCTCTGGTATAGAATGAGATTTATGTTATGTAACAAGCAAGTAATGTACCTTTTTTAAAAAAAAGAAGGAAAATTCAAGTAGACGCAGAAAAGGAGAAGGCAAGTAGTATGGCGAAAAAAATAATTACTCCAACGGGAGAACCAAAACAAAATATAAAACAGAAGAAAACCTAGTAGCTACTGTCTGGTTGGTCACACCCATACAATAAGCACCTAGTACAGTGCCATATATAGTATGGACACTCAATAAATTGTAAGTGAAATGAATTGGATAAGGAGCAGCTGTTCTTTGAGCCAGCCTCCATTCCTATAATTGTTGTACAGAATCACACAGAAGTTGTAGAAAGAGAGACACTGCCCAAAAGGCTCCAGCCAGCTTCAAGATGTGTGAGCAACCACAACAGGCTGGAACTTGGAAATATGTTAAGCACATGAATTTAGGTCTGGCTTCGTCATTTTAAATTGAGCTATGGCAATGGGAGCAAAGACCGTATCACCATCCAGGTCAGAGGCTGCGTATGAAAAAATAATCTGATCTATACTTCACTGATATGTATAACCTCACAGTTTCTATGTGTAGCCCATAGTCTTATGTGATTCAAGCTGCACAAATCAAGAATTTTTGTGCTTCTCAAAGGCAGCTCTATATAAATAGAGAGTTGCTACCATGTGTATAAAGTAGCTCCTAAGGGACAAGGATCTTGTATGCTCTGTGTTAAAGTGTCTGGTTAGTGTTTATACTTAAATATCTAAAACCCAATAAATATATTAGATGTAATGAAATTATTTATATAGTTTCATTCACAGCTTTAAGAAATGAACTCTTTTTTCCTACTGATACAACCATCATGGTATAAATGGTGTTCTAGATATCTTGGATCCCAATAATACCTCTGAGACTTACTAGATATGTTACCATGGACAAGTCATTTAACTTCTCTGAGCCTCAATTTTCAGATCCATAAAAGGGGACAATACTATCAGTAGTATCTACCTCAATGCTATTGTGAGATAATAAATTTAGAGTTCTTTGCTTAAAGCACTGTCTAAATGTCATTATTTATATCATTATTATTATTTATATAGCATCTTCTTTACGTTTTACAAAGTGCTTTACATAATTATTTCAAAGGTCCTTCTTAGAAGAGATGCATCCAAACCCCTTTTCGGTACTGAAATATACAGTTATCCCTTCCACTTCATGAGGGTCAAGGGGTGTGGCATCCATGTGATCTGAAAAATCTGCACAAAAATTTGTGACCCTTTGCACCAGAGAAGTCTGAATTACTATGGCATTAAAAAAGAAAATATGTTGATATTATACAATACTACACACATATTTTGTGCATTTCTGATTTTCTAAACTTTTTCTGTGTCATCTGCTTGCCTTTGCATATCTTCTGTGGCTTCAACAAAACTTCCAAAAAATTCCCATTTAATTTCTTATACCAATCTGGGATATATCAAAACTGTGATAGGGAAAGGCATAATGTGGAAAGGATAACTGCACTAGCATCTGCTTTTTTGTCACCTGAGTCCATATGGTGGGCAGAAAGTCTGATAACCAATGGAAGAATGTGTGGGGAGCTTTGAAGAAGAAAAGCTAGTGATTTAGACCATTTTTTTTTATTTTCTCTAAGTAATATTCTCTCTGAGTCTCAATTCTTTCCTCAAAATGTCTCATGTCAGGGCAGCTAGGTGGCACAGTGGACAGAGCCCTAGAGTCAGGAGGACTTGAGTTCAAATCTGGCCTCAGACACTTACTAGTTGTGTGAACCCTGAGTAAATCACTTAATCCTGATTATCTCAAAAAAAATTTTAAAATTTCCTTATGCAGTCCAGCATCTAGTGTTGGTCCACTCATTCCCTACCATCATGGGAAGCAAAAAGTAGATGAAGACATGACAGGACATCAGAGGACTGGAAAAGACCTAGGATGCCCCTCATATTCCAAGTGGGGAGAAAAAGGTGAGAGAAGAAAGAAATAAACCTACTAGATGCTAAGCACTATGCAAGTGCTTTACAAATATCTCATTTAAGCATCACAAGAACACCATTATCCCAAATTTATAGATGAGAAAACAGTAAACAGAGAAAGTGGCTTGCCCAGGATTTTTAGGTCTGGGGCCAGATTTGAACTCAAGGCCTCATGACTTCAGGACCAGAGTTCCGTTCACTTCCTTATCTAGCTACCTAGAGTCCTGAGGAATCAATAGGACAGACATGATCATCTCTATTTTAAACAATTCAAGTCAATTAGGAGGTTCAGTGGGATCAAACAGGGTGTCCAAAGGGATGCACCTAGTAAAGAAAGTGGTTGGATTCAAGTCAATTTCAGGCATTTTCCACAAATCCAAATCAGTATTTTTAAATTGAAAGCAACCTTTTTTATTATCTGATGAGTATAGCCTACCATTCATAAAAGTATTAACATCACATGAGGAGAAGGTTTCTAAAAGGAATGCAATTCATTCTTTCCAGTCATTAGTAAAAACCAAGTTGACATCATCGCACTTTCCACTTAGAACAAAACCCTGCACTGTGGCAGTTGTGGAATCTGAGCCAGCCGCTGCTTGCAGTGGAAGGAAGTACTAGAAGAAAAGTTCAGACAAGCCTGTTGGTATTTTCTCCAAGCACAAATCTGCATAAATATGTACAGTGATCCTCACCCCAATGTGGTCACCATTTCACAAAGTTATTTCCTTATTGGTGTCATGTTTTTCATCCTCTTCTCTTCCTATTCTTTTAGTATTTCAAGTCTTTAGAATAAGTGTGAGCTGCTATTTAACATGGTTAAATGTTTCCTAACTCTTTTATAACAATCATCTAGAGGTGCTTGCCTTTGTCGAGCTGAAGCCATACCTGGTGATGAAATCTCCCATTTTTCTTTTTCTTTCCTTCTCTTATTTTTTTATTTATTTATTTTTTAATTCTACTGCATTCCATAGTGAACTGTTACAATCCAATAGAATGACTGGAGTTAGCTTCCTAGATTTGTACCTTGGGGAATTCACTAAAACAGGTATGTATTAAGCACCCATTATATACATCTGGAGCTATCAGGGACTTTAAAAACCAACTAATCAAATTCTCATTTTATAGATGAGAAAACTGAGGTCCAGGGAATTTATGTTACACAAGGGCACATAGGTAGTAAAAATAGCAGAGGTTTGAGTAGGTTTCTGGATACCTCCCACCCAAAGTCCACCTGGAAACATTTAGGCTGTGAAAACCCACAAATCTCAGGAGTGTTAATGAGGGTTTAAACTCCTTCCTTTACCTGCGGGAGAAGTTGTCTAAATCTTTCCAAGTATTCCATTACATAAGGCACATCAGAGGCAGGATTTGAACTATGGTCATCTCATTCAAAAGCCCAGTGTCCTTTCCAAAATGTTATTCGTAGGGGACAGGTAGGGGAAGAGGAAAGGGGGAGTGAAAGGTATAGAAGAAAAAGAAGGAGAAGAGGAAGAGAAAAGGGAAAAAGAGGAAAGGGGGAAAGAAAAGGGAAGAAGGAGGAGAAGAGGAAGGGGAAGGGAGGAGGAAGGAAAGGAAAGAGGAGGAGGAGAAGGTAGGGAAAGGGAAAGAGTAGGGGAAGGAAAAGGGAGAGGGAAGGGGAAGGGGAAGGCAGAAGATCCCCACCCTCAATGAGTTTCATTTCTAAGGGAGATAAACCAGATACACAGCTAAATAAATACAAGATTACTTAAGGAGGGAGTAAGCAATAACAAATGAAGACATAATTATGACTTCACATAAAAAGCCATACCAAACCTGAGGTCTAAAGGAGTTATGGATTTTGAGAGAGAGAAGGGAAGAAGACAGACATTCTTAGCATTGAAGACAGTCTACGAGAAGACTCAGAGACAGGATTTGGAAGGTTAAATTTGGGGAGTACAATTGGTAGTCCTGTTTGAATGTATCAGAGAGTACGCCAAGTTAATATAAAATTTCTAGCAAAGTAGTTTGGAGTCAGATTGCAAAGAGCTTTAAATGCCAGGTGGAGAGTTTTGTATCTTGTTTCAGAGACCTCAGGAAGACACTGGAGGCATTTGATCAGGTGACATGGTCAGAGGTGTGTCTTGGTAGCTATGTGGAAGATGAATTGGAAAGGAGACAGACTGGAAGCAAGGGGGTCAATGAGAGGATATTATAATTATCTGAGAAGAGAAAATAAGAGTCTGAACCAGGGCACTGGCCATATGAGTTTACAATGGAGGATAGATCTATAAGAGATATATAGCTAAACATGGAGATGACAAGTAATTGAATATACAATATGAAGAAGAAAAAAGAGTCAGAAAAGAATGACTAAGGTTATGAAAATGAGTAACTAATTATATGGTAGTACCCTCATCAGAAATTAAAATATTTGAGAGGGAATGGGGTTGGGGAGAAGGTTATAAGCGTAGGTTAGGGCATATTAGGTTTGAAATGTTAAGAGAACAGTCAGTGGTGAACAGAACTGGCAACAGCAGATGACAATTCAGGAGAGAAATTAGGGCTGGATTTAAAGATTTGGGAGACATCTGTATAGAGATGGTAGTTGAACCCTATATGAATGAATGACATCACCCAAAGAGAAGGATATGGAGATAAGAGAAGGGGACACAGGTCAGAAGCTTGAGGAATAGTTACCCAGAGAACAACCTTCTCACATTTTGTAAGGTGAGAAGCAGATGAAGATCCAGCAAAAGCTGGATTGGTTAATTGATTAATCACTTGATTAATTGATAGGGATCCCACAAACAGGTAGGAATAAAATCAATAGAGAATGATGTCCTGGAAACCAAAGAAGGGAAAATTATAGAGAGAAGTGTCTGATAATTCAAGGAGGATAATTCAAGTCAGAGAAGAGATCACTGAATTCCACAGGTAATGCTAGTGGCCTCAGGAAGAAATTTCAATTGAGTTCTTGAGGAATAGCATGACACAAGAAATAGAGAAGTGAGTTGGAGGTGAGGAAGTGTAGGCCACAAGCACAAAAGGAGTCTGGCTGTAAAAGGAAGAAGAGATGTAGGACAATAGGACAATTGAGGTTCAACTGAAGGGATTTTTGCTCACAGTGAGTACCTAATAAGTACTTGTTGAATTAAATTTCGTCATCACTGGAAGAAGGGTCATGTTAAAAATAGGAGTTACTCCATCATTAAGCAGTCTAGTATCTTTGAAAACAATGGAAAAATTCTCAAATGCAATAGTGTCTGATTTCCTACTTTGGTTCAGTTCTAGACCCATATGCACCTGTAATATTTTTTAAGATATATTAACCCAGCAATTAAAAGAGCTGCCCATCCAAGTATAAAGTGAGAAATTTACATTTTTCATCCACTTTGCTTTTTCTAGCATCAACAGAAATGTTGGTAGCTAAACTGACTGACAGGTACAGAGAAGATACTTTCACATCTATTTTTGATTGCTGTTCAGTTGTTTTCAGGTATGTCCAACTCTTCATGACTCCATTTGGGGTTTTCTAGGCAAAGATATTGGAGTGGTTTCTCATATCCTTCACCAGCTCATTTTACATACAAGGAAACTGAGGCACACAGGGTTAAATGACTTGCTCACAGTCACATACCTAGAAAGTGTCTGAGGCCAAATTTGAACTCAGAAGGATAAGTCTTCCTGACTCCAGGTCTGGCAATCTATCCACTGTGCCATCAGCTGCCCTATTTTTGATTGACTACAACCAAAAAATTTTATTTTGTGATTTGGTAGAGTATAATAATCCCTCTTTAAAGACTCTTTTCCAGTAAGATGACTCCTGCATATATGTTTTTTTCAAAAATTGATTCCTTGAAAGACTACAGAGATAACTTTGACTGGTAACCTTACAATTGTTGCTGTCAATGAAGACATAAAACAGGAGTCTAACAAATTCACCCAAAGGTATTTGTTACTGCTAAGGATGATGACTAGAGCAGAATCCAGAAAGAAGATAGATTCCCTATAAATCATTAGGTTCCCTCAGAAGCTCCTGCTTGTAAATATGAAATCTTAGAATTTTACATCCTAAATAAGATGCATAGCCATTAAAAAGGGTTCAGGCTAATAATCCACACAGTGGATTAAACCCAGTGGATTAAATATATTTTTTCTCCAGCTTATGACATGCAGTGGAATGAAATATGAGCCAGAAATGAATGAAAAAAAGAAAGAAGTTTGGATTATATTTGGGAATTGCCCAGTGTTTTCAACAACTCCAGCCTTCCCCTAAAAAGCCTGACTTTTAAGCATCTCCCTGTAATGCTGTATGGCTGCAAATTATGAAAATGTATGACTGGAAAAGGAGGTGGGCTGCTCATGCCACTAGACTATTCTTTCCATTATAAGACTCCCATGTATATCACATTCTAATTTTTACCATAGTTTTCTATTTATAGATCTTAGCCTCTCTCCTACTAAAATGTAAGTCTGAGGTCAGAAACTATGCTATTTTTCTTATTTGTATAACATAATGTCCCATATATACTAGGCACTAAATAGGTATTTGTGGTTTGATCCAGCATTGACCTTGCAGCAGAGAGGGCAATAGAACACTGCATTGTCATAAGCAAATGACCTTTGATTCCTCTGACATAAGTGTTCATTTAAATACCTTTGAGGAAATTTTTTTAGGCTACTCAATAGGGTCTAAGGTTTTTAGGTACAACAAATCATACTTCAGGGAATACTAGAAGTGGGAAGGCTATTGGAATCTTTGCAAATAACCTACAGGACAGTATATTCAGAGTATAAAGGACCTTAAAGAAACAAAAACCCAGTAACAGTTACTGGACTAATATTTACCATATGGCCCATATGTTTTCAAATGGCAGAAGTGCAATTCCTTTCCCACAGCCCATTCGCAAGTAGACCTGACAACCCAGACCCACAAAAATCAAAGAGTATAATCCACTATAAATTCTGCTATGCTATATGGAATGAATATCTGTCAGACCTTTTTACTTAAACCTCTCTTCCTTTAGGAGAGGAGCATCTGGCCCTAAACTACACATTTAATTGAAAAATCCTTTAATAATAATATTAATTTTTATCATTTCATATCCTCTTGGTCCGTAACAACTAAACACACTAAGCATGTGCAAGCTTGAGCAAAGTTTCAAGGGAAAAAAATGGGGTGAGAGGGTGGAGGAAAAAGAAAAGCTGAAGATGAAAAGTCAGTGGGCATTGTTTGCAAAGGATTTGAATTAAGATAAAAAAAGAGGTGTTGGAAGTATTGTCTGAGGAAAGAGATTTTTTTCTTTAATTGATGACGTTTTCAAGCAGATAGTCCATTTGAAGCTTATCAAATGCACCATTTAGAAAAATAGCCAGGCTTCCAGAGAGCCAAGAATTCTGATCCTTTGAGAGTTCAGACCTACTTTTCAGTTGTTTTTATTTTAATGACTTTATTTACGTGATTTTATTTAACCCTCTTTTGCCTGTTTATCTTTTCATGTTGTCTGTTCGTTTTTATCATCTTTTTAAAAAGCAGAAGGGGAGGAGAGAAAGGAGGAGAGAGAAGGAGGAGGAGGAAGATGAGAAGACAGAGTAGAAGAAAAAAGAGAAGGGGGTAGAAAAGAGAAAAAAGGAAAGGAGAGAGAGGGAGAAAGGAGAGAGCGAGGGAGACAGAGACAGAAAGAGAGAGACAGAGAGAGAGGGGGGCAGAGAAAGACAGAGACAGAGACAGAGACAGAGACAGAGAGACTCAGACAGTGAGATTACCTCCGGTTAGTGGAAGTCTCTGGTTTGAACACCCTTCCAGAGAGCTAATCCTTGCCCCACAAGCCAGATCTGGGTACCCCTCCCCACCAGTCTTATGGGCAGACACAAAGACCTTGACCTTGGTCTGGCTGAGTTCCTGAGGCTCTGGGTAGCCCAGAGTGCTATGCTAAGGAGCTGTATTGGCAGCCCTACACCTGGCTCCCCAGGAGGATGGAGAGATAAACCAGCAGCATGAAAAGAATGAGGAAGGGAAAGGGAACGGTGGGCTTGTAGAAAAGCCCAGGCTATACCTCCTCTGGAGTCTGTGAAAGGGAGAAAAAGCCACTCCTTTGTTTGACCTTAGGAGAGTCCTACTTGTGTCTCAGGAGCTTTCCAGAGATGAAAGGCCAGACTGCTCTTTTTGAGCCCCCTCCCCACGCAGTTTGTTCACCGAATACAATGTAACACTTTTGTCTGGAGCCGCACACACCCTGGGGTGGGGATTCCTCTGCTGTCGCCATGGCTGGCCTGTCACACTGTCACCACTTCGGCACTTTCCCCCACCCCTCCCTACTTGCCTTCTTTCAAAGTGACCTAAATCTTCACTTCCATCGTTCAAGAGAAAGATAACCCTGTTTCCCTTGGCTGGGACGTCGGAACTCTCATTTTAAAGCCAGCCTCCCTCAGTAGAATACCAAATCTACCCCAGCAACGCTGAGAATATTTTCCGTTTGTATTCAGGGCACTTCGGGTTGTTTTATTTAAACCCAGTGGAAATGTGCTATTTAGCACAGGCGGCAGTGCATGGCAATAACTGTTTACACACAGCAAAATGGGAGCAGAGAAAAGAGGCCCCAAATGAGAAAGGGGGGGAGAGAGAGACAGAGACAGACAGAGAGAGAGACAGAGAGAGACGGAGAGAGACAGAGAGACAGAGAGGGAGTCAGAGAGAGAGACAGAGAGAGAGGAGAGACAGAGAGAGAGACAGAGACAGAGAGAGAGACAGAGAGGAGAGAGACAGACAGAGACAGAGAGAGAGAGAGACAAAGAGAGGAGAGACAGAGAGGAGAGACAGAGACAGAGACAGAGAAGAGACAGACAGACAGAGAGGAGAGACAGAGAGGAGACAGACAGAGAGGAGACAGACAGAGACAGAGAGAGAGGACAGAGACAGACAGAGACAGAAAGAGAGACACAGAGAGAGAGAGACAGAGACAGAGAGAGAGACAGAGAGAGACAGAAAGAGACACAGAGAGAGAGAGAGACAGAGACACAGAGAGAGAGACAGAGACAGAGAGAGAGGAGAGAGAGACAGAAAGAGAGACACAGAGAGAGAGAGAGAGAGAGACAGAGACAGAGAGAGACAGAGAGGGAGACAGAGAGAGAGAGAGACAGAGAGAGAGAGGAGAGACAGAGACAGACAGAGACAGAGAGAAAGGGGGAGGGAGACAGGGAGAGAAAAGGCCAATCTACAATTGCATTTAACACATTTAGAGGCAACTTCTTATCGCTCATTTTACTGTAAAAATTAACCAATAAATCTCTTGTTTTTAGATTTGGGTAGGTAGTATAAGGTTTGTTCAGGTGGTCTGGCTTATCTGCAAATATTTTTTTCCTTAAAATCAAGTTATATCCAAGAGTATTCTGGAGCCCCCTCATAAGTGCTCAGGAAGAAGGATTTTTAAATTTTCAGCACGAGCATTTACATCTCTGGAATCACTCCACATCAAGGCTTGATTTATTGTTTTATTGATTGTCTGGACTTCAAAAAGTGATAGAGAAAAATGTTAATAATGAAGACTAAACTTAAAAGTGTATTATTCTTTAACATTTTTTTCAGGCAGCTGGTTATTAAACTTTTACCAGCACACCTCCAATTACATCACTTAGCTGTCCCACTTCTTTCCAGGTGGTCAGTCAGAATTAAGTCATCCAAGTCAGAGTGAATGAATGTTCAGATTCTGGCTGAACCCAGTTACTATCCAGTAACTTCTTTACTAATAACTTGAGTCATGGGGCCTTATTTTCTTATCAGCATAATGAAGGTGTTGGATCAGATGACCTTTGAAGTCCCATACAGCTCTAAATCTTGTGAATGATTGTGATGCAATATGACTATAGATATCAGAAACCCTTCAATCCTGAGCGGATCCCCAGCTCCTGCAAATGCTGACAGCAGCAAAAATACTGTAAAAGGCCAGAATACATCGTGCTTTCCCAATGCACATCCTCTCTGATATCCTTAAAGCCCACCTAAACTATCACTGCAGCCATGAAGAGTTTCTTGACCTCCCAATGTCTCTCTCTACTCCCTTCTTTATTTTCTCAGCCCTCATATAATGAGGCAACTAGGTGGCTCAATGGATAGAGTTCTGGGTCTGGAGTCAAGAAAACCTGAATTCAAATCTGGCCTCAGATACTTGCTAGCTGTGTTAACACTTGAGCAAGTAACTTAACCCTGTTTGCCTCAGTTTTCTCATCTGTAAAAATGATCTGCAGAAGGAAATGGCGAGCCACTCCAATATCTTTGCCAAGAAAATCTCAAATGGCATCACAAAGAGCGAACAACAACAATACTTTATATTGGAAATTATTGAATATTTTATATTGGAATTATTGTAAGCTTCAGGAGAATAGTGACCATGTCTTACGTTATCTTTCCCAGTTCCTAGAACAGCTCTCTCTACAGAGAAGGTGATAAATTTGTTTGATTTGGTGGTCCAAAGGTATAAGGGGAGGGGAGGGGAGGTTAGGAGACAGGGAACATTTTATTCCAGATCATGATATTTTATGATTTAGAGTTAGAAGGCTGTCTAATTCATCGCCATTATTTTTCAGATGAGAAATCTAAGGCCCAACTATATGAAATGACTTACCCCCAGCCATACATAAATAGCAGAGCCAGATCTGAATCTTAGTTTTCTGACTCCAGATATCTATGCTCTTTACAATATCTTACACTTTTCTGTAGATAGAAGACTTCATTTTTTCTCAATTATTTATTCTCTGTGACTTTGCATATTGCTTCAACCGTTTGGGACTCAGTTTCCTGATCTATGAGGGTACTATACTAGTTGAAATCTAAGATTCTTTCCTGTTAAAGTGTTTACGAACTAAGTTAATGCAAAAGAAATACAGCTATTAAACAGGAAGACTTCAGAGAGCTCTGGAAGAACTCATATGAACTGATGCTAAGTGAAAGGCACAGAACCAGGAGAACTTTGTATATAGCAACAACCACAGTGTGCGAGGAAATTTTTCTCATGGACTTAGCCCTTTACAGCAATGCAAGGACCTAAAAAATTCCCAATGGACTCTTGAAGCAAAATACCTTTCACATCCAGAGAAAGAACTATGGAATTGGTTCGCACAATGAAGCAGATTATTTTCTCTTGTGTTTTGTTTTGTTTTGGTGTTTCTCATGGTTTCTCCCATTCATTTTAATTCTTTCATGCACCTATCCTCCTTCCTCAGTTTCACTAAGGTGAAAATGTATTTAATAAGAATGTATGTGTTAAAACCCATATAAGACTGCATGCCGTCTCAGAGAAGGAGCAGGAAGGAGGGGAAGAGATGGGGAAAAGATCTAAGATTTATGGAAGTGATTGTAGAGAACTGAAAACAAATAAATTAATAAAATAAAAAGATTTAAAAAATATACAGCTATTGGAAAATCTGAAGTTTCCACCTACCTCACTGGTTTTGTCTTAATGGAGATAATATGTGTAAAGCATTTTTAAGTACTTATGCATTATTTAAAACATCAGTATAATACATGTAAATATAATTTTCTTAGATCAACAGAGTTCCTAAAAATAATCTTCAGTGAGTGGTCTTGGAAGATGATAAGAATAAATGAAACATTTATCCATACATGTTTATAAATGTACCTATACACTGTTACAAATATATACACATGCATAATAGACATATCCTGACCATTTATAAAATCTCTTTATTACCGTATTCTCTTTGCCTCTTTTACCCATTCTGTGTTCAATTCAAGTACCATTACAATAAATTATAAACACCCTTCCATTTTTTTCTCATACTGTTTCCATCTTGCCTGAGGCTTCCTTGACTATTTCAGTTGTGATGGTTCAGTACAGACATGTGTGCAGCTTTCCTTTTACTATAAGTGTTCCAAGAGCTCAAACCATAATTAATCCATGCTGAAATAGGAAAATTGATCTCTGGGCTTGCCATTGACCATCATTCCCCATACCTCAAATGACAGATTGAAAAAATGGTTTTTAAAAATGGAAGATGAGTCACTGCTCTAAATGCATTAACGTCTGAAGGGAGACCAGGATGGGACTGGCAATGACAGTGCTCTAAGTGACTCCTTCAGTGAGAGTGATGGATGAGATGGTGATGATAATGGCAAACAAGTTCTCTCACTTTGACTGTTTTCACAGCCTCTTCCTATACCCAGATCTTAATTTTTTTCATTCTAAAACTCCATAGACACTTTTTGACTCTTCCAGCTCATGAGAAACAAGGTGATCTAGTGCAAACAATGCAAATTTCTGAGTCTGAAGACTTTGGTTTGAATTCTGGCTCTGCTACTTCCCTGTGTGACCAGGAACCAGTTACAAGGTCTCATGACCTGGCTTGAAATGAGGGGATTACACAATATCTAAGGACTTTTTCACACTTAGTTACTATGAACTCCATTAGCTTTTTATAGCTCACCAGTCATCCGATTAGGTCATTTCAGCCACCAAATATATTTTATATCCATCCTTCCTTTGCATTTGCACTGTCATCACTGTAATCCAAACTCTTATCCCCTCATACTTTGACTATTACAATTGCATCCTAACTGGTTTCCCTTCCTCCAGTCTCTCTTCTCCAGTCCATCTTGTATAGTACCTTAAAATTAAATTTCTGAAAACACAGCTTTCATCATTTTACTCCATAGATCAAAAGTTTTTCATGGTTCTTAACTGACCTCAAAATAATTATAAGCTATTCAAACTGGTTTTCAATACAGTACCATAACCAGAATTTTTTTGTGCCCAGGGCAATCAGAATGAAATACCCTCAGTTGAGGAGGTAGGTTAAAGTAGGAGGGAATGAGGAGAGGATGAAAGAGACCTGGGATACTGGGGTTGAAGGAACAGATGGGAATGTAGGCATATAAATATATATATGTGTGTGTGTGTGTGTGTGTGTATGCATGTATGTATTACATATATGTGTGTAGGTATATATGTGTATGTAGGTATGTATACACACATATGTATGTATATGCATATTTGTGTGTGCACTTTTTTTGGAATTATAAGATCTGAAAGTTTTTGCGGGCCTTTGGTATCCTCATGTCTTTCAGAAAGCATGAGAATAGATCTATCAGCCTCCACAAATTTGTTTTACCTATAGCAAGGACTTTCTCCTTCCTCAATAAAAACTTATTCTGTATGAACCTGATCTAGTCCCATCTTTGTTTTCTGTAGTGTCATTTCCCTTTCCTTGTGAACCACACGTAGAAGTTTCTAAAAATGGAAATTCCACTGTTTGTGATGGTGGAAATATTTTTTTTATAAAAATCTTTTTAGAAGCTTTGTAGTTTTTTCTGTTGTCTTCTTTTCAATTTCATTTTTAAATTTCCTTCAGAATAATTTTGCTTAAATGAGATTTTTATTATACTTTCTTTAAACTCATTTCTCCTCCACTGTTTCTTGCTTTCTTTTAAGGTTATAGGTCATAATCTTCCTCTATCTTCTGCAATATTTTACATGTATATTCCAAGCTGGTGTTTTCTTTGACTGCTATCTAGAGGATGGCAGTTTGGTGCATCTAGAGGAGAAACTCTGAATGATTTGGTGGGTTCCCCAATCCACTTGGATTTACAGGGTATGGACCCAGGATGGGAAACCTGCATCCTCAAGGCCACATATGACCCTCAAAGTCCTCAAGTATGGCCCTTTGACTGAATCCAAACTTCACAGAACAAATTCCCTTAATAAAAGGATTTGTTCTATAAAACTTGGACTCAGTCTAAAGAACATACCTAAGGACCTAGAAAACCACATATGGCATTGAAGTTGAAGGTTCTCCACCCCTGGTATGAATTTTTATTAGACTTGGAGCAAGCACAGAGATCGATTTTCCTATTTCAGCATGGATTAATTATGGTTCAAGCTCTTGGAACACTTGTAGAAAAGGAAAGTTGTACACATATCTGTACTGAACAACACAACTGAAATAGTCAAGGAAGCCTCAGAGATATTCTAAGTGGAGAGTAAGGACACAGAAGTAGGAAAATAGGAAACACTTTTTTAAGAAAGGCAACTAGCTCAGATTATATGATTTGTAGGTGACATTCAGGAAAGGAAGTAGTTTCCAGTAAGGCTGAAAAGGTGGGTTGGGGTAGAGTAATGTAAAGCTTATTTCAGCTTTGTATGTTATTCAGTAGGAAGTGACCATTAAAGCATTTAAGCTAGGAAATTAAATGTTCAAAGGTTGAATGACAAATATATTGTTACATAGGATGGATTTGGAGGATGTCATATAGAATGGAAAGATTGGTACTGAGAAGATTAATTAAATGATTACAATAACAGTCCATTTAAGGAATGAATTTCTGAATTAACATGGCTGCAAGTGGTATGAATCCTATTTTTCCCTCTCACTAAAAGAGTTAACAATCAGGCATAAAAACATCTATAAAGGAAATGTCTAAAAAGCCATGGAAATGGAGAGCAGAGCAGTGGGTAAAGCACAGAACATTGCCCCCTTCAGCTGTTTTCACAGCTTAATTAAATTCCTAAAGCCCTCATATTGTGTGTAAATTAATAGCAAGTTATGTCCCCTGCCCCCACCTATACTAAGAAGCACATAAGTTTAGCCTAGTGATAGTCACACCTAGTGGTTACACCCTCTAGAAGTAAGTTTCATATAGATGAACTTAGGTGGCTCCAAGGCACTACCTGAGATCGCCCTATGTGTGCACCTCAGATAAACTTCCAACCCCTACCCTTACACATAACTCCACCCTTCTAAAAATTGTATTAAAATCCATGGCTTTGTCCAATGGTCAGCCAGCCTTTGCCAGAGCAGACCAGTGGAGACTGACTCCCCTTACAAAGATGGAGGGACACACCCAATTCTGCCCAAGAGGAACCACTGTCTGACTTTGAGAGACCTTCCTATTCCTATGTAAGCAGGGACAGTTCCTAATGGACAGCTTCCATTGGCCTTGCCCAATACCATCCTTGGTTCTAGGCATTTTTATCTGCCATTACAATAAACATTGTGTATTGCACATCACTCCTGACTGGAACTGAGTTATTCATGGCACCTGCATGTTCACATTTAACAGTGGAAAAAAGCAGGAGGGAAGGAGGGGAAGATATAAGCAATATTATAGGTGAGAATCAGAAGGTCTTACCAGAATTCCTCATTTCATTTTGTTTTGGACAGAGTACCTAAACTTGTAGATTAAGGGAATGCTATAGACAAGGTTGTATTTAGATTTCAGTAAAGCATTTGATGAAATATGTTTTGTTATCCTTAAGGACAGGACGGAAACATTCAAACCAAGGAAAAGATAAATAGTTTAAGTTAACTAGATTCTATAGTTCTAAAAGGCCCCCAAAAGAGCCAATAATGTCGCTTAATACAATCCTTAATCAAAGTCTCTAGTGAAATGTTCCAGGACTCTTCGACTAATTATGTTCTACATTTTTATTAATGATTTTGGAGAACCTGCAGAAGACATACTTATAAATTTACAGGTGGCACAAAGATGGGAAGGATTGTTAATATGGTAGATGTCAGAATCCAAAAATATCCTGACAATCTAAAGTATTTGGCTAAATTGAAGAAGATGAAAACTGAATAGGGATAAATGAAAAGTTCAAAGCCATTTCAAAATATCAACCACATTCAGGAGGGGCAGAGTATGACTATACAACAATTTCTGTGAATAAGAAATGGGAATTTTAACGGGCTGTTTGAAGAGTGTGATATATCTGTTCTTCAATGGATCTGTGATCTCATTGTAGTATACGCATAAGATATGTAAGTCATTACTTCTAACCTTGTGAGAGCCTTTGTTCCTTCATAAATCTCCTATTGAGGATCCTCCAAAAAAAGCTAGGGACAGACCTCCTTTTGACATTTTTTATATATCTTTTGATATTTCCAGAGTAACAGTGGAGTACACAGCTTGTCCTTACCACTCCTACATGACCCATTGAACTCTTTTTATAGTTATTTTCTTTGATATCTTTTATACTGTTTTTCTTATACAGTTTCAATGGTGACATACTGCAGGCTGTTCAAGTCCACTATGCCTCCCCAATGCCCTTTAGATGACTTACAACTTTAATTCTTTGGAGATTGGTATTCCATGATTTAGGGCAGCTAGATGGTGTAGTGTATAGAGTGCTGAGCCTGGAGTCAGGAAGACTCATCTTCCTGAGTTCAAATCTGGCTTTAGACACTTACTAGCTATATGACCCTGGGCATGCCACTTAACCCTATTTATCTCAGTTTCCCCATTTGTCAAATGAGTGGGAGAAAGAAATGGCAAACTACTACAGTATCTTTGTCAAGAAAACCTCAAATGGGGTCACAAAGAGTTGAAAATCACTGAAAAAGGACTGGACAACAACAAAAACTCCACGATTCAAAGCCATAGAGCATCATGAGAAGAACCTTGGAGATAAAAAGACAAGTGTTTTTTTAAAGGGAAAAGGTTGGGGCCCTTAAAAACAATTTCCCTTTATTAAAAAGGACATGTAAGAAAGGTGATAATTCCACTGCATTTTGTTTTTTTTCAAACCACATCTAAAACATGGAGATCAATTTTGACCACTACATAATAAAAGAAAGGGTAGAGAAAATGGAAAAGTATTTGGAACAGGATGTTTAGCTTGACTGGAGATCATGGCATATAGCATCCTACAGGTTGTTATCTCCCTCTTGTACATAAGGAAGCTGAGGCCCAAAAGAACACATAATTACATATCTTAGAAATGTCAGAGGTGCAAACCTAGTCTTCCCATTTCTAACTCTATCCCTGTGCTATTCTGGCTTCCTGTTTAAGCTGAGGAAGGGAAATATGAGGGTTATCTGATTGTAGGCTTCAAGAATTTTAAGAACTATCATGGGGAAGGGAAAGAGAAAGAGAGTGGCATTAGGCTTATTCTCCTTAGTTCAAAATGTGTGTGGAGATAGGTAACATGTTAGAAAATAGGTAACATGCTTCATCTTAGTTTCTCTAAAGACATGGTGGGTCATTGAATTGATAAACAGTTCCTAAATCTTTTAAAATTGGCTTCCTTTACAATTGTTCTACCTTTTCTTAAATTGGTCACCTGGTATCAGTTCATACTGCTGAGGATTTTCTGAAATCATCTCTTTCATACTAAAATTCAGCCATTTGCCAATTGTCTATTAGGCATTTCCTTAGACTCCAATTTTTGTTTTAATTTTTTAGGGTTTTCTTTTCCCTACTTTAGGAATAGAAAATGTGTTTTTCTTGCAGCTTTTCTCTCCCTGGTTTTATTCTCCCTCTTAAAACCACCTCCCTCCTTATTATCACTTGTTTCCCCATTAAGTTTGTTCTATTTTATACCAAACTGTGTGCACATGTGTAAGAGTGTGTGTGAGTGTGTGTGTGTGTGTGTGTGTATGTCAACCTTCCTTTGTCCATTTGAGGTAAGAGGTTCATCTCATGTCTATTCACCCCTCTCTCCATGCTTGTAATTCTTTTTTTCTTAACAATCCAAATTAAGAGAAATAGCAAATTTTACCCTCCCCTATTTCATTTCCATACTAATACAGTCCTTTTACCCTCCTATCTCTTTCTTCTCTTCAGACTCTCAGTGTAGAACCAATACAATGTCAAGATCTTTATTTTTTTTCTTACTTAACTTGCTTAAGACCCCACAAAAACATTAAGGTACTAAAAGGACACTTGTCTCCTCTCTGTTAGAACATTAGTGCTATGTCATTATAGATAGTTCCAATTGCTCAAATATATTTATCTTTCTAGGTTTCTCTGGACTCTTGCATTTGTATTACAAAGGTCCTACTCATCTCTGTTCTTTTCATAAAAAAAATCTATATTTTTCTATGTTCACATTATCGATGTGGGTTATTCTTAGTTGTATGTCTTTATTTCTTGTCTTTTAGAGTATCATATTCCAAGACCTTGCCTTTTTTTACAGCAGAAGCTGCCAGATCTTTTGTGATTCTAACTATGGTCCCTTAGTACTTGAACTGCTTCTATCCGAATGCTTGCTGGTGTCGGGGTATAGATTTTGACTATGAAATTCCTGTGATTTTTCCTTTTAAGATTTCTTTTGAAAGGTGATCAGCAGATTCTTTCTGTCTGGTCTTTGCCCTCCCGATTCTAAAAGAGCTATATGATCTTCACTTATAATTTCTTGAAATATATTATCCAGGTTTTCTCTCTTTTTTTAATCATGATATGAAGTATAATGATTCTTAAATTATTTCTTCTTGACCTATTTTCGAAATTAGCTTTTTAATAAAATCAAACATTTAATATTTTCTTGTATTTTTGAGTCTTTTGGTTTTATTTGAATAATTCTTTCTGACTCGCAAAGTTATTGATTTTTTTATTTGAGCTATTCTAGTTTTTAGGGAGCCCATTAATTGGGTAAAGTTTCTTTTCTAAGCTATTTAATTTTCCTTTCAATTATTTCTTCAAAAAGCTCATGATTTGTTTTTAAACTTATTTTATCTCTTCTAGGTATTCAGGTATTCTTTTTAGAAAGTCCTTTTTGTTTGTCCGAGTATCTGCTTAAAGTTGTTATGGAGTTTCTATTTCTCTGAGGGGAGGTAATGATAATTCCAATAATTTTTATGCTAGTAGATATTTGCTTTGGATTTACTCCTTTTTCCTGTTTTAGCTTTTCCCAAATTAGGGCCAGACTCCATCTCCTGCTACACTTTTGGTTAATTCATTCTACATTTGGTTAAGGTGGTTGGCACTGCTTAGTCTTACCCTGGATCACCTGCATAAACCTTTTCCTTCCCCTGATTCATATAAGTTCAGAGTGCTGTCATTTTCAGGACCTTTTCTGGAATCTCAAGACCAATTGTTTGAAACCTTTATGCTGATAGACTTGGGAAGTCCATGCTTGAGTCCTGTGGTACAGTGCTGGTCATTGAAGTACCATTCCCCAGCACTTCTAAGGTCTCATGTTGGAGCTTTCTGGGGGAGGAGCTCTTCTCTCCTGCTGTCTTCTAACACAGAGCCTTGCAGGCTGCATGTTTCTAAGTTATACATGTAGGTACCTTACTCTGACACTGGCTTTGCTAGCACTCTTATTTCCTACTGCCCTTATGCTGCTAGCCCATCACTTGTACAGTTCTAGGGTAGAAGAAGTTACTTACTGTAGCTTCTCATTGGAATTCTTCATCATTATTTAGTTTAAAGTGAACTTTAGGTTTTCCTAGAATAAGTATATGGGTTCTGGGCAATCTACCTCTCAATCGAGCTGCCATCTGTCTCCTTTACTTTCCTTTAATCTTTTCATGGACTGGCTTTTGTCCATTTCACTGCTCTCTTGGTAGCAGTGAGATGAGTAGGTGAAGAAAGAAATTGAAAGGGATTGAAATCCATCAATTTGGATATGTTAATGGTTCCAATTTATTTTAAAGTGTAGGGATTTTGGTTGATTGAAGTGATGTTTTAGGATTGTCTCTATATTCTTAATTGGTCATATAGTCCTTCTTCCATATCTTCATGGGTAGCTAAGAATTATTTTAGAGAGAAGAAGTCTTATTATAATAATGGCTTGGAGAGCAGATCAAATAATCAAGATAAATTGAATTCAAGTCTCCCCTTTGAAACATGTTGGCAGTGTGATTCTCAGTGAGTCACTTAACTTTTCAATGTCTCTAGCAATTCATGCTAAGTTGTAGAAAAGATATCGATCTGCATTGGTAGGGAAAATTTCATCACTTGGGAGTTTTGAACAATGCTGAAATCACAAATGCAGACCAAAAAGCTAAGAGCTGACGGTCTTTAAAAAGTTCAGCTGGCGGAATTTAGAAATTTTTTGACTTTTTTTTAATAAATTTCTTTTTGTTACAAAATGTTTTTTTCCTACCTCGTTAAATTGACTTACTTGTCTCAATTTTCCTACTGAAAGATTTTGAAATTTAAAATGCCAGTTTTAAACTCTAGCTTTCCCGAAGTAATCAGTATACTGATTTAAATATATTTCATGTAAAGGTCAAATCCGAGCTAAGAAAATTTCCTTTCTCAGTGTCATATTTGCACACTCCATAAATAGGGAGCAAGACAAAGGTCCTTAGAAAGTTAAAAATGCGAATGACATAAAAAAGAGTAATTTAATATCATGTTAACTCATTCTATATGATACAAGGTAATGCTGCATCATGACAAAGACACGGTGCAAAGTATTCCCATATGATTTTAGAACCATTAATATGGGAATTCCATATTTCATAACATCAACAAACCAGATGAACCTCATCCACTTAAAGTAGAGAACAGTAAAAAGAACAAATGTCTTGTGAAGAGTGGAAATGAGAACAATGTGTCTGAGGTTAAACAGTGGAAATAAGTTGCGGATGTTGTGCATGAAATAATTACTTCTGCAGCGCTATTGCTGCATTTAGTTTATAAGCATGTCAGAGAGTACAATCCAGGCATATTTCACAGAGTGAAATGCCAATCTACATGACGTACATGGGGAAAGCCAGTGAATCTAAAGCAAAGCTCTAGAAAAGGATCATTCAAAAGGAGACTTTGAAAAAAATTTTTTTGATCAGGCTACATCTACATAAGATGTGCCTATAATTCATTTAGTCAAACTATAAGCCATTTATGAATCAAATATTTTTAGAAGCTTTTTTGGTAATCTAGAGGGATTCTGTGATACATTAAAATGGATAGAGGAAAGAAAAAAAAGAACAACGCTTGTGAAACTTTTTCCAAGGCTCTCGCAATAAGAGCATAAAATGTACTTTTTTTCCTTATGAATAATTTCATATTTTCGGGATTTTTATAATTTTTTTGAACCATCCTTGAGCTTTTATGGATATAAGTAGCTCCCAGTAAGGAACTTCCTCTATCAAAGCAAATGAGGTGCCTTCTCTGCAACGCATAGTCTTTGATAAATGACTGGGTACATTGGGCAATTAAGTGACTTGCCTAGTGTTAAGCAATGAGCATATGGCAGAGACAAGACATCAATACCTTCAGGTCTTCCTGACTCCAAGGCCAACTCTAACCATTGCAGCAAACTGTCTCATTGTTATTACCTAGGCTTTCTTAAATGGGTCTTCGTTTCATACATCTGAAGCTAAGAGAGCCCTTAGAGGTCATCTAGTTCAACCTACTCATTTTACAAATGAAGAAACTGACTCACAAGAAGTTTAAGAAATTTGCCTAATATCACACAGGTTGTAAGTTACAAAGCTAGAATTCAAAGCCAGGTCCCCCAACTCCATATCCATTGAACGAGTACAAGACTTCGGAATATGCTCCGCTAGATAAAAGACTTATTTTACCTCCATTTTCTTTTTTCCTAAGAGATCTGGGATTCTTGGAATGATGGACATCATATAGATTATCTAAATACCAACATATGTGTATTTATACATTGATATTATGGGTATGTTTGTATGTAAATATATGGGCATATGTGGGTAGATTTTTGTATAACAGCCTAGGATTTGAGAGCTAGAAAGGACTTTAAAGATCATCTATTAATTTTATAGATGAGGAAACTGAGGTCTCTGTTATGTCAGTTGCCTAAGGTTATATAACGAGACCTGCTGACTTTTAGTCTAGAGTTTTTTCTAGCATAGGAAGGGCATTACTATAGCAATGCAACTAGTTTTTAACAAAGACATCAGAAATCATATAGACAAGTTAATGTTATCTCTTTTGTGATAATTCCCTTGAGAAACAATGTATTTTTTCCATTCTTGTCGCTGTTATTTTAGAAACACCTTCAAAACTAGTGGTATTTTCTCTTAAATATTCTTAGGGATTGAGAACAGGGAATCATTTCACTCTTTGTATTTGTATCTCTTGGAGTCCATTGTCTGACCCACAGGAGGTCCTTAAGAAATATTTTATTGATTTGGCTTTATTTTTGAATACAGTTCAAAGTCATTTGGAACTAAGACTGGTGAAAAAGTGGATATCAAACTGAATCATTGCAGTCAGTCTGTGTTTCAAAACGTAGCTATAAAGCAGTGCAACTAATTTCCTGGCAACATGGCTTGTAAATTAGCTTGGAAGAAAGTTCTCACCCTCTCCCCTCAAAAAAGAGTTCTAAAACTGTTCTGATCAATAGTGAAAAGAGAGCTAGAATTTTAGTTAGAAAACCTTTGTCAGAATTCTAGCTATACCACTTGGTTACTGTGTGATTTTGGCTTCGTCACGTTACTTTTGAGGTCGCAGTTTCTTCATCTATAAAATAAAAGGGTTTGAAGAGATCACAGCTAAGGTGTTGTTGGCAGTTCTAATATTATTTGTTAGATGGCAACATTGTCTGAGCAAGTGGAAAACTTCTCAAGGTAAATACTTGAAATGATAACTTTCATTGTTGGATGGATGAGCATTTTGGTTTTGAAAAAATCAGTGCCCTTACTTCATGGTTACACTTCATTTTATGTATATATATATATATATATATATGAAACACAGAGAACATTTGGGGAATACATGTCAACTCTTCTAATATTTTTTCTTTTTGACCCACGTAAAGGAAGTTACACAGACCCATTTGAACAGCTAAACAGTTTTCTGACATCTTGAAAGATTAAAACAAGGTATAATCTTGGACAATATAACAATTCTTTATAAGAAAAGATATATTAGAAACATTTTTCTTACTGGGTCCCATAAACTCAAAATTTATCACCTGAGCTGGAAATGTTTTCTGAATCTCTAGCTCAATAAATCCAAGTACAAACACGTGAATTTCTCCAGTCAATAGTATTTATAAAGGATTTTTACAATCAGTTGTTTGTTAAGCTACATACCATATTGAGGCTGATGAAGTGAACCTCCTGCTGTGCATTAGGTTGACCTGTTCCCTTATGATTACTAGCACTGTATCCAACAGGCTACTCTCTGTAGGTCCTCCCCTCTTCTCCCTGATACACCATTAGAGTCCCAGTGGCTGCAGTATTTCTTTTAGCTGACTTCCTCGCTTTCCTCCACTGGTATTTCTTCTGCTCAGGCTAGAACACCTATAAGTGGAAGACAGAGAATTATAGATAAAGGCAACTGATAGGGACCTAAGTAATTAAAGATACTGGAATAGAAGTAAAAAAAAGCTACCTTTTCCCTCCATGAATATAAGTGAGTCCAAAAATTATGTAAATATCTTTGCTTTTAATTTCAGTCCCTATTATAGGAAGAAGAAAACTCCTAAGACCTCAAAAGGCCATAACCATTTCAGATTCTGACTTATGATGCTTTCCTCTGGCCTTCCTTGTAGGCTTCTTTTGTCTCCCTTTTCAACTTCCTTCTCAATTCTTGATCTCCCTTGTTTTATTTTGCTGACATCAAAAGCATTTTTACCAACTAGTATCTTGCTTACGGTAGCATCATTACCACTCACCCTCTGACACAAGTAGGGGACTGCTGCTATTATAAATTAATTACCATATCAATTAAAAAACAGAAAATTACACTTACAAATTTGAAAGGTGCCCTTGATATGCTATTTCTAATATTAATTCCTCAGTATATGTTGTTCACACGCAATGACATCTGAAAAAAAGGCAAAAGGAACTCTCTTGATATTGTTCTGAGATGAAAACATAACTCTTAATTTAAAAGGGACTAAGTACACAATTAGAAAGAAAGGTGAAAAGATGGTATACGATAAACAACGTACTATGTCACCATCCAAGAAAAACAGTATGAAGAAATTCTAGAATTTTAGTAGCTACTTTCTTCTTCTCTGGACTTCAAAGCTCAAGGTTTAAAGCTAGCTATTACACTATAAAATAGGTTTTTTTGGTTATTCTGTTACTAAACCAAAATTATATCAATGAACTTTACTTAGCTGCTTACATTTTTTTCTATGTGATCAATAAATCTACCTTCCCCTTTTTTCCTTCTTGAAGCCCGAACCTTCACAAAAATAACCATCTCACTCATTGAGTATTGTACTACTGAATTGTTTGTTCTGTCCATATAAGCCAAACTTGGTCATCCTTTAAATCAGTAATTAGTATTTTTAAAAGATATCTATAGACTAAAAACAGGTGGTTACTGATAGTAGGAATTAATTACCTTCAGAAATCCAAAAACAAATTTAATTTCCTCAAGGAGATAGCATTATGTGAGCTAAAATTATAATGCAACAGAAGCTGTCAAATCACAGAGAGGCACCATGATGCTGTTGAAAAAACATTGACTTTGAAGTTTATAAATGAGGGTCCCTCTTTGTCCCTTACCTTTGTGACCTTGGACAAGTAACTTAATTTGTCCGGGCTTCAGTCCTATCATCTGCAAAATGAGCACATTAGTCTAGATGATGTCTGTGATCCTTCCCAACTTTAAATTTGAGATTCTACATTTTAAGGTCAGTCAGTCAACAAGGATTTATTTGAGCTCCTTTAATGTGTCAGGTCCTGTGCTAAGTACTGGGGTTCTAAAGAAAGGCAAAAATCAGTCGTAGCTTCCAGGGAGTTCACAGAATTATGGGAAAGATAACATGTAAACAACGATATATAAACAAGCTCTGCATAGGATAAATTGGAGATAATCAACAGAGGATAGTCGGAAAACATCTCTGAAATGCCAAACCAGAAAGAATTGGCGAAACAACCAATCCTATTTTTATTTCCTCAAAATTTTAAATGTCATGAAACTTTGTTTTTTTCATCATAAAAAAAATTTCTCTGAGTGAGTTCAGTGGTCTGTTGAATGTAATATGATTTTCATGACAAAGGATTTTAAAATAATATTTCTTTTTCATATTTTGCATGAGGGCTTGGGATGGCAAGAAAGGAAGTAGGGAAGAAAGAATTGGGAAGTAGGGAAGGAGCAGGCATGAAGGTGGAAAAAATAGGCCTGGCTTTAAGTACAGGTGGCAAAGATGTAATTCAAGGGAAAAACATTTCCTATACCAGTTTGACACAGTGCAGTAAAACCACTACCACTTTTGAAAATAGGACTTTGGGTTAAGATACTATCTCCAGAAGGCCATTGTTAAAAAGCTTATGTTAGTTGTCTTGTAGGAAATGGTTGGCCTTTAGGATCTAGTCTTCTATTAACATAACAGCATGAATTTTCTATCAGGTACCTTGGAAATCAGATTCTGATTGCCCAGTTTAATCAGAAAGAAAAATTTGGAAATTATATGAACAGCAGAAGAAGCACATATTTGTTTTTCTCTACCTCTTTTTTTGGAAACTCCAGAAATCTCCAAGACAGGTTTGTCCCCACAGAGAAGTGTGCCTAGTTCCAAGGGCACAGCACCAATCAGTGGACATTTTAGTTACAGTACACTCATTTTCCAGTAAGTAAGGCACTCTCCCACAAGGGCCTTTGTTTGTTAAGTAAACATTCCAAGACAAAGGAGCATCTTATCTTGGGAAAGGGTCCTAAGAGAGTGTAGGCTGGCCTTTATCTGGCATTCTGTATTGCTTCCAAATATTCCATGGGTGGAGAAATAGATTAACAAGCAATAACATTTGAATAAGAATCCATCCTCTAATAAATTTAACTAGCTGTCACCAGGGAAAGCTGAAAGCCCTAAGGGAAAGAAAATGGGAAGTAAGTAAAGTAAGGCTCCTGGAAACTTTGATTGATGACACATTGGACCAGGGAAGTGAGGGGGTAAAATGGGAAGGGTCCCAGCCATCGGAATACCAATGGCATACTCAAAATAGCTAATAATTTTGCCTAAGACTAACCCTAAAAGTAAACATCTGGTTAAATGCCTGGACTGAAGCTAACTTAAGGGAATCTGTCTTGAGTAGAAGCTCTGTTCACAAAAATGATCATTTCCTTTCTCTAGCGTTCCTTCTATTTTCTCTAGTTCATTTTAGGCCTATCTCAGTTGTTTTTCTGTTCTCTTCCTCTCTTCACTGAAATTAGTGAAGCCCTAAAACTGGCAGGCAGGGCTGGGCATGCCCAGTAGGGAAGTCAGATTGTGGTTGCAAGTGAGAACTATAAGCAGCTAAACAGTAATGGGCCAGGAAGCCCATTACAAGGAAACAATTGTCTTCTCTTTGCCACAGCTAAACATGGACCCTTCCAAAGCATGTTAACCAAAATGTTTTGCCAGGCCAAACCTATTGTACTCTGTGCCACCCAAAGCCATACTCGCGGAGAGAGCACTGGAGAGGGGAAAATTGCTCCTGCCCCCACCCCTTCCCACTTGGCTGCTGTATTAGAGAAAGAATGAAGTGAATTGTTGGTTTCATAGATTCAGAGCTGGAAGAGGATCTCAGAGGCCATTTGGTTGAACACTTTCATTTTACTCATAAGGAAACTGAGGACCATGGAGGACAAAAATATAGGGGAGATGAAAGGCAGGAAAGAAGAAAGGGTTGGAAAAAAAAAGGTGATATATATACACACTCATAGATAGATAGATATAGATGTATGTATGTATGTATGTAGGATGGGTATAGGGACAGAACGAAGATCATCATGAAAAAAAAAATTCTGGCATCTCTCTGTATTTCTGTCTCCCCCCTTCATTCTCTTTCCCCACCATTTCCAACATTTTCTATTTTTGCTGATTTCCTTACTCCTAACAGAGTAGGAGCATAAAAAGCACATTATCTCACTGTCTTACGTCTAGATTTATGGTCAAACTTGTCATCTAAGATTCTATATGGCCAGGCCAGATTTTATGATTTATTTTTTGAAATATTGTCTTTCCAAGGAGTAAGTAAAGTATCAGTCTCCTCATCTGTAAGATAAAGAGGTCAGACTAGGTGATATCTAAATCTTTCATTTGTAAAATTCTAAGATTTTTTTAACCTAATTAACCATACCCAGTTTAATCGTTTTGTGGCTAAACCACAAGCTTTGTGTCTGCTTGCAATCTCTTGAAGTTTGAAAGAGTTTAGAACCGACAGGGAAGTAGTCATTTTGTACTCCTACTTCTTTTCCTACCAAGATCACGGCTTTGAGAAATGAACACTGGATTATGTGCCAAGCTTCAGAGAGGGCAAGTATTTCTCTCTGCTACACATAGATTTTGTGAGGAGTTCAAACCAGTATTCTCCAGCAGAAAGGGAGAACAGAGAGGAAGGATTACAATCATAATTTTACCAAAGACCTGGAAAGGACTTTAGAAGTTAGATAGTCCAAGCCCCTCATTTTATAAATAAAGAAATTGAGCAAGGAATTCAAAGAACTTTTCAGTGTACCATGTTGCCTTCCTTAGTTACTGTGCCCTTCCCCTCTTTCTTCAACTAAATTTCAAGTAACAGATGCTGCCTAGATCTGATAATGAGAGGGATCGCTCATTAGGGACTTCTCACAATCAGATTTTTACTATGGCCATAATATTAAAATCTTCTATTCCATTAAAAATATCTCATTACAGAAGAATTGTCTACGCAAGGTCTGCATTGCTGGAATGAGAGAAACTCAGCAAGAATATATGTTTTTGTGAACAAATTTTACTGATCCCATATTTGGCTCTATGCACTCTTCTCACCCTTTCCCTTCTTTAAACTATATCCAAGCCACATAAAAGAAGAGCTCAGACAACTCCCCTAATTTCCTCTAACACCTTCACTACATTAAAACCAGAGACGTAAGAATTCCAGAATGCTTTCTTTTTTTTTCCCAGGCACCGCTCCAATCTCCCCACTTCATAGTATTTAAGAACTTTGTTTTCCTGCTAGCTCATCTTTTGAATTTACTCACTTGGAAATGACTAGAAGAAAGTAGAGGATGAGTACGAACTTTTTCATTCCAAGTGATGTTCCAGAATCTAATATGTAACTTTCCTCTGGAATTTAGTCAAGGAATTTCCCTTAATTGTGGTCTTTAAAGCCTGTCAAAAAGGTCGGTTGCTTGAGAAATTAATATTTTTATTCATTAAAAAACTTTTTTTCAGGTAGAAAATGTACATCTAAGAGCCTAAAAACTTAAGTCAAAAACAGTTCACATCTTGTTAAGAATATTCACATGAAATAAAAATGTGGGGGAACACTTCTGCCATATTGATAGACACTCAGTTATAATGTTATGGCTGAAAAGGAACATAGGAAACAACTAGTCTAACTATCCAATTTTACATATGAGGAAACAGAGAGCTAGATGAGGCAAGTGATTTGCCTAAGACCTCTCAGGCATCTTCTATAAGCCACAAGTTTTATTTAGGGGATTTTGGGGGAGTGGGGGAGAGAGGGAATGGATAGAAATTGGAATTTTCTTTTTAGCCCAAATATAATTTTCATCAGTGAAAAGAGCAGAGAGTACATACATTTGCCCCAATGACACAAAGTTGAAATTCCTATGTTACAGATAGTCTTTACTGATTTGCCTGGGGTACTTACTGAGAAGTTATAGACCCTCCCATGGTCACACAGTTAGTATATGTCAAAAAATAGGCATGTGCCAAACCCAGATCTTCCTGACTTTGAGCCTGACCCTCTATCCACTGAGCCACACAGCTACAACTCAGCAGAATGCAGGGAGGATTGTAAATATATAAAGAAATAGGCAGGAAAACAGACAGGCCACTTTGAGATTAAAAGTAGAACAGAAAAACTAAAAGCAGAAATTGAATAATCCCGCAGGATCTCAGGAGAATACTCTTGTTTTCAGAGCTATGCCAGGAAATACATGCATGATGGGTGGCCTAGCTCCATGTCTTTGAAATCTCTAACTTTTCACCTGTTTTGAGGCAAAAAAACAAAGGGGGTTATTAACTTTCAAAAGAAATGGGAGACCCTAGGCAACTCGAACAGTCAACTCTAAATATCTTTTTCTCCATGTTGTGAGACATTTAAATAGTGGTCACCATTGGAGTTCCTCTGTTCAATCCCAAATGCTTGAATGAAGATCTGAAGGGTTTGAAGAAAAGAAATGAATTGCCTGCTTTCCATTACAAGATGGTCTCACTATTGGGATACATCTGGATTTCTGATTACACTCCGCCCCCCTCCGCCCCCACCACCACACACACCAGTGAAGAAAATGCCTGTCTAGCAGGTCAAACCAGCTGAGGACTAGCCAGCTCCAATTACTGACCTGACCTGCTTCTAAACTAGAAAAAGAGAGAGGCGAGGGAGAAAAGAGAAAGAAAAAAACTTTTTTACTCAGTCTTAGAAACTTATGTGTGGGCATAGAGGACCTTTTTTATCTTGATTAATTAACATTCCTTATTCAAATTGCCCTTTAGTATGTAGTCTTTAATTATAAACAAAATAATGCTTTACTTCCTCCATAAAGCAACACTCAAAGAGATGGAAGAAAAGAGGCCTAGGCTTTTTTATTTCTGTAGTAAAACACAAACACACAGATACATACATACACACATAGCTAGTCATAGAAACAGAAGCTAAGCAATGCCAGGAAGCATCTAGTACCTGACTTGTTCTATTTAATGAAAAAATAGTGTTTTTAAAAGATGCAGAGCCTACTGATATACATTTTCAAGCCTTAAGAATACAAACAATAGCCTAGAGCCTAGCTCCAGTTTCAGATCCAATCACTAGACTGGCTCTATGTTAATAATATTACCTAATCAGTATGTATCTTGAATTTTCTAAAATATTTTAGCTCTATCTCAGAAAACCCTACTTTCACTGTCCCATGTACAGGTGAGCTTCATAGCATCTCTCAAATTATCTGATTTGCATTCCATAAGTTACATGGAAATAACCTATTAAAGGTATGTTCAGTTCTTTTCAGGAGAGTCTGATTTTTCATGACCCCCATTTAGGGTTTTCTTGGCAAAGATACTGGAGCAGTTTTCCATTTCCATCTCCAATTCATTTTACAGATGGAAAAACTGAGGCAAACAGGGTTAAGTGACTTACTCAGAGTCACACAACTAGAAATGTTTGAGGCTAGACTTCAACTCAGGAAGACAAGTCTTCCTGACTCTAGACCCAGCATTCTGTCCACTGTGCCACCTAGCTGCCTATACAAAAAGTATAGATAAACGTAATCTTTTTGTAGAAAGAATATAAATCTATCACGGACACTTTTATTTTTTTAGGGTAGTTGCTTTGTTTTGTTTCAACATGTAACAGCTCAAATAAAGTCATATTTCTATTCAAGGACATATTTAGATTAACTAAATAATACATGCTCCAACCTGTGCCCTTGGCATGTCTTAAGAGTGATATTAGGCAGCTAGGTTGTACAGTGCATAAAGTACTGGACTTGGAGTCAGGAAGACCTTAGTTCAAATCTGGTCTCAGATACTTACTAGCTGTGTGACCCTGGGCAAGTCACTTAACCCTGTTTGCCTCAATTTCCTCATCTGTAAAATGAGCTGGAGAAGGAAATGGCAAACCACTCCAGTATCTTTGCTAAGAAAATCCCAAATGCAGTCACAAAGAGTCAGATATGACTGAACAACCAGAAAAAGTCATTACATATAACTAAACATCAATATCATTCAATTTGAAAAGTTAATTTTCTGGACAAAAAGACAGACTTCCAATATGATTCTGCTAATAGAATACATTTTTTTTTTCAAAAATACTATCTTGATATTATATTCCACAATGAAATGCCATGCAATAAAATGTCTTTCATTTGAAATTTATCCTTCAAGCTCATAGAATCATTGATATAGAATCCAGGGATGTGTCCAACTCCCTATAACCTATTGCTAAATTGTGATGCTACAAATCAAAGTTTGTTTTGTTTTGTTGATTGTCTAAACCTAATAACATGATGGATAAAATGTTAATAAGGAAGGTTAAACTTAAAAGTGTGTGCTGTATACATTTTTGGAGAAGTAGTTTTTTTTTTCTTTTTCAGAAAGCCAGTTGTTAAGCATTTACCATCATACTCCTTGGATCACAGTCTCTAAGAAAGCAGTGGCATATTCATACATCTGGAGACAGAAGAACTTGTTTGAATCCCAAGTATGCCAGTCCTTAACTGTATGACCTTGGACAGGTTACTTAATATCTCTGGGTCTCAGTTTCCTCATTCATACAGTAACAGGGTTGGACTAGATGACCTTCAAAAACCTCTTTCCAGCTCTGAATCTAAAATCCAAAGAGCACATTATTGAACACGGTAAACAATGAGCCCCAAATTACATGCTGAGTTATGACTGAGTCCAATATTTCTTGATCCAGCTCCATATTGTTTCATTTAGAGGATACAAATCATTCCAAGTAAGTGAATACCAAATTCCTGGAACTTTCATAAAAAAAGATTAGAACTGCTCAGTAGATACTAGTTTTATAATCTTTTAGCTAAATCACACAAACAAGAATACCATATGTACATATTCATTTGACTTCAATCCCAATTCTCCCCCAACCCCCCCCCCCCCCACACACACACACACACATACCCCTTTCTACACCCTCTTAGGGCTCTGTTTCTATGAGTCTATTTACAAACCCTTTTAAACCTGAAAATTTCCCTAAGGGAGTAAGGGTGGAGTTGAAAAGACCATCACATTCAAATAATTTTAATACAAAGGTCACCAGAAGTATTGTTTTGAATGTTTTAATTAGCCTGGTAAACAGTATAAGGGTTACAAAGTAGCTGATGAAGAATTACAGGGAAATTCTCCTTCTCAGCAGCTGCTCATTCAGCAGACTCTCCTTGGCTGCCATGTTTCTCACACTTGAGGTCAAGATTCATCAGTCTGAACTTCCTTTCTGACAGCATTCCCACAGCAAACCAAACATTTATAATTAAAAGTTTTCAGCCTGCCAAGGCAGGAAGTTACTGCCTGGGCTGTGTTCCTGATTTTCATTCTGTTCACTTGCTAGTTTTAAAACAAAATGCCTTCTATCTTACCACCTGCAGTGTAATTCAGACCTCACCTCTTTGTCCCTCGTTGTCACTCCCACACAAGACAAGTTACACCCACACTTCGTTCAACTAGTTATCTCTCATTATGAACTAGTTCTCTACTCCACTGTTCATTCAAACGAAGTTAGAATTCTGCTTTGTTAAAATTCACAAAGAATAAAAATGGGTGAGAGGGTAGAAAGAAGAAAAAGCACTAAAGTTTCAGTCTTCAGCAAAGTCACCCAATTCACTGAAAGTAAAATGTATGACTTCATCTATTTAACATAATATCTCCCACTTGGGGTGTACTTAATAAAATGTAAAACACTGCTACTAAAGTAAATATGTCTCCAACAATTGAACACTCATCAGGTTAATGTTGTAAGCCTTATCCCAAAAAGCTACCAAAAGATGTTTCTCATCTTGAAATGACAATGAAAATTTACTTCTAATAGTTAAACAACAACACATGGCATCGTTGACGTAATGAACGTAATATTTCTTGAAACTAAAAAAAAAAAAAATGTTCTTAGAGATAATTTGCTAATGATGACTCGGAAGTTCTACCTTAAAGATGATCATAGTGGTATAAGTCATTATATGGACTAATACTAACACTCAGCTTTCCATTTTTAAAGCTTCTTTCTTTCCAAAAGAAAATAATGTGATAATCAGGATGTCTGAAATTGGTCATTTTCTTCTTTTAAGCAAAGAAAAAAAAATCATCTCAGCTGGAGAGTCACCGTATCATGTTTCAACTGATGGTTTGCTCCTGCGTAATTACAGTAAATCTGACTAAAGCAAAAGGCTTCAGTGATAATGTAACACACTTGAAACATATCCTACGACTGATCATTGGCAGTGACCCTCATTATATTCTTCTATGATCTGCAACATGTTTAAAACATGCATTTTTAACTTTAAATGAAACCCACCAATTTTTAAAACTCTTTCCTCCTCATCCAAACCACACAAACAATTAAACATGCATTTCCCTTCAAAAGCCCAGTCTCTCAAAAGGATCCAGCATGCCTTTATCCATGGATTATGATGAGAGCCTAAGAAACATTAGGTTGTTTTTAGTCTGAGAGGTCTACCAAGTAATTAAAAGTTTCACAAGTGAAGTATCTATCCATTAGTTTAGGACAAAGTTTCTGCTGCAAGCAAAGAATGAAATTAAATTAAAACCTAAAAGTAATTGGTTTTAAATGTGTATTTATTGAAATTTACCCCCTAGTCTTTATTCTCTATAATTAATAACATTCTTTTATGTTCTTTAAAATGGATTAACTAACCAAACAAAGCATCTCTTCAATTTTTTTCAGCCACTCTAAGTGAAAATTTTACATAATCTGCTTTTACACAATCTAGCAAATTGCATTAATATGGCCATTTACATTTTAGCCTTAGTCCTAGTACAGCCATTTGCTTACAGTAACCAAAAATAACAAAATGAAAGTTTTATTGCTACCTTTTTGCATTATTATTCTGGTATCATAAAACTTGGGAGGCTTCAATTTCACTGCTTCACTAATTATTGGTTAAGCTTCGCATTCTGTCCTTTTAAAAATACAAAATAATGCTTTCTTTTTTCGTTTATATATTTTTATTCATACAAGGCAGGAAAGGAGTGGCTACGCTGAGGAAATCACGTCCTTAAAGTATTCAAAGTATTATAAATTGGAGAAATGCTTGTGTATTTAATGACTGGCATTTATCCAGCCCTTGACATTTGCACAACTCATTTAAGAGTTAAAACAATCCTGTAAGGTAGGCACTATGGGTGTTACACACACTTTATAAATGAGGAAACTGAGAGCTAAGAAGGCTCAAACACTTGCCAGTGATCCCATAGCTAGTACATTTGGGAAGTAAAATTTGAACCCAATCTTATGACCCCAGGTAATGTTGTCTCTTTCTGTCTCTGTGTCTCTATCTCTCTATCTATCTATTACTGTGTCTGTCTCTGTGTGTCTCTATCTCTCTCTGTCTGCATTTGTATTTCTCTCTGTCTGTCTCTAATTCTGTGTGTGTGTGTGTGTGTGTGTGTGTGTGTGTGTGTGTCTGTGTCGGTCTCTCTGTCTCTCTGTGTGTCTTTCTTTGTATTCTTATTTGTCTGGCTCTGTCTCCCTTTGTGCACATTAGAATTTCTCTCTGTCTCTGTGTGTATGTCCCTCTATCTCTCTGTGTGTCTCTTTTTCTTTGTATTTGTGTCTGTCTCTGTCTGTCTCTCTTCATCTCTATGACTTCATTATAGGGAACTCTGAGTGTGGAAACTCCCTTCACTGATATTAATCAGTAGCAAGTTCCCTGTAACTTATGATCTTACAGTTACCTAACACACTGAGAGGTTAGGTGATCTGCTTAGGGTTTCACAGATCATTTCTGCAGAAGACAATATTTGAAACCTAATATCCCTGACTTCAAGGTCTGTCCCGGCTCCAAGGAGTAGATTGTTAAATTTTCAGTGTGAGCATTTACACTGGGGAAATTGGCAAAAGCTACATATATTAGCATTACTTAAACATATATGAATCTTGATATCTGGAAATAATCCTCAAAATAGTAATAATGTAGGCAGGCTTTAGGACTGATGTTGGGACTGGAAGCTCAATTCCGTGTGGACAGTCTCGGGCAGGTAAAAGTGGGACTTCTAAATCTTAGAGTCTTACGAGGCCCTCCATGAACAGCGGGGGTTCGAGAAGGTCAGACCGAGCTAGCTCGGCTAGCTCGGGTATTTCCGCCTCTCCCCCGGAGATACCTGATGGGTGGAGTCTCCCTGCCCTCGAGGTCGTCCCGGATTGGAGCACACCTAGTTACCTAACAGCACGGTATTGAGATGCAAACTGTGTGGCTGAAGATTAAGTAGGATTGAGGAAGCCAGAAAGCTCTTAGCACGTGTGGAGCCAAAGAGAAAAGTAGGGCTCCGCTTCTTTTCTTTCCTCTCTCCCCTCCCCCTCTCTCCCTGCTTGTACTTCTACTTCCAATCCCTTAAGCTTAGCCTCCTTAGGAAATTTCCTCCTAAGGAAGACCCCCCTGCACTTGTAACCGAAACCCTGTAATAAAGCTCAACCCCTGTTTGACTCTGGAACGTCCTTTCTCTCATACGTGCATCCGGCGTGGCCAGCCGAAGACCTGGACAGGTAAGAAAGACTCGGGTAGCCCAATACAGGCCTCTAGGCTTGCCAGTTGGCGCCCCAACAGGGATTGGGAGCGTAGATAATCCTGGGTGCTTTTGGGGTACACCCGGAAGGGGCTGTGAAAGAAGCGAGTCCCGAATCCTAGATTCGGAAGGAGAGAAAGGGGAGAGAAGCTTCCCAAATCCCTGGGAAAAGGGCAGGGATGAGGAATCAATTGCCAGTAATAAAGCCAGAGGAACAGGAGGTCTGGGCTGAGAAACTTCACAGGGAATGCAGGGAGGCGGGGGTCACAATAGAGTTAAACGACCTCCGAGAATTTTGTAAGGAAGGGCCGGAGAGGCCAGGGCGGGATTGGAATAAGAGTGGAAGCGGAGAGAGGGGAGGGGAGGACCTTGGCGAGCAGAACCCTGGCGAGCAGAAAGTTAAGGAGTGTAGAGAAAAAATAGGTTCGGAGCTCCATCTAGAGGATGGGAAAGGCGAGGCAGGGGAGAATACGCCGTGCCTTCCCTCCGCGCCTCCTTATAACCTGCTCCATTGGTCAGACAGTTCAGGGCCACAGTCCAGTTTGGAAAAAGGAATAAGAAAGGCTATAGAGAATGGAGAAGATGTAGGGACATTTCCTGTGTTAGAAATAGCGGACCCCAGTGTCCCCGGTGGGGTTCGGAGGAGCCACATACCTATAGAGTGGAAGAGAGTGGCGACTCTTAAAGAGGCTTGTACCAAGCATGGCCCTAATTCACCCTTTGTTATAGCCATGCTTGAAACTCTCAGCGGTCAGTTCATTCTGACTCCTAATGACTGGAAGAGCTTAGCCAGAGCCTGCCTTACCCCTGGGCAGAAAGAAATAAGTACAGGGAGGGGCCAGGATCAGCTTCCCATAGCTATTGCCCTTCCCTTAAGGCACTGGAAGCTCAAAGAAAGCCAGAGACCAGTGTGGGGAATAGGAGGGTGCCAAAATACCTTAGAGACAATGCACCCAGTAAAGTGGGAGGCAGAGGATCGCCAAAGGACCGTATGGCCGTTGGTGATTCCAGGACTTAGTTTTAACATCTGGGGCAGGGACATTATGAGCCGCCTCGGGATGAAGCTATCAAATTTTTAGTAAGGGCCATTGCTGTTGTACTGGAGTTCCCACCCTTGAATTGGAAGTCAGACACCCCAATTTGGGCCTTGACTCCAGAAAAACTCCAGGCACTACAACTATTGGTTAAGGAGCAATTAGCACCCTGGAATGCTCCTGTGTTTGTTATAAAGAAAAAATCAGTAAAGTTCAGGTTCCTTACAGATGTTAATGAAGCATTTGTAAGCACCTGGCAGCAGCTATACCTAAGTAAAGAGCCACTATGCATTCTTATCAATTTTACCTTAAAGGCGATCCTCGCTAAACAAAGAAGGGGAAAAGGTCGCCTAATACAATCAGAGCTAAGATTAAGAGGCCTAATACAATCAGAGCTAAGATCAAGAGGCCTAATACAATCAGAGCTTGATACAGCTGTCTCAAGGAGCGCACATAATACTCCAGCTATGAGACATTTTAAGATACTAATAGGGGGTCGAGGGTATGTTTGTGTCTCCACAGGAAAAGGGAATGCGTGGATTCCCATTAGAAGGATCCGTAGGTGGGAACCGAGGTCGGAGATGACGGAGACGCAGGAGGCGGAGACCCCGGAGAGCCCAGAGACCCCGGAGAAGGATCATACACCACCTGAGCCTGCTGCTGACAGCTTTAACCTTGCTGCCCAGAGAGGAAGCAGCCCTCATCACAACCGCAGACACTGCTGCTGACAGCTTCCCATCTAGGCATCCTTTTTTCGCCAGCTGAATGAGGACTTTGATATCACAAACCCAGGACACTTGGGTGGGGAGGAGGTGACCAATTTTCCACCTGTATAGATCCATTTGCAAGATTAAGGGAGTGGTGACGTGTAAGGCGCCTACACCAGCTGCTTCTCTTAAAATATGCTTTGGGATTTTAGTTGATTGCACTTCCCCTGTTGTAACTCAGCCATTTAGTTTCATCTTTGTTTTATTTGATGCCTCCCTTTGTCAGTTGTGCTAGCTGCAGATTTCTGTGTGAATGAAGTCTTGTTGTAGGGTACTCATATGCTAAAGGCCTTCCTAATCCACTCAGCCTCCAGCCACTGTTTGCTCTAGAGCCAGGTGCGCTCCGCGCATAACAAAGAAGGGGATATGTTGGGACTGGAAGCTCAATTCCGTGTGGACAGTCTCGGGCAGGTAAAAGTGGGACTTCTAAATCTTAGAGTCTTACGAGGCCCTCCATGAACAGCGGGGGTTCGAGAAGGTCAGACCGAGCTAGCTCGGCTAGCTCGGGTATTTCCGCCTCTCCCCCGGAGATACCTGATGGGTGGAGTCTCCCTGCCCTCGAGGTTGTCCCGGATTGGAGCACACCTAGTTACCTAACAGCACGGTATTGAGATGCAAACTGTGTGGCTGAAGATTAAGTAGGATTGAGGAAGCCAGAAAGCTCTTAGCACGTGTGGAGCCAAAGAGAAAAGTAGGGCTCCGCTTCTTTTCTTTCCTCTCTCCCCTCCCCCTCTCTCCCCGCTTGTACTTCTACTTCCATTCCCTTAAGCTTAGCCTTCTTAGGAAATCTCCCCCTCTTCGTCCTAAGAAAGAAGACCCCCTGCACTTGTAACCGAAACCCTGTAATAAAGCTCAACCCCTGTTTGACTCTGGAACGTCCTTTCTCTCATACGTGCATCCGGCGTGGCCAGCCGAAGACCTGGACAGGTAAGAAAGACTCGGGTAGCCCAATACAGGCCTCTAGGCTTGGCAGACTGACCTAGTAGTTTAGGTGTCTAAGAAGAGCGCTGTCTTTACCTAACAGGTCTAGCTTAGTAATCAGCACATGGTAGCACTCAGCAAAGGGTAATAATTACAATATACTGTCAATTGTACAAGTCAACACAATTACCACATTCCTGGGAGTATTGCTAGTTGCCAAAGTATGGATCTAATATAAATCTTATTTACTGAAAATAGAGAACTCCTTCTCTAAATGGATGCTTCCTCCCTCAAATGTGTGGGTTTCATAACCTTGTCTTTTTTTTCCTATAACTTTGTTACGTTTACTTATGCTCAGTTCATTAATGAAATATTTATGGGATTTATAATCCCCAAACATGAATTTAATTCTAGGAGTTCTTTGCACAAAGTAGATACTTAATAAATCTTTATGGAAACCAAATTCTCTTCTAACATCTCAGGGATTCAGAATGTTATGTTTCAGCCAAACACACAGCGAAATCCACTATTATAGAAACATTTATGGAATACTTATTGTGCAAGGATTTTGAACTAGATGGACTAGGGAAGATACATAAGAATTAAAAGTCAAGTATCTCTCACTCCATTTCAATCAGTTTAGCAAATATTTTTAAGATGCCTACCATGTGCAACAAATGGCTAGGTAATGGGAATGCAAAGGAAAAAAATGCAAAGGGAAACTAATGGTTACACAAATCAATATGATACAAAATTGAGTGTGATTGAAGCAAAGGTGAGATCAAAACAAAGTGCCCTGGAAAAATTTTACTCCTGGCATTACAGAAACCCCTGAAAGAGCTATCCCTACCAGAGGAAAGAAAGAATTTTGAATCAGGAATGAAGAAAGAATACATGGCATGCTGGAGTCTGTGGGAATCTGGGTATCTGAAATGTACAGTAATCTAACAAGCTGAGAGTCATGAGAACTCAGGGACAGAAGCAGGTAGATAGCACTGGATTCAGAGACAAGTTCCAAGATGGGATGGCAAACAGATTTTTTTCCCCTAACTCAACCTGTACATCCCAGGGGAGATTCACAGAATTTCAGAGTTAGAAAGGACCTCAGCAGTCATCTAATATCTGGATAGAAATCTTCCATGTAGTACCTCCAACAAATTACCATCCAGGCTATGTTTGGCAATCTATACTGAGGGAGAAACTCCTTTACCTAAAGTCAAGGGAACAAGTATTTATTAAATACCCACTATGAGCCAGGCAATTTGCTAATCACTAAGAGTAAAAACAAAAGCAAAACAGTCCTATTTTCAAGTATCTTACAATCTGAAAAAGGTAGGAAAGGATCGGATTATGAAGGGCTTTGTGAGCCAAATTAAGGATTTTATATTTGGTATTCGACATGATAGGAAGACATTGTGGTTTTAGTGAATGGAGTGAGAGAAATGCTTACTAATAACCAATGATCTGGAGAGATCCAGAGTTCCCCCTTTTTCTAAAGTTCTCATTTCAAAGCTCAGTCTCCAAAGGTTCAACATTCTCCCCAATCATGGTCAGACACCGCCCAAGCTTACAAGAAATCTAATCTAAGGTGTATTTCTGCCCATTGTGTTCCACTCAAGCAAGTTGGGGTGGAGGTAGATCCTTCGTCTAGGTTGCCCAAGGCTGAGGGTAGTCTAGGTTTAGAGATAGTTTAGTGATGTCACGTCACTTTCCCAGCTCCTCATTGGAGTGAACTCACTTCTCCTTGGTGAAGCCCACTTCTCATTAATTGTTAACCAATAAGAGTTGATTGCCACACTCAGGAACACCCATTCTTCCAAGGACCTATAAACTGTGAGCCCATCCACCATCAAGGGTCTTTTAAGAGTGTCACTGATCCTTTTATTAATAACATGCTAGCATTATGATTACTTCCCCATAAACTGTATCTCTCAAACTTTTTGAATGTCACAGGGGCAAGATGACAAGGTTAGACCTACACCTTCTGAGGTAGTATATTCCACTTTTGGACAACTCTAATTGTTATGAAATGTTTTCATATGTTGTAGCTTAATCTGCCTTTTTATAACTTTCATAACTATTCCTTCTGAGACCTGTCCTCTGGAATCAAGCAGAGACCTTGTGTTTTTTCTTTTACCCGATAACCCTGTAAATACTTGAAGATAACTATCTTGTCACAAACATAGTAAGAATCAGAGTTGGTTATCTGCACACCTGATAAGTATGTTATCTGTTCCTTCATCCAAGCTATTGATAAAAATGTTAACTAACACAAAGTCAAGGACGGATCCCAGGGCACTACGCTGATCTTTCCTCCAACTTTAATCAGCCCATTAATGACTAATCTTTACTTAAGTTATTCAAACAATTCTAAATCCACCTAAGTCTACTACTGGTTGCTTTACATGCAGTGATATATTAAAGACAGCTTGTACTGGCTCTGGACAGATGATTGTTCAATTTTCAGTGTGAGCATTTGCTCCTCAGAAATCAGCTAATACTACAAATCAGGGCATGACTTACTGATTTGTAGACTCTCTAGGAAAAGTCACTGAGGAAAATGTTAATAATACAGATTAAATTTAAGAGTATTTTGAGCATGTTTTTTATTCAGAGTGCCAGTTGTTAAACATTTACCAGGCCATTCCTGAGATAAAGGAATACAAAGATATCTCTCTGTTATTTATAAAGATAGCACTGTACTTTGTCAAAGATTTTATTAAAATCCAGATATTTCATTAGGATTCCTGTGATCTAGCAGCCTATTGACCTTGATGAGAAAAAGAAACCAGTTTAGTCAGTCAAAATCTGGTCTCAGTCATGACTTTCCTTTCTTAATGGGCATCTAATAGACATCTAAAACTCACCATGTCCAAAACTAAATTTGTTATCTTTACTGCTATTTTCCTAACTTCCTTATTGTTGATGAGGGAATCACAATTCTCCCAGTCACCCAGGATTGTGACCTAGGTGTCCCCCTTGATCTGTGTGTGTATGTGTATGTGTGTGTGTCTCTGTCTCTCTTTCTCTCACTCTTGCTCTCCCCCCTCCACACACTGTACAATCTGGTGCCAATGCCTACTGATTTGACTTTTGCAGTATCTCTCCTGTATTTTCTCTTCTTATAGTGCCACCATCTTAGTTCAGGCCTTTATCACCTCATGCCCACGCTACATCATTAGCCTTCTGGTTGCTTTCCTTGACTCATATCTCTCCTCACTCCTGTCCATCCTCAACTGTTAACGAAGTGATCTTCCTAAAGCATAGATTGGCCCATGTCACTCCCCTTAACCCCAATTCAATAAGAGAAAGTATAAAATTCTTTGTTTGGTTTTTAAAGCCCTACATAATCTGACCCTCACCAACACTTCTTCTACCTTATACTCCTCCATATACTTCACAATCCAATAATATTGGCCTCTCTTCCTTGCTTTTTCTCTCACTAGATTCTCATCTCCTGCAATCTGGGCATTTTCACAGGCTGTCCTCATGCCTGGAATTTTCTTCCCCCTTATCTAAATTTCCTGGTTTCCTTCAAGTTTCAGCTAAAATCCTACCTTCCATAAGAAGTCTTTCCCAAGTTCCCTTAATACTAGCATCTTCTCTCAGAGAATGACTTTGATTTAACTTGTTTGTACATAGTTGTTTGCATATTCTCTCCCCCATTAAGTTGCAAACTCCTTGAAGGCAGGGTCTCTTTTTCCTCTTTGTATCCTTGACACTTAGCATAGTGCCAGGCCCCTGGCTGGATGATTGGCTGCTGTCCTCCATGCTCAAAGAGCACCCAAATGATATCACTATGTTGGGGTCAAGGTACAGTGTGGCTGACTGTGGCTGAGCAGACCAGCATAAGTGTGGCAGATTCTACCATGGGTCAAGTACAAATAGTCCATATGGACATTTGGCGTGGAGATGTCTCTAATCTATTTTTGGAGGCAATTGGGGTTAAAGGATTGCCCAGGGTCACACAGCTAGCAGGTGTTAAGTGTCTGAGACCAGAGTTGAACTTAGGTCCTCCTGACTTCAGGACTGGTGCTCTATCCACTGAGCCACGGTACTGCCCTAGTATCTCTAAATTTATGAATCTCTTATTTCTTTTTTTTTTTTTTATTTAACTTTTAACATTTATTTTCACAAAATTTTGGGTTACAAATTTTCTCCCCTTTTGTCTCCTCCCCCCCCCCCAAACCCAAGCATTCTAATTGCCCCTGTGACCAATCTGCTCTCTCTTCTATCCTCCCTCTCTGCCCTTGTCTCAGTCTTCTCTTTTGTCCTGTAGGGCCAGATAGCTTTCTTTACCCCTTAACCTGTATTTCTTATTTCCTAGTGGTAAGAACATTACAGTTGATCCTAACACTTTGAGTTCCAACTTCTTTAGCTCCCTCCCTCTCCACCCCTTCCCTTTGGAGGACAAGCAATTCAATATAGGCCAAATCTGTGTAGTTTTGCAAATGATTTCCATACTAGTTGTATTGTATAGGACTAACTATATTTCCCTCCATCCTATCCTGTCCCCCATTACTTCTATTCTCTTATGATGCTTTCCCTCCCCATGAGTGTCGACCTCAGATTGCATTCTCCTCCCCATGCCCTCCCCTCTATCCTCCCCCGCACCCTGCTTGTGCCCTTGTCCTCCACTCTCCTGTATTGTGAGATAGGTTTTCCTATCAAAATGAGTGAGCATTTTATTCTTTCCTTTAGTGGAATGTGATGAGAGTAGACCTCATGTTTTTCTCTCGCCTCCCCTCTTTATCCCTCCACTAATAAGTCTTTTGCTTGCCTCTTTTATGAGAGATAATTTGCCCCATTCAATTTTTCCCTTTCTCCTCCCAATATTTCTCTCTCACTGTTTGATTTCATTTTTTTTTAAGATATGATCCCATCCTCTTCAATTCACTCTGTGCACTCTGTCTCTATGTATGTGTGCGTGTGTGCATGTGTGTGTGTGTACTCCCACCCAGTACCCAGATACTGAAATGTTTCAAGAGTTACAAATATTGTCTTTCCATGTAGGAATGTAAACAGTTCAACTTTAGTAAGTCCCTTATGACTTCTCTTTGCTGTTCACCTTTTCATAGTCCTCTTCATTCTTGTGTTTGAAAGTCAAATTTTCTTTTCAGCTCTAGTCTTTTCATCAAGAAAACCTGAAAATCCTCCATTTCATTGAAAGACCATTTTTTCTCCTGAAATATTATACTCAGTTTTGCTGGGTAGGTGATTCTTGGTTTTAGTCCTAGTTCCTTTGACTTCTGGAATATCCTATTCCATGCCCTTCGATCCCTTAATGTAGAGGCTGCTAGATCTTGTGTTATCCTGATTGTATTTCCACAATACTTGAATTGTTTCTTTCTAGCTGCTTGCAATATTTTCTCTTTCACCTGGGAATTCTGGAATTTGGCCACAATGTTCCTAGGAGTTTCTCTTTTTGGATCTCTTTCATGCGGTGTTCTGTGGATTCCTTGAATATTTATTTTGCCCTCTGGTTCTAGAATCTCAGGGCAGTTTTCCTTGATAATTTCATGGAAGATGATGTCTAGGCTCTTCTTTTGATCATGGTTTTCAGGTAGTCCCAGAATTTTTACATTGTCTCTCCTGAATCTATTTTCCAGGTCAGTTGTTTTTCCAATAAGATATTTCACATTATCTTCCATTTTTCCAATCTTCTCGCTATGTTCTGTGATATCTGTCTTTCTCATAAAGTCCTTAGCGTCCATCTGTGCCATTCTAGTTTTGAAAGAACTATTTTCTTCAGTGAGCTTTTGAATCTCCTTTTCCATTTGGCTAATTCTGCTTTTGAAAGCATTCTTCTCCTCATTGGCTTTTTGAACCTCTTTTGCCAATTGAGTTAGGCTAGTTTTCAAGGTGTTAATTTCTTCAACATTTTTTTGGGTCTCCTTTAGCAGGGAGCTGATCTGCTTTTCATGCTTCTCTTTCATCCCTCTCATTTCTCTTCCCGGTTTTTCCTCCACCTTTCTAACTTGATTTTCAAAATTCTTTTTGAGGTCTTCCATGGCCTGAACCCATTGGGTGGGCTGGGACACAGAAGCCTTGATTTCTGTGTCTTTGCCTGATGGTAAGCATTGTTCTTCCTCATCAGAAAGGAAGGGAGGAAATGTCTGTTCTCCAAGAAAGTAGCCTTCAATAGTTTTATTTCTTTTCCCTTTTCTGGGCATTCTCCCCAGCCAGTGACTTGACCTCTGAATATTCTCCTCACACCCACCTCGCCTCCTGGTCCTCCCAGCCAGCGTTTGGGGACTGAGATTCAAATGCTGCTTCCCGCCTTAGGACTTTTGGCGGGGGCAGGGCTGCTATTCAGTGTGAGAATTAAGTTCAGGTGGTCAGGTTGGGGCAGGGCCGCCTCTCAGGCTCAGTTCCCTCAGGGGGTTTATGTACAGACCTTCCACAATGGATCCAGGCTCCCGCCCGCTTGGGGAGCCCCTGTCTGCAGCCGCCTCTCAGCTTCTATCTCCCGGGGGGGGGGGGGCCCGAGCCATGGGGGCACCCCACTCCCCTCTCAACCCGCCAAAGAGATTCTCTCACCGACCCCCGTTACCTGTGGGTGGAGGGGCTTGTGCCACCGCTGGAGATCCCATCCCTGAAGCCTGCTCAGATCTGTACCTCTCGGAGCCGCGGCCGCCGCAGGTCTGGGCTGGGCTCCGCGTCTGCAGCGCGACGGACCTTTTGCAAGAGGTTTGCAGGTCCCTCTGTGGGTGGAGGGACCCGCGTGGCCACAGGAGATCCCGTCCCCGTAGCCTGCTCAGATCTTTTCCTCACGGTGTCGCGGCCGCTGCAGGGCTGCCCTCTGCTCCCAGTCCCGGCGCCCAGTCCGCAGCACAAAGGACCCCCCGTGAGAGGTTTGCAGGTCTCTCCGGAACAGAAATCTCCCTCGTTCCAATATTCCGTGGCCTCTGGGTGCAGAATTCACCGTGAGTTGGTCCCCTCTAGCCGTTCTGTGGGTTGTGGGTTCGGAGCTATGTGTACGTGCGTCTTTCTACTCCGCCATCTTGGCCGAATCTCTTATTTCTTTTCAATTATCTGTTTTGCTCTTAGAGTACAGCTCCTTCTTTGATGCAGACACACTGAACGGTCCTTTGGCAGCATCTCCCACATCTAACAACTGGTTCCTAAATTCTTCAGAGAGACCTTGAAAGTATCCCTGTATTGCATCTTCCTAACTCCATGTGAGAACTGGACTTGTGTGAGTTCTCTGTAAAATAGTCTTTTAGGCAAACATATGTTTGGCATTTGAACAATGTGGCCAGCCTATAAGAGCTGTGCTCTCTGCAGTAGAGTTTAAATCCTTGGTGGTTCAGCTCATAAAGTACCTCAGTACCTGGTACCTTATCATGCTAGGTAATCATCAGAATCTTCCTAAGACAATTCAAATGGAAGTGATTCAGCTTCCTGAGATGGCACTGGTATACTGTCCAGGTTTCACAGGCAAACAACAATGAGGTCAACACAAGGCTCTGTAGATCTTCAGTATGGTAAGCAGCCTAATACCTCTTCTTTCCTATGTGCACATCCCAAGAAAGTATACTGCCAAAGTAAGTGAACTTATCCACAATATTCAAAATCTTTCCATTTGCTATAACCAGTGACTCCACATATAGATCATATAGTGCTAGCCAGAGAAGAACCTCTCTTTTCTTATCATTAATTGTCAGGCCAAAATTAGCATAAGCAACAGAGAATTGATCCATACTCTGTTGTATCTCATCCTCAGAAGCAGATTTGAGTGCATCTGCAAACAAAATCATCTGCAAACAAAAAGTTACGCACCAACCACTTTAGTCATGACTTGTAGCCTTTTCAAGTTAAATAATTTACTGCCAGTGTAGTAGTTGATCTTGATTCCATTTTTATCCTCATTGAAGGCATCTAACAATATTGCTGAGAACATCATACTCAAAAATACATGGGAGTAAATCCACAGCCTTGCTTCACTCCATTGGTGACTGGGAAAGCATGGGAGCATTGTCCATTTTCCAGCATGCCATGATAGAGCTGGCATACAATGCCAATGTACTTCTCTGGGCAAACAAATTTTGCCATAATCTTCTACAAGCCCTCATGACTGAAATATTAAAATCCTTGGCTAGATTGATGACGGTTGTATCCATATTTCTGTTCTGCTCCTGGCATTTCTCCTGGAGTTGTCAGGCAGCATATTGACTGTTCCTCTACCCTTTCTGAAGCTACATTTTCTCTTGAGTAGATGACCATCTTTCCAGTGAAGGATCAGCCCACAGTAGTCACTTAATAAGTGCTTACTAACTTGGTTTAACATGACTGTGAAGGAAAGTTAAGTTCACTGGTATAGAATTTTCAGACCCACTCATTCTTTCTCCATCCTCTTTTTCTATTTTGAGAATTAGGACATCATTCAATTCTATCAAGGTCCATTTAAATTCTGATTCTGAATTATAACATATCACCTCCCTCTTCTGATTCTAGAAATCAAGAAATTTCATAAGCCTGTTTTTTTGAAGATGAACAATACTGGAGGAAATTTATTTGCATAAATCAGTACTAAGGTCAAATCAGAACCCTAGGTCATACAACCAGAGATCTATCTCCTTTTTGGCTTCAATGCATTAATCAGCATTCCTTGGGCATAATGGTTCAACTATACATCCAAATCACTCTACTATCATATATCCAACCTTTCTTTGTGCAGAAGAATTTGTTAAGACCTTTGCTGAAGCCAGCCTTCATAAATACATCACTTCATAAATAAAACAGAATAGCCTTCAGGCAAGAATCTACTTAAACCATCATCAAAGATCTCCAAGCATGATTTTACAATCTCTTTCAATAAATAATTTTCAGTATTTAAAAACTCTTGTTACCAGGAAATTTTAAAATTTATCCAGAATCACTTCCCCTGCTGTTGAAATTGAAGATTCTCCTTATCAAATAGCTTTTCTGAAAGAAAAAAAAATATATATATATATATATATATATATATATATATATATACATATACAAACACACACTATATATGCAAACACATACACACACATACTTTAACTTAATCATTGTTCGTTAATTACCTACACATGGCAATGATCTGACATTTTTCCTTTTCAATATTATGCTTCAGTGATTTGGACCCTTCTTGCCCAAGAAATGTTATTTTATCTGATTTGGCAAGCCTATGAGGGCCTCAGATCCAACTATGAGACCTATGGCCAACTTTATTTCTAAACTTCATTGGACCTTAATTAAACTTAATTGCAAGGGGTAGTTTGAAGTTTATAATATAGAACACTATAGTGTTCATCAGCATCTTTTGTGGTCCTTTCAGTGCTACAGTGTGATGCTTATATATACAGCCTGTTTTCAAGGACAGAAGAAATACTAATATTGATGGCTATTTTGCTTGGAGCCTATAGAACTTCTCTTGGGAAACCTATGGAATAACATCCAAGAACATGACCGTGCATTTGGCTCTGTGAAATGATTCTATATACATTATCTTGGTATCAGCTTGTATATATAATAACAGATGATTGCTTTGTGTGGTAAAGAGTTTTTGAAACTCTTGGTCACTGGACCCTCCTTAATTCACTCTTCTTGCTAGGTTGTCAGGACATCATTCTCCTGGTTTTCCTTCTACCCTTCTGACTATTCCTTCTCTGTCTCCTTTGCTGGATCCTTTTCTAAATCAGGTCCTCTAAACATAGGTGTCCTTCTGGGTGATGTCCTGCACCCTCTTCTCTTTTCCCTCTATACCACTTCAAGTTGGCCATCTCCTAAGCTCCCATAGATTTAAGTACTGTCTCTATGCTAATGATTCTCAAATCTACCCATCCTGTCCTAAACTCTCTGTTGACCTCCAATCTTGAATCTCCAACTGCCTTTCAGAGATCTCTAGGATGTGCAGTGGACCTCTTAAACTCAAATTATCCCAAACAAACTCATTATGTTTTCCCCAAACCCTCCACCCATTCCCCATAGTCAATCTGGTGTCAAGGACTATTGGTTCCATCTTTGCAACATCTCCCCAATATATTCACTTCTGTCTTCTGACATTGCCACCATTCTGGTGAAAGATCTCATCACCTGATGCCTAGACTATATAGAATCAGCCTGCCACAAGTCTGTTGCAACTCCAATCTCATCGTCCATTCCATCACTAAGGTGATTTTCCTAAGGCTCATATCTAATCATGGCATCACCGCTACTACCCCCAACTCAATAAACTCCAATGACTTTTATTGTTTCAAGGAACAAATAAAAAAAATGTTTTGTTTTGACATTCAAAGCTTTTTATAACCTAGCCCTCTCCTTTACTTCCAGTTTTTTCTCCAGTAAGGTTCAATAGTGAGGAGGTACAGAGAAGTCAGATGAAAAAGGGGAAGTAAAACTCAGGGTTAGGGGTTAGAAAGGTTACAGAGGGAATAGGATTGCAGAAGGTTCAGCTGCTCAAGAAGTGTTTTCCAGACAAAGAAGACAATATGTGCAAACTAACACAAATGGGATGGGGCAGGACAAGTTACACTTAGTAGCCCAACTGAAACATGGAGTCTTGAAGCCTAATAGAATAAAATAATGGGCAGCTAAGTGGTAAAGTGTATAGAGTGCTGGTCCCAGAGATGAAGACTTGAGCTCAAATCTAGCCTCAGACACTTACTAGCTGTGTGACCCTGAGCAAGTCACTTAACCCCTGTTTGTCTGAAAAGTCCCTCCTGGACCTCTGTCTTATAGCAGGGGAGCTTGTGTAGCTCAATAAAACTATGAGTTATGCCATTCCAGATTACCCAAGATGGACAGGTCATAGAGGAGAGTCCTCCCAAAAGAGATACGACTGGAGAAGGAAATGTCAAACCACTCCAAGTATCTTTGCCAAGAAAACCCCATGGAAAAAAATAGTCCACAGGGTCACAAAGAGTCGGACACAACTAAATGACTGAACAAGTATAAAATAGAACTGAAAGGCAAATTGGAGAAGTACCATAGGTAGCAATAAATACAACATAAAAGATGTTGAATTTTAACCTATGGGAACCACTCAAAGATTTTAAAGAGAGTGACTCAATCATATTTATAAATTCAGAAAATACCTTTGACAAGAAAAATGGATTGGAGAGGGGAAAGAAGCTGAAAGAGAGAACAGTTAAGAGGCTCTCATAATAGATTCTTACAACAATCTAGGTGAGAAGTAATGAAAGTTTGAATGAAGATGATAGTAGTAAGAGTTAAAAGGAGAAGGGCATTAAAATTATAGCAGAGATAAATACAAATTAAAACAACTTTGAGATGTCAGTTTACATCTATCAGATTGACTAAAATGATTGAGAGGGAAGGTGACAAATGTTGGAGGCAATGTGGAAAAATTGGGACCAACAGTGGGTCAGTTTCCCAAGATGATTAGGGAAAAAGCAAAAGAATCTATAAGTTCTAAAATATTGATAGCAGCTCTCTTTGTGGTGGCAAAGAACTAGAAAACTGAAGGAATACCTGTCAACTGGGGAATGGCTGAACAAGCTGTGGCAAATGATTGTTACAGAATATTGCTGTGCTATAAGAAATGATGAGCTTGATGATCATAGAAAAAGACATGGATAGACTTACATGAAATAATGAAGAGTGAAAGTAGAAAAAACTAGAGAATATTGTATACAGGAACAACAATATTGTTTTAAGAACAACTCTGAGTAAACAAGTTTTTTTGACTATTGTAAATACCCAAATTAACTACAAAGGACATGAAGGTAGATGCCATCTGCACCGAGAAAAAGAACTGATAAATAGAAGTCTTTATAGAATGGTTTTACACACTCACACACATTTGTGCCATGGCGGGGGGCTGAGGGAAGGTGGAGGCAAGAGAGAAAAAAAGGGGAAAAAAAGAGTTACACAATAATGCTACATTGTTATTTCTCGTGATAGATTTGCAGTTTCGCTTACAATTATCGTTTTTCCTACTTTACTATGTTATGGAAATGCTTTATTTCTTAAGTTCAGAATAAAAGAATTAAAAAAGAGAAATGCACAAAATGATTGAATATAGACATGAAAGAGGAAAGACTCAAAGCTGATTAAAAGTAGCATGGCACAGTGAAAAGAGCAGAGTCTGAATTCGGATGAACCTGGCTTCAAATCCTTCTCTCTTATGTCTACAACCTAGGTGGGACCTTTCACAAGTAGCCTAATATTTATGGGCCTTAATTTCCTGATTTATTAGAAAAAAGAAAGTTTGAACAGATGGCTTCTAAAGTCTCCATTAGCACTAAATCTATTATCTTTTGGTTGAATAGATGTAAAGCAGGGGAAAAAGTTAAAGCAGCTTCCTTGAGAGGCAGCCTGGTTAAATAGAAAACAAGTTAGGTTTGGAATCAGAGACCCCAGCTTTTAACCCCATTTCTTCCACTTAGAATCTGTGAAATCTTGTACAGTTCACATCATGTCTCTGGGCCTCAGTTACCCCATCTGTCCTCCATAATTAGAGCAGCAGCAACAATTCCCATTTATGCATCTGTTTATGCAAATATTACAAATATTACAGTCCTCTTTTTCCAGATAAGAAAGGTTCACACTGATGTCAGGACTTGCCCATGGTCAAATAGATAAAAATAGCAGAGCTGTAAGTTAAAGCCAGGCCTCCTGATTCCAGGTCTAATTTTCTTTCTATATCACGTTGCTTCTCTAAAAATGGGAGCACTAAGTGTGGGAAAGAAATCCATTAGCCCAGCAGCCTCAGGTTCTATTGACTAGGCTAGACGCCAGAAAGAACAAAGTCAAGAAACCAAGAAGATATCTAAGAAAGGTAGTGGGCAGTGATGTCAAAGGTTGCTGAAATGTCAGAGATGAAGACTGAGAAAATGCAGCTTTAGTCCAGCCATTGGCAGTGACCTTGAGGGGGTAGTTCCTGGATGATAAGGAGTAAGTGGGTGTCAAGGAAGTGTAGACTAATCATAATACAAGAAGTCTGGAAATGAATGGGAAAGAGATATATTTACAAAGCTTGAGAGTAGTGGAGTGTATGGAAGTTTTTGTTTAAGCACAAGGGAGATTTGAGCATGTTTATAGGTTTAGGGGAAAGAAAATTTTTATAGAGCTCCTCAAGCATTGTGATTTAATAGGATTGTAAAAGGTCTCACAATATTTCTTAATCAAGAAAATTAGTTCTTCCAATTGATCTGAACCTAGGTTATGTCTCCCTTTGATTCTCTATTTATAGCTTTCATTTCATGTGGTTCCTCCTTAGTTAATGCCTTCAGGTGTGCTAACACTGAAGCAACATAGAGAGGCCAGAGTAATAATGTGGTTCATTTAAATTTGTGTTTCAAAAGTACACCACAATCTATTTAGCAGCCGATGATATGTATCAGTATTGTCAAGAGAATTCAAAGCTTGAGCAAACTTAATTGAAAGTTACTTTTATGCATGATTTCATTTATCAGCAAATAAATAGTTGGGTTCACTGAAGGAAGGTATTTACCTAATATCCTAACACACTTAGGGTGAGCAAATATTGGCTAATGTGCCCTGTCAGGTGAGATCATTGTGTAATTCACCTACTCATTTATTATGAGGATGTTAATTAATGTCACACGATATTAATAAATTACATTATAATCATGATTCATTCACGTCTAAATTTATATGTACACTCTTTCTCTTAGACAAATGGGAGTTTTTATGTAAAGCAGTAAAAACTTAACTAATGTATCAGCTCACAGTAAATATAATAGGAAGGCATCAATGACAGGATTAAGTTCTTGAATGATCAGGGAAAAACAACAATAATGAAACTTCAGTGGCTTACAGTATTAAATGAAGAAATAATCATATTGATCATCTGTACCCGTTACAGCTCCTTTACCTCTGGTCCTGGAAGCGTTTTATGGCATTTCTTGAGGACACATCAAGAAAACCGTCTTCAGACAGAACGATTTGTTATTATCTCAAGTGAGAAACTTTTGCTAAGAAAAATTCACCGGCTTTTCAGAATATACCTTTTTACCTTTGCCATGGTATACTAGCACACAGATAAGGGCTAAGTCTGCTAACAAACTTAGAGAAATGAGTCAATAAATAATGATTTTCTCAAAGCTTGCCACTGAATGAGTTTGCCCCCAAAACCAGGATACCTCGGGGTCTCTCTGTCATCTAAACAGATGATATCTCCTGAAGCCATCGAAGATGGGACTGTAACTGTGTTATGGGCTCAGAGCACCACAAATCATCACATCTGAAGGTATCTGAGCCTAGTCATTTTAGAACAAAAGACTCTGCTCTCTAAGATCATAGAAAGATTCAGAGCAGGAAGGAATTTTTGAAGTCATTGGGTCCAAATTTTTTATTTTACAGACCAGAAGACTGAAGATCAGAGACGATAGGTGACATGTCCAGGGCCATACAACCAGTGACTGAGATGGAATTAGAACCCAGGTCTTCTTGGCTCTAAATCTGCCCTTCTACCCACTGTATGCTTTTCTGCACCACTAGTCAAAACTCGCATTTATATAGCACTTTAAGGTTTACCAAGTATTTCCTTTGCAATATTCATGTTAGGTGAATACTACAAGTTTTACTACTCCCATTTCATTGAGGTGAAAACTGAGATTCAGAGAGATTAAGCAATTCCTCCATGATCACACAGAAATAAATTTGTCTCTGTTTTAATTTAACTGAGGTTGTTCCCAGCTCTGCTTTCCATACCTCCTATACCTCTTCCCTTGGATTCAACATTCTGACAACATTTTGTAGGTAAAGGCAGCTGACCTACTCTATGTGGAAGGCTGCCAAGCCATCTTCCCCTCAGGACATGAATAGAATCCTAGAATTCTTCTTTTTCTCCTCCTCCTCCTTCATCTTCATCCTCCTCCTCCTTCTTTAAAAAGGATACCTTTTATTTTGGTTAATGGAGCTGACTTCTCTCTTCTACATCTTTCAACACTGATCCTCCAACATGCCACTCTAAACTTTCATTTTTCAGAGACACTAAATCAATAGGCACCTACTGGGTTTATAACTGAACTTTCTTCTAATGCAAGAAAACGTCTAAAGGTTGTCAAGGTCCAGCAACTGTTTATTGATTTTTAAAAAGCATATTAAAATAGAGGTGCCAATTTATTTCTACTACTGATTATGAATAACTGAGTTCCTTTAAAATGGAATCACATCCATTTTAGTGACTACACTGACTGGCTGTCCAGTTTCCAAGTGTATCTCTAAATCTTTTTCTGAAATGTCCTTTTCTAACATATCCTAGTAATGTTCTTTAACCAATAATGGTTATGCTTTTATATTTTCTAGGAGTTATTTTTCTTCTTACTTTTCTACCATCATCACCATAGCATCTTTGATATCACCGTGCAAGGTAATCTAAGCAGAAGCCTATTTTCCATGGTTTTATATTTTAATCTACAATGTAATAAACTAAATGATTGTACATGTTCAGCCTTCATTGCTGAAGAAGACCATGTCATCAGAGAAATGATGACATGACTTCCACTTGACTTTGTTTTGAGTGAGAGAGGGCTGTGCAGGTCACTAGCCTCACTTATCCTCCTGAGCCATCTGAATCCAGTGACCAGATATTCATCAGGATGACTGGAGATGAACTAGGATGAGGCAATTGGGGTTAAGTGACTTGTCCAAGGTCACACAGCTAGTGAGTGTCAAGTGTCTGAGGTGAGATTTGAACTCAGGTCCTCCTGACTCCTGCACTGGTGCTCTATCCACTGCACCACCCAGCTGCAAACTAAATGATAATGACACATTTCTATATGGCTTTAAAGTTTACTGAGCACTTTCCTTAAAAAATCCTAATGGATAAGTACTAAAAGTGGTATTATTTGCATTTATTGAGGAAGAAACTGAAGCTTGAGTCTAAGTAATTTGCTCATCATCACACAGCTCTAAGTTTTGGAACCAAGATCCATTGCTTTCATCATTTTAACTATTCATAGACCTAGCATATGATACCTTAGAGGTTTATTGGTTCAGGCCTCTCACTTTACAGGTGAGGAAACTGACATTCAGAGAAGTTAAGTGACTTACCCAAGTTCACACAGGTACTACTGAAGGTCAGACAAAGCACATTTGAATTGAAATCCTCTACTCCCAAATACAATTTTCTTTCCATTGTACCAACCAAGTCTCTCCTAAGTAAAAATTCATTGCTTTTTCAAGGGAAGGGAAGGGAAGGGAAGGGAAGGGAAGGGAAGGGAAGGGAAGGGAAGGGAAGGGAAGGGAAGGGAAGGGAAGGGAAGGGAAGGGAAGGGAAGGGAAGGCAAGGGAAGGGAAGGGAAGGGAAGGGAAGGGAAGGGAAGGGAAGGGAAGGGAAAGGACATTTATTAAGTATCTATTTTTGCCAAGATATTGTGGATGGATGATTTACAAATGTTTTCTCATTTGATCCTTACAACAACTCCAAAGTGTAGTTACTATGATTGTCTCTATTTTATCATTGAGGAAACTAACCCAAATAAAGGTTGCTCAAGATTAGTAACTCACTGAGACGAGATTTGAACTGAGGTCTTCCTGACTCCAAAGCCAGTGCTCTATCCACTGGCTACTTAGTGACCTGCACAGTACATCTCAAATACAATTTGAATTTACTTACACACAATGCATGTACATGTATGTGCATATATACATATTAATAAGCACATATACATGTTAATACACACATATACATTGTGTGAGAGCATGTAAACATTCACATGTACCTACACATATACCTATGTGTGCACATATGTATACATATGTGTGTGTGCACATGTATACATATATACATGAACTGGTCAATAGAGCCCAGGTCTAGAACTATACCAATCAGAAGCATTGGTGAGCCTACTTCTGGAAAGGAGTAATGAAATGCAGCATAAGCACCCTGTTCCTTAGTTCAACATATATGCTTATATTCTGTAACTGTTTTCTGTCTGCTTATTTTACATTGATGAAAACCCTTCCAAATCATTGCTGAGACTGAACTGAGTGTTTTTACAAAAGGCACAAATTACCTTGGATAGGAGAGAGTTCCTCTTCTGGTAACCATGGAACCTAGACCACATGGCACTGCAGTTTTTTGGTCTGCTGTGTCTCGTTCTTTCCCTCATTTAAGTGAAGGTGTACTGAAGCTAGAACAACCTTATGAGATTCAAAAGGTTGGAAGAGCTATCAGAGATCCCATTACCAGAGATCCAACCCATGGCAGAGACCACCATAATTGTGGCAGTTGATCCTGGCAAGGCAATTCAGCAGAATTGCTTGACCCAGAAACTGACACACTGTGTGTTTGCATGTAAGGGGGCTATTAGTTCAATTTCTATTCCATACTGGGTAGAGGAAATGTTTACTAGCAACTACTTTAAGTTTGACCACTTTTCCTGGGGAGGATGGGGGAGAGAGTGTACACTGGTTTGGGAATGTCTTTGTATTTTGTTTATTACTCTATCTTTTCTCATATCTTTTTTGTAAAAACAAATAGATGCTAATGACTTTAACAATGCTGAAGAAACAATGACTTAAAGAGTCGATAATATTGGGAATACACTGACACTGGAAAATTATCTTGGGGCAATCAGTGGTAATCGATATTGGGAGAACACAGTAGAATGAAAGCTTGAGACAACAGTACTACAGAAAGATACTAGTACTCCCCCCAAGAGATAACCCCAGAACTCTAAGGGAAAAAATGCAGACAGTCTCATTTGGGGAATGTGACCTGCTAGTACACATGTGGGTTTGGAAAGTTAAGTCTAGAGTCTCACTACACATACATACACACACACACTGAAGTATGCACACATGCAAGCACCTGCACACATATGTAGCAAGATAATATTTTAAGCATATGTTTGTTATATGCATGTTATATGTATATGTATTCATACACATACAAAGAGACAGCCTAACATAGAGTCATTGGAGTCAGGAAAAAGTGGGTTTAATCCTACCTCTGACATTTATGAGAAGTGACCCTGGGCAAGTCACTTAAACTCTCAACTCTAGGCTATTTTCTAAGCCTCTAGAGTATAGAGAAGGTGTTACTCTGTACTGTCAAATATTTTCCTCATCTGAGAGTGCAAATATCAATGAAATAATAGGTCTAATACCTATCCAATGTACCCAAACACAGACACACCTTACATACCAGTAGTGCAATCCACAGCACTCTGGAAAGAATGGGAGGGGTAGAAAGACCCATGATTTTGCCAGGTCAGGAAAACTTCAGGAAAATATGAAGAGATAAGAGTGATGAAACCATCACAGACTCTTGACAGAATGAAAGGCATCAATGCTCACCTTGCTATTATTTCCTATCCTATTTAATAGAAAGACTGACTGAAAAAAAAACTAAATGTATTGATAAATACATTGATAAATACCAAAATTTTCCCATATAGGTGAATTAAGTGAATATGAATTCTGTGGATATTCAAGATTTTATTCCTATAGTAAAAGCTAACATTATCAACCATACTGTTTCCTATTAGCTAAAGAAACATGATATTCTGTTTGGTAAAAGATTTAGATGAGTGAAAGAAGGATTTCCTATAGATCAGGCATTCTTAACCTTATTTTGTGTTATGGTCTCCTTTGGCAGTATGGACTTCTTTTCAGAATAATGAGTTTTAAATACATAAAAAAAATACATGTGATTGTAAAGTGAACTATTTGTACTAAAGTGCGGTTATCAATATATTTTTTTAAATTGTGATAAAGTAATATACTCAGCAGCAGATCTAGTAACTACAGTTTTTCTTCTAAGCAGTGATAAGCTTAAATAATATTCTCAATTTTCAACAGCTAAAATGTAATATGAAAATATCTGTGATTTCTATTTCTATTGAAGACAGTCACAGGTCTTAAAATAAAGCCTGCTTATGCAAACTGTTAAATTTTTTTACTAATATAGTTTGTTGCCTACTATCATAGTTGAAGAAAATATTAAGTTTCAGCTGGAAGTTATTGAAAATAAAGATGTAGTTTTTCTTTTCCCATTCAAGCTCATGGTTCCCCTGAAATCTAACTATGACTCCTTCAAGGGTACAAGATGTCTTTACACTCTAGGTTAAGAATCTTACTATGGATGGCAAAATCTCCTGAATTCTCTTGTTTATGGAAAACAGTGTCCTGAGTACAGTAAACCTCAGAATATTTTTGTTTAGTCATTTTTCAGTTGTGTCCAATTTGTGACCCCTTTTGAGTTTTCTTGGCAAAGAATACTGAAATGGTTTGCCATTTCCTTCTCATTTTATAGATGAAGAAACTGAGGCAAACAGGGCTAAGTAACTTTCCCAGGGTCACATAGCTACTAAATGACTGAGCTGGATTTAAACTCATGAAGGCGAACCTTCTTGACAGGAGGTACAGTGCTTTATCCACTGCGTCACCTAGTCATCCCCTCAGAATGTTACAAGGACTTTTGAATGAGAATCATAATTACTCGAAAGAGATCAGCCTAACAATTTGTAAAGCAGCTGGTTGGTACAATGGATAGCACACTGGCCCTGGAGCCGGAAAGACTTGAGTCCAAATGTGACCTCAGACATCTTCTAGCTATGTGACCCTAGGCAAGTCACTTAAACTTCTTTGACTCAGTTTCCTCATCAGTACAATGAACTGGAGAAGGAAATGGCAAACCTCTTCGGTATCTTTGCCAAGTAAACCTCAAGTGGGGTCACCGAGTGCCAGACACTATTGAAATGACTTAAGAACAATAATCTATACAGGGAGACATACCACCTAAATAGATGAAAAAAATTCCAGTGCCCAGAAAAAGTCAGAATACTAACTCACTCATTTATGCAAATTTTTGTTGTATTTCATTTGGAGCTTTTCCATAAAAAAAAAAATGCATTTACTGAAATAGTGCTTAGTCATTTTACCTACAAAATAGTCAAAGTCTAGAGCATAGCTAGTCACAGGTAAACCTCAAAGATTCAGTCAGCAAAGCACAGCTCAGATAGGTATTCACAATTATTTGGTCTAAATCTTAGGAGATCTGATGTCATGAAATTTTCCAGCACTGTATTTCTCAGTTGTGACTGGCTCTTAAAACCCACAAGCATTTTTTTCTTAACTAATTCCATGCCATTCTTATATGTACTTCTCTTTGAAAAGGAGGAAGAAAATATGCTTGTGTTTGTATCTTTAATATTAAATTGACATTCACAAACAAACAAACAAAAAAAACTTTGCATTCCATTTTTCACTATTGTCCTAATTGGATTTTGCTGTATTTAAACCTGTTCAACTGGTTTTACCCAAACCTAAAAAAAAATGTTTTGTCACACAAAGAAAGTATTGTTGTATCAGGCAAGATATGTCGTTATGAGATAGTGAATAAGTTTGTCTTCTCTTATGAAATGCCATAAGATATAAATAAAATGTGCAGTCACTGATTACAGAACCTCCTTTCTCGCTTTGAAACATGTAAGAAAAACAAAGGAAATTCATTCACCAAAAAGGGCATTTAAAGAATGTTCAGGTTGTAACCTAAGCTAATAAAAACAAGGAAATTTATAGTTAAAGCTGACTTCCAATACCTAGGCACAACAGGGTGTCTTCTTAACCACTTCCTTTATATGTCCCTTTGAGTCTATGTATTGGAGGTCAGCCTGAACTGTGAATTTCCTTATTATTAGTTTCTGTCACAACCTTAATGTACTCTGAATGATTTTTTGGTTAGTACATTTAATTTCCTTTCTTTAACAACATAGATGTGACCCTGATAGGATAAGCTACCACCACTGAGATTCAATTATCCCCAAATGAAGGTAATGCTCTGGTTAGCTTTAGGCATGTGGTAGTTGTGTTTAAGAAGGGTTTCCCTTTATTAATAAATTTCTGTATATACAATATTTCATTTCTTGAAAGAAATGGATCATCTGGGTTGAATGAAGGAAGTGCACATCTTGTTTAACTTTCCTTTAACACAATTATAATTCTTATTTTATGAAATGGAAGGAGACATACAATTGGATATTTCACTACATTAGCAAATTTGCAAGTGGCTTTAGGGTCATTAATTTGGTTGTTTTGACAACTTGAAAAATGTGGGAAAACCAACCTACGTGGTTTTCTGGCAAGTCTTGGACATGTGTGAAAATATTTCCCTGAATAATCATGGAATGAATAAGGAAAATGGCACAACCAGATAAGATCACAATCTAAAAGAAACATATTTAAATCACATAAGTCATTCTCTTGCCCCCTAGCAATATTGCATCTAATCATCCAAAAGGAGCACCAGTGCCTCAAAATTTAAGAGTTCTGAAGACAGACATTTTATAGCTTCCTTTTTAAACACGATTCAGATCCTAACACTTGAATATTTATCCCTGTATTCAAAAAAGAAGATAGTGGAGGAATCACATGGCTAGCAAGATGGCAGAGTAGTTTTCTGCAAACTTTTTTAACCCCATAACCTCAAAAGAAAGGATTTAGGTTCACTATTACAGCCAAATTCATAAGAATTGTGAAGCTTTTGAAAAAAAGAAATCTTATGAATTAACACTAGAGAATGTAAATACTTAGAGCCCTTTTGGGAGCCCTCATTCCACAAGCTCTGCAAATCCAAACTAGTGAGATCAAGAAAGTTTTCAGGCTTGTGATTTTAGTCCCAATTGTACAGCTCCCTGACAGCATCAGTTCCACCTTATATATGCCCATTGAACAAGACGATGAAGATAATTATTTTCCTGAGTCATAGGAAGAAAAGGGAGAGGGAGAGATGTGGAAGATGGGGACAGGATAGAATAGGCGCAATACTCAGGGCCACAAGCTAGAGGGAAACGTGTCTCAAGGGGAAAAGGGACTAAAAATCCAAGTGAGAACAGTTCTGTTTCCAAGGTTACTCAGGGCAGGAACCTGGTCCAACAACATCCATATCCCCCAGAAGAGGCTGGCCACTCCCACTCCAGCCTCCCTCCACACACAGATACACACATATAATAAAGCAATCTGTGCCACAGTAACAGGAACAGAGCTTTAAAACTAAAGAATATTACCAAAGGTGGTGAAAAAAAGGGGGGGAAAAGCTGAAAGAGCAAAAGATAAAGAGACAAAACTTGAATAATAATCTTACAAGAAGATAAAATAGTAGAAAAAATATGAAAATAGATGGAAGAATGAGCCTCAGGGAGACACCAAAGCATGTTGAACAATTTTTATAATATGAAGGGAAAAGAAGAAAGCATTTATTTCTACTTAGGACATTTAGAATATTATTTTAAACCTTTCCTCTAAAATAATATTTCATAGTTAATCATTTAAGATTTTGCCTAATTTCATTTCTGCTTGGAACTTCCAAAATTTTGCTATAATTTAGACTATTCTCATTAATTTTATACTAGGTACAAATGGAGAATATGTGCTCATGATCCCCTATGGTCCAAGTTGTTCCTATGCAAAACTGCCAAATTAATTAAATTTATCATTAGTCCTCTTTATTACTTTTGCTCCACCATGCCCCATTCTACCTCTATTCTCCATTTAATGGATCTTTCTATTTCCTGCTTGCTGTCTCAAGAATTATTTTGAACTCTGAACCTTTTCTGGTGCTCTGCTGTCACCTCCTCCCCTAATTAAAAGGGGAAAAAAATTATCCTGTGTCATTTCTCATTTCTTATCTGAAAAACTGTGTAATGCTTTCTCTTTTTCACTTGATAGGCTTGTTTTTATATGAGTAACCCTCCAGAGCCAACTTATTTTCTTCAAGATCCTTTGTCTGCAATTAGAATAAAGTGCACCGGGCAGATAATAGTGACTTGGTTATGATGGAAACAACAGGCTTACTGTTATCATATTTACAATTCTATTAAAATAATATATTGTGAACATTGACAAGTACTATTAACTATGATTATTAGAGTGGATAAGATTTAGAGTAAGATTTAAAGAAACATCAGACTTAGATGCAAGGAAGTATGTTATTCCCTAAATATTTAACGGATGCCAGTTATTGCTTTATTTTATGCTTCTGTTTATACAGGCTTAATCACCCTGATTTTCTTTTAAATTGAGTCAAAATTTAAGAGTTAATATATAGTAATCTGATCCACTGTGGCTTTTAACAGCTCCATGTGTCAACGCCCCTGCAGTTTTTTTTTTTTTTCTATTGGATACTTCCAACCCGTTAGCAAGAATGCTCTGGTAATTTACAAAAGGAAAGCGATTTTTTTAGTCCCTATAAGAGTTCTGTGCTCTCAGTCTCTCCTATGTCTTGGGAGGAAAGAAAAGGGGAAAAGAAAGTTACATAACCATATGACACACCCGTTTGTGTAAAATTCCTAGACTGTCTTTTCCACAATTAAAAAAAAAGACTTTCTCTCTTTTTGTGGAGATTTTACATCTTCTTATCTCACTAATTCCATCCCACTTTCCAACAATCTCACACAGCATTATGTCCAGAGATAGATTCCCTCTTTTAAAAGATCTTGAAGTTAAAACATTTAAATCATGTCAGTACATCATAATATCATTTAAAAAATTTTGCAAAGGTAATGAATTTCTTTTATCCAGAAATATAAATTTGTTTCTCTATGTGATATGAATTCATTAATGGGCAATTAATGAGTATATTTAAAGTGGCTTTTTGGAGACAACGACCCAAAGGTATAAGCTGAAGGAGAATAGATTCCCCTGTGTCCAGTGGAAGTGACATATTTGAGTTAGACAGTTTTGTTTGTCATCCTGCAAAAGAAAATGAATAGGCACCCACCTTATTCATTTATAACAGTTCTTCATCGCTTAGGTTAAATTTCTATTAGCATATTTGAAATGAAGTTTCCTCTTGACTAAAAGCTTCCTAAAAACAGTAATTGATAGAATCCTTTATACACTGTAGCATCTTCTATATACATTATTTCATTTAATCATCACCAATGATTCTAACCTTTTAAAGTATGATTTAACAAGAATTTAATCAATCAATTCCATAATCTACAAGCTATGCTTTCCATAATAAAATTTCAACATTACTCTAAGATTCCGAGGAAATATAGCAAGTAGAAAAGTTTTTTTCAGAGTTTGTGGGTCATTCCAGGATCCTCACTATCATTCATTACCCTCCCCTTTTCTTTAGTTTTATGTCCAACTGGAAGAGTCAGAGAAAAGAGAAATAGTGAGAGTGACCAATAAACTCATGCCGTGGTAGCTTCAGTGCACTCTCATTTTATGCTAGCTTTTTATCCATATTTTCACATAGTGCCAAATATGTAAGCCATCATCATCACCTGGAGTCCATTTCAAATTCAGCTTGTTTTTAGGAGAGTGCATATTATATGGAGTTTGACATGTTTGAACTCTCATGTAAAACCCCGAAATTTTGTGCTGCTTTACGTTGTTGGGTTGTTGCCCCATAGTGCTCATCAGTGATATAACATATCAATATTCTGAAATGCAAGACAGGTAGATTGGTGGCTTTTCGTCCTCATTTATTTCATGACTATACAATATGCATCTTCTAATTGAAAATGTATCCATAAATCCTAACCTAGACTTAACCCTCTACATTTAATTACTCTCAGTCAGGATTATTATAGATTTGCAGCATTAAGAACCCACAAGTATCTTGACAATCACATTTCTCTCATCTCTAGTTTTTTTTTTTTCATTACTATTCAGCAACAGAATGCTATATTGCCCTTTATTATCCAAGGACAACATTACCTAATTGTATAGTCTATATGTAATTATATTCTTGCCAACATGAAGACAGACATAAGAGAACCTTAATATTGTGTGGCTAATGGAGACAGTCCATAAAGCTTTTGAACTCCTCAGCAGTGGGAAATAGAAATGCATTGTTCTAAACATTAATTATAGTGTTTTTGCTAGTATAAATACACATTCCTCCAAAAATAAATGAATTTTTAACCCTTTGTTTTGGTTGCTGTTACTTCACTGTCTATGTAAACCAGAGCTAGGTACTTGTTTGTGCCTCAGTTTCTTTTCCCATAAAAGGAGGAACTTGGAATAAAGAAGCCTCTTTCAGTTCTAAATGAATGAACCATCAACTACGAGATTTCATTTTTCTTTTATACTTTTATCCTGGTGACAAATTAAAACGCAAACACACAAAACAAACACGCAAACACAAGAGTTTTAAAAGCCCAGCTTTTCATTTCTTCCCACACAGTGACTTTCTGTATGAAGAAGAGGTATAGGATATGGTCACTTTTCAGACTGCTCCACTCTCTTAAGGTCTCCATCAGCTATTTTACTTTGGGGAGCTAAATTTGAATAGTTTCTTAAATGCAACAAAGTAAAATCTCACAAATATATCTAAGAGGAAGTTATGTCTTCTATTTCAAATCATAACTTTTCATTTTTTCGGTATTAAGTAGCAGGCTAGCTTGGTGCTTGAGGGGTTGAAATGTTACTATCTTTTCATAAAAACAGATTTTGCGTTTAATTTTCTTAATCATTTTAAAGAAGGGGAGAAAAATAAAGAAGGAAGGGCCCGCAGTGGTGGGCATAATACTTTAAATACCATTCAGCTGCCTCTGTGAATAGCAAGTTCTTTGAAGTAGAGATTTAATAGTTGAACTATACACCTCAAAGAGCACTCCAAAAAGGTGACTGGTGCCTCTTCCCTCATCTATTTTAAACCATGCACGTTTCCAGAGATGCACACACTTGCACAGTGATAACATCCCCATCTGGGGTCCATTTCTCCTGACATCTATCTGCAAATGGAGTTTCCTTTGAAGTCAGTGGAATCTCTGTGAGTGAAGCAAGAGAAATTGTTCCAGGATAATAGGGCTGAGGTGCAGTCTGCAAATTACTTTTATAAGCAAATAAAAAGGCAAGATGAAATCAGAACTCTTTTGCACCTTGGATGGCATAATTTTCTTCCACAAAAAGTGAAACAGAACTATGTTTTGTGCGTATTTTTGCCATGCTTTATTTAAAGTAATTTTGATCTTCATAGGAGCTATGTTATTCCTTGTTCCAGAAATTAGGGTCATCTGAAATTAGGGCAGAGAAATGGCCCTGACATTGCTTCGGTTGGAAGATGGCAAACTGGGATAACTTATCCACAGGCACAAATTTAATTGGCAAGTTTACTAAAAGGTTCAAGACCTCATTGAAAGAAGCAAAAAGACACTTTGTTTCATTGTCTGCTCATGATCATTTAAACATAAGTTATTGCAGAGAGAAAAAACCAGTAGTTATTTGTTTGTACTTGGGATCAGAACACAGTAAATGAGTATGTGAGGAAAAAGGGATGGAGATTACCTTCAGCATTCCTGACACAAAATTCAAATACTTCAGATCACTGTTCAGTCATTTTTCAGTCATGTCTGATTCTTGGTGACCCTGTTTGGGGTTTTCTTAGCAAAGATACTGGAGTGGTTTGCCATTTCCTTCTCCAGTTCATTTTACAGATGAGGAAACTGAGGCAAACAGGGTTAAGTGACTTGCCCAGGGTCACACAGCTAGTAAATATCTGAGGCCAAATTTGAACTCAGGAAGATAATTCTTCCTGACTCTAGGCCTGGCATTCCATCTCTTGTGCCACCTAGCATAAATTCTGTCATTATTGCCCCAAAGTTCTTTTGATGATATCAGGGAGAAAGCCCCAAATATAGGTTTTATTCTATCTTTGACATGATATCAGAAAAAGACTGCTAGCCTGAAAGTCAGGAAGCCAGTATAAACTTAGACAACTGTGAATTTCTCTGTTTATAAAATGAAGGAATTAAACCAGGATAATAGATCCATAACTAGGTAGTGGAATGGGTAAGAGATCTGGACTTTGGGTTGGAAAGATCTGAGTTCAAATGCTGCCTTAGACATTCACTAACTGTGTAAGTGACATAGTCATTTCGCCTCTGTTTGCCTTAGTTCCTCTCTACTGTAGAATGGGGATAATAATAGCACTTCCTCCCCAGAGTTGTTGTGAGGATCAAATGGAATAATTATAAAGTACTTAGCACAATGCCCGGCATAAAGTAAACACTGTATAAATGTTAGCCTTTGGCTATATTTATTATTAGTTATTATTTTATTTATTATTAATAGCTATGTTCTTTAATAATATTAATAAAATAATTTGCTGACACTCTCATTAATAAGAATTGGTATTGTTGTTTAAAATCACATAGGCAGTAAGTGTCAGAGGTAGGATCTGAACGCAGGTCTTCTTATTCCAGAGCCAGTACCCACCCTATTACCCTTCCTAGAGGTTATCTAAGGCCCTTTTTAACTATATGACCAGTTGAACACCCATTAATGTCCCTTTTACCAAAGAAAAGATGTCTAGAATGCATACTTTAGGATCAGGCACTTAGAGGTAATAAGCAGATGTCTCATTAGGGAGTCAGCGTATAGTCAATTATTTAAAGCCACACATTCTGAAATCTATGGTGGGTTTCCCATATTGAAGATATAAAACCAAATGTTTGTCTTGTAACCACATTTGTTTAAGATGGATATCTTATCATCTCAGTATGAGAAAAGACCTTTTTTCATTTCTCTCTCATTAAGGGAGAGTTTTTCCTTCAGGAAGAATGCCCAGTATTTCCTTTTTCTGATCTTTCTTCCCTTTTCTTTTCCATGGAACTACATCCTTTTCCTCCTTCAAACCATATAGGATTGTAAATTTAGAACTAGAAGGGGCCTTAGAAGTCACATAATTCAATCTCCCTATTTTACAAAGGCTCTGATATGTTAAAATGACTTCCCCAGGATCACATAGTAAGTGGGAGAGCTTCGAATCCAGGTCCTCTGATTACAAATCCAGGGCTCTTTCCACTACACTTTTTTTCTTTTAATTTTATTTATTTAATTCTGAATTTAAGAAACAAAAAAAGCATTTCCATAACAGAGTAGAACAGGGAAAAAAAATAGAGGTGATTATATATGAAATTGCACATCTATTATGTAAACCTAGTTATCATGTAGCATTTTTTTCTTTTTTCTTCCCTCCTCCCATGCCACCCTAGATTCACTGCACTTTTCTATATAAAATAAACTATAGCTAAAATCTCACTTGACTTCCCTTGCCCTTCTATTACAACCCTACTTCTCTAATGCTTTGGTATATATCTAACTTTAATTCTTCAATTTTTTTCCCGAGTATTTTTATCTCTATCTTATTTTCTTCTCACTCAGATAACGATTTTTTTTTCAAAGAAAGGACAAGATCTGCTTACAGTCCTGACTTTTCAATTACTCAAAGAACCTAGAACAATGTGATCTATAATGAGCTTAGTCAGTTACTAATTGACTCAGAAGGAAAAGAAGTCAGTAGAAAAAAATATATACTATAAGTTGGTTTGCTATTCTGTTTTTATTGCTATAACTATATCTCTGTCTATATAGCATATACTGATATAGAAAGCAGCCTAGTGACACGGTGGACAGAGCACTGAGCCTGAAATCAGGAAGACTCATTTTTCTGAACGCAAATCCAGTCCCAGACACTTGTAAGCTGTGTGACCCTGGGCAAGTCACTTAACCCTGTTTGCCTCAGTTTTCTTATCTATAAAATGAGCTGAGGAAGGAAATGGCAAACCATTCTAGTATCTTTGTGACGATAACTCCAAATGGAGTCACAAAGAGTTTGATACAAGGGCAATGACTGAACTGCATTATATGTATGCATGTGTGTATATATGTATATATATATGCATATATACATACATACATGATATACATACACACGTGTGTTTGATTCTTCCATGAAGTGGCTGATATAGATATATAGAAAGATATACACAACACACATACATATATTTATGTGTATGTATGTGGGCGGGGGGGTGTTTGATTCTGCCATGAAGACAGAATTAGCCTTGGAGCCAGGAAGATGATTCAAGCCCTGCCTCTGACTCCTACTGGTTGTGTGATCCTAGACAAGTCACTTGAGTATTCTAGGAAACTCTGAAATGAGAAGCTGACAGGTAGAGAGAATTTATTCATCTGGGAGTTCCCTATATTCACACAAGCACAAACCCAATCTCCATTTTATTCATAGTCTTTATTCATACTCTTTTTAAAAACATCACTATCACTTTCAAATGACTCAGACCTCCCTCCACCATCCTCCCCCTACATATACTCTGAAACTCTCCATCATAACAAGTAAATGCAGCGCAGTCAAGCAAAACAAGTCAACACATTTCCATCCTGTTTTTCATCGTCAGTTGTCTGGCTGCTTTGTCAATGATTGAATAAATGCTCTGGTTTTGGCTCCTCCTCCAAAAACACAATCAGTGCGTTAACAAGTATAATTGTCAACGTGGTAGATTACAGGGGCCCTTGATGCCACATACTGAATGATTTTTTTTCCTATGACAGTGTAGAAATGTCTGCTTGGAAACACCATCTCTATCTTATGGTGTTGATAAGAAGTATAAATAGGACAGCATTCGCAGGAATAAAGGAGGGTATAACTGAGTCTGATAGGAAACGCTGAGGGTATGGCATACTTCCCAAAATATTTTGTGGCTGGCTGTCAGAGGCACTGCTGATATTACATTTTTCTATTTGAAATGGGGTACTCTGAAGTTTACGTTCTCTAGCTAAATGAAGTAGGGATAATCAGATAAGTTCCCCCGATCAATGGGACATGTGACCCACTACAAGTGGCTCCAGGGTAGCCATAGGTCATGATAGGAGGTTCCTTGCTGGCCATGATGTTCAGAATCCTGGACCATTTCCAGTGGGCTACATATATACCGCAGATAGGACCAGGGACTTGCCTGTTTGTTGACAGATAGATGGATATACATGGATAGATAGAGATAACTATATATCTATATAGATATCTAGATATAGTGATGTACACATGTACACACACATATATACACATGAACATATGTACATACATAGACATACACAAACATATGATGTTTATGCAACTCAACCATATGATGGATCCCTCCAAAAGCCACACATTAGACAACACTAATTTACATGTGGTAAATCTAAAAAAAATAATAATAATCTGTGCAAATGAACTAAAAAATTTTAGAAGTCAGTTGCAGTGGCAATAGTTCTGACAAGTGGCTGTAGTATTAGCAAAAAATAAAATTTTATGTGATTTACAAAAATATATTTTATTTGCTCAATTAGATTGAGCTTGACAGCTATAGGAAAACTTAACCCTGACCAGAGGCCAAAATGTGAATATTTCAACCCATTACAAAGAGCTCATAGGATTCCAGCACAGCAGAGAGCCCTCCTCACTAGTTAGTGGTCCAACAAACTTCCATTTCCATGGCTCAGGCCACTTCCAAAATCAACTTCCTCTTCCTCTTAAAGAAACACTGATCCTTTTACTAAGGCATAGTTGAAGATCACAGAAGGAAGTGTCTTTCTTCTGCAAAAGGGAGGGGAAAGGCCAGAGTACAAGAGTTCTCCATGCACTTACTGCAAATTACACAGTGCCAGAATGCTTTGGTAGCACTCAAAGATATAAAAGCAGTATGTCCTACCAGAATTCAAAACATTTTGAACAGCAAGGTTAGCTCACATGTTTTTCCTCCTTTTTCTTTTAAATTATAGCCCTGCAATTTACAGCGGCTGAGTGCCTCTTTCTTCTTGACAAGATAATATCACATTGTAGTGGGAAAATGGAGTTCTGGTTTAATTAGACGAAGAGAGAAGTTCAATGCGATGTACTACAAAGAGCCTTGGGTTGTAGCCCATGCTCTGTTATGAACTAGCTGTGTGACCTTTCACAAGTTGTTTGCCTTCTCTGGGCCTCAGTTTCCCCATCTGTAAAATGAAGTGGTTTAATTAGATTATCTCTGATGCCTTTTTTGGCTCTAAAAATTGATGATTCAAAAACTTTCAGGTTTCCTTTCTTGTTCTAGCTGTGATAATGGGGAAAGACTTGAGTGGGGTAAGTATAAATATTTGCATGTATATATGTCATTTTTATTTATACTTCATGGGAACCTTGTTATCTCTAGGCAGGGAACTCTTACCAAAACTGAAGTGTGCAAATAACCAGTATAAATTGATAAAAATTGAGGGAAGTAAAACTTATAAATATCACAAGGCATGGTAGAAATTGTATTCTCCCTGGGAATTTATTTCATGCACATTTCACTAGGGACGTTACCATTCATAATGAGGTCTAGTACCTAAGATGACGTTATTATAAAATAGCTCTGACATTGTAACTATAGGAAAATAACCTGAAATACTGTATAATACAGTTTTTATTTAATTCTGCTTTCACAGAAATGCTGGCTTAAAAAAAGAGCATGGCTGATAAAGAAGACATGATTTTTATGTTATTTTTACACAATTTCATATGAATATCGTATGAATTTATGTATCCTAATTTGTTAATTGCTGGGGTTGGAAGCTCAATTCCATGTGGACAGTCTCGGGAGGGTAAAGGTGGGAACTTCTAAATCTTAGAGTTCTCACGAGACCCCCCAGGAAACGACTGGGAATCAAGGTGAACCGAGCTATCTCGTGTATTTCTGCCTCTTCCCGTGAGAAACGTGATGGGAGAGAGCTCTCCCCGCCCTCGAGATTGTCCTGGATCTGGGCACACCTAACAGGCACGGTATTCAGATGCAAACTATGCGACTGGAGAGCTTAAGTAGGATCAGGAAAGCCTGAAAGTGCTCTTGGGCGGAGGGGAGCGGAGCAGACAGGACAAGGCTCCGCTTTCCCTCTTTCTTCTCTCCCCTCCCCCTTTCTCCCCACTTATACTTCTACTTCCAATCTCTTATTGTAAGATCTTTGCCTCCTTGAGAGATTCTTCGCTCCCTCCTAAGGAAGAATTCCCCTGCACTTGTAACTAGACCCTGAAATAAAGCTCAACCCTTGTTCGACTCTGGAACGTCCTTTCTCTCATACGAGCATCCGGTTTGGCCAACCGAAGACCTCCGATAGAGGTAAGGGAAGACTCGGGTAGCCCACAGGCCTCTAGGCCTGGCAGTTGGCGCCCCAAACAGAGGACTGGGAGCGCAGATATCCTGGGTGCTTTGGGAACACCCGGAGGGGGCTGTGAAAGACGCGAGTCCTGAATCCTAGATTCGCAAGGAGAGAAAGAGTGAGAGTAGCTTCCCACACCCATGGGAAAAGGGCAGGGATGGGGAATCAATTGCCAGTAATAAAGCCAGAAGAACAGGAGGTCTGGGCTGAGATACTTTACAGGGAATTCAGGGAGGCAGGGGTCACTATAGAGTTAAACGACCTCCGAGAATTTTGTAAAAGGATTTGGAAAGTTTCTCCTTGGCTCGAGCAGACAGGAATATCAAGAGAAAGATGGGGAGCGGTCGGAGAACAAATGACCGCTTATGAGCAACAATGCTCCGGGGAGCTGGAGGATTTAGATTTCCTGATATTCGGTGTAATTAAGAGCCTTTTGGAAGGCCCGGAGAGGCCAGAGCGGGATTGGAATGAGAGTGGAAGCGGACAGAGGGGAGGGGAGAACCCTGGTAAGCAGAAAGTTAAGGAGTGTAGAGAAAAAATAGGTTCGGAGCTCCATCTAGCTGATGGGAAAGGCGAAGCAGGGGAGCATACGCCGTGTCTTCCCTCTGCGCCTCCTTATAGCATGCTCCATTGGTCAGACAGTCTAGGGCCACAGTCCAGTTTGGAAAAGGGAATACGGAAGGCTATAGAGAATGGAGAAGATGTAGGGACATTTCCTGTGCTAGAAATAGCGGACCCCAGTGTCCCCGGTGGGGTTCGGAGGAGCCACATACCTATAGAGTGGAAGAGAGTAGCGACTCTCAAAGAGGCTTGTACCAAGCACGGCCCCAATTCACCCTTTGTTATAGCCATGCTTGAAACTCTCAGTGGTCAGTTCGTTCTGACTCCTAATGACTGGAAGAGCTTAGCTAGAGCCTGCCTTACCCCTGGGCAGAAAGAAATAAGTACAGGGAGGGGCCAGGATCAGCTTCCCATAGCTATTGCCCTTCCCTTAAAGCACTCAGTTCAAATCCAGTTACTAAAGGAAATAGGACAGAATAGACCTGAGTGTACAATCTGGCTCAATGGAATTCCCATGACTGGCCTCCTTGATACTGGAGTGGATAGGACCTGCCTTAGCGGTCGCTCAGTACCCCGGCACTGGAAGCTTAAAGAAAGCCAGAGACCAGTGTGGGGAATAGGAGGGTGCCAAAATACCTTAGAGACAATGCACCCAGTAAAGTGGGAGGCAGAGGATCGCCAAGGGACCGTATGGCCGTTGGTGATTCCAGGACTTAGTTTTAACATCTGGGGCAGAGACATCATGAGCCACCTGGGGATGAAGCTATCAAATTTTTAGTAAGGGCCATTGCTGTTGCACTGGAGTCCCCACCCTTGAATTGGAAGTCAGACACCCCGATTTGGGTGGAGCAATGGCCCCTGACTCCAGAAAAACTCCAGGCACTACAACTATTGGTTAAGGAGCAATTAGAAAAAGGAAATATAGAGCCATCACAGTCACCCTGGAATGCTCCTGTGTTTGTTATAAAGAAAAAATCCGTAAAATTCAGGTTCCTTACAGATGTTAATCAAGCATTTATAAGCACCTGGCAGAAGCTATACCTAAGTAAAGAGCCAGTATGCATTCTTATCAATCTCACCTTAAAGGCGATTCTCGCTAAACAAAAAAGGGGGAGATTAAGAGATTGCCTAATACAATCAGAGCTTGATACAGCTGTCTCAAAAAACTCACATACTACTCCAGCTATGAGACATTTTGTGACGTTTCCACGACAACTCCACAAGGAAAGTAATACCCAGGCTGGAAATAAGGACACATGGGCCATGGTAAAGGATATGGCCTCAGGGAAATGGAAAGGTCTGTATAAGATACTAATATGGGGTCCAGGGTATGTCTGTGTCTCCACAGGAAAAGGGAATGCGTGGATTCCCATTAGAAGGATCCGTCGGTGGAAACTGATGTCGGAGACGGCAGAGACGCAGGAGGCGGAGACCCCGGAGAGCCCGGAGACCCCGGAGAAGGATCATGCACCACCTGAGTCTGCTGATGACAGCTTTAACCCTGCTGCCCAGAGAGAAAGCAGCACTCATCCCAACATTGCTGACCACTCCATCTTGGCATCTCTTTCCAGCGGCTGAAGGAGGACTTTGATATCACAAACCCAGGACATTGGGGGGGAAGGGGTGACCAACTTTTCGGGAGATGACCAACTTTTCACCTGAATACCACAGGCTTGGCCATTCAGGCTTGGCCGTTGAGATCCATTTGCATGACTGAGGGGGTGGTGATGTGTAAGGCGCCAGCACTAGCTGCTTCTCTTAGAATATGCTTTGGAATTAGTGATTGCCCTTCCCCTTGTTGTAATTCAGCCATTTAGCTTCATCTTTGTTTTGTCTGATGCCTCTCTTTGTCAGTTGTGCTAGCTGCAGATTTCTGTGTAAATGAAGTCTTGTTGTGGGGTACTCATATGCTAAAGGCCTTCCTAATCCACTCAGCCTCCAGCCACTACTTTCTCTAGAGCCATGTGCGTGCCGCGCAAAACAATAAGGGGGAGATGCTGGGGTTGGAAGCTCAATTCCATGTGGACAGTCTCGGGAGGGTAAAGGTGGGAACTTCTAAATCTTAGAGTTCTCACGAGACCCCCCCAGGAAATGACTGGGAATCGAGGTGAACCGAGCTATCTCGTGTATTTCTTCCTCTTCCCGTGAGAAACGTGATGGGAGAGAGCTCTCCCCGCCCTCGAGATTGTCCTGGATCTGGGCACACCTAACAGGCACGGTATTCAGATGCAAACTATGCAACTGGAGAGCTTAAGTAGGATCAGGAAAGCCTGAAAGTGCTCTTGGGCGGAGGGGAGCGGAGCAGACAGGACAAGGCTCCGCTTTCCCTCTTTCTTCTCTCCCCTCCCCCTTTCTCCCCACTTATACTTCTACTTCCAATCTCTTATTGTAAGATCTTTGCCTCCTTGAGAGATTCTTCGCTCCCTCCTAAGGAAGAATTCCCCTGCACTTGTAACTAGACCCTGAAATAAAGTTCAACCCTTGTTCGACTCTGGAACGTCCTTTCTCTCATACGAGCATCCGGTTTGGCCAACCGAAGACCTCCGATAGAGGTAAGGGAAGACTCGGGTAGCCCACAGGCCTCTAAGCCTGGCAGTTAATAAAAGTGTGACAGGACCAAAATCTACTAGAGTTCTCTTTGCACTGCCATCCCCAATAAGGGATTAATTTTCTCTAAAAGATATTTAGTTGGGGCATACCCCCTTCTTTATCTATGTCTTCTGTCTTGCCTGGTTTCTTTCAAATGCCAGCTAAAATCCCATCTCCAACAATTCTTTCCTCATTCCCCTTAATGCTAGTACCATCCTGCTACTGAACATCATCAATTTATTCTGAATATCTATATCTATTTACAGAATAAAAACTCATAGATATAGACAGATATAGATTGTAAATAACTGTTTTTATACGGTCTCCCCTTTTAGGTTGTGAGCCCCTTGAGAGCAGGGATTATCTTTTGCCCTTCTCCATACCTCCAGCACTTCACACATGTCTGGCATGTAGAAGGCACTTAAATAATTATTAACTGACTAACTAAAAGTCACCAAACCTGTCCCAAAGACCTTTTTGGTCCCTAACTCATGTTCAGCTTCCTGGTCACCTAGTGTCATTAAAAAAACTCTCCCATGTGGAGTCAGGCCCCTCCTACTTAGTGGGGATCTGAATCACCACACCCTAAACTATATATCCTAGCTTTGTTAGTCAAAGTCCACCTCCTTTTGTTAACTGTTCACTGACTTAAAAGTGCTTCATTTCCTCCCAGAATTGAAACTGAAATAACAGGGTGCAATTGTCAGAACTGTCCCTAACCAAAAAAAAGCGGGGGAAGGAACATTGGAATATTTTATTATTCAAATGAAATGGGACTTTTAAAACATAATATTCTTAGGCTGAATTTTCGGTTGTTGTCTTTTCTTCTCTACCTCCTCAGAAATACTGTTTTATATGTAATGTTCATGTTTCCAAGCCAGTTTGTATTCTATACTTCAGGGAGATATCATAATATATAAATGAAATATGTACTGACAAAGCTGGTACATATTTACCTCTTTTTCCATCAGAAAACTCTGGAATTGGGATAGGAAGCATGGGAAATTACAAAATCAGAAATGAAAAAGACCTATCAGAGCATCTGGTTTTTCCTTCGTTGAAGGGAAATCTCCCTTAGAGGGATCCCAAGTTCTTTGTCCACGTTAGTTTTAAATGACTGCACTTGCTAGTCTCTCACCCTGTTTTTCTTGGGAACCTATTCTATAAGCTACTCAATGTCTTTCCTGGACTCTGGACATGGCAGTTTTCTTCCTTAGAAAATAAAGAACTGAACAAAAATTAAAATAACTCAATAAATCCTGGATGGTCCTGATCAGTAACCTATAACATGATTTTCAAGTGGAACCAAGATTCTACAAAACACCATTTACTTTAATGAATTCTTTCTACATAAAGTAATTAGTTGACACTATTTTTAATTAACTTCATGTCATAAATGCAGTAAACATTATGAATGCTGGGAACAATTATAACAAAAAGGCAAATGCTTGATTTGTTCTCCCTGTTGATTGTAGGTTTTATTTCTGAATTGCAAAGCCGTATACTTTCCATTGATGGCTTCTCTGTATCATATATAATAAATTGTCCTTAAAATGAGTTTCCAGTGATTTGTTTTTCCTTTGTATCTTTTGAGGATCATAAATGTCTTAATGGACTGCCTACAAGGAGATGCTATAGTCAAAGGGGAAGGAAGGAAGAAAGGAGAGAAGGAAGGAGAAAGGGAGGGAAGGAGAGAAGGTAGGAAGGATGAGGGTTGTTGTGGTTTGTCCTTCATTCTCAGAGGACCATAACATCAGGGAGGTGATGCCATGACCTACAAGTGAATTAGATTTAAATGTGAGAGGGCTGTGCAAAGTCACCTGCCTCACTTTCTCCACCAGGGCTTTGGAGTCCAACAACAAGACATAGATCAGGGCAATTAGAGATGACCGGGGATGCAGTGAGGGACCTTGACGTTTTAAAGTTAAGGTCCTTTCCAGGTCTAAGTTTGTCTAAGGCAATTTCCCCTCAGTGATTAAGGCTAGGTAAGAATGACCTCTTTTACCTAGTCAAAAAAAAAAAAAAGGTCAATATGTGTGGGGGTGGGGGGGGGGGGGGTTCTGGCCAAAACAGAAACAATTGTTATTTATATTCACTCTGATCCATCAGGGCCCAGACAATGACCAACTGGGGCTTGGGCTGGGACCTACAGTTGGCCAATCATGAGAACCAAAATGATTTGGGTTTAAGGCATGGACCTTAAGAAAGAAATCTAGCCTGTAAATCCTAAAATATCTTGTGAAGTTTCAGCAATCAAAATTTACAGGTAAGGGTATGATGCCCTATGTGGACAGAGGGAGAGGAAGGAGAGGAGGGAAGGGTGGTAGAGGGGAGGGGAGAAGAGGGAAGGAAGGAAAGAGGGAAAGAAGGAAGGAAGGAAGGAAGGAAGGAAGGAAGGAAGGAAGGAAGGAAGGAAGGAAGGAAGGAAGGAAGGAAGGAAGGAAGGAAGGAGGGATGGATTTTTTAAACACTTACCATGTACAGGCATTGTGCTAAGCAATGGGAATAAAATTAAGAGGGAAAATGAACATTCTCCCCACTATTGAGGAGTTTGCATTCTAATAGACAATACTCAAAAAGGGGTAGTACCCAATATGGGCACACAGTTTTAAAGTTCAGAAACCAAGAACAGGGCTGAGAAAGGAATGAAGGACAGCCGTGGCCTCTCCACAAAATGCAGGTCCCAGGAAAAACTCATCAATGAGAGAATGGGGTATATTTCATACTGTAATATTCCAACAGAAAAGACCACAGACATAGTTGGATTTTCCAGGGCCAGGAAGCCATAGGCATAGAGGGAAGTAGATTTGAAACATAGTTTTGAAATTCAGAATCAAGGAACCGGAGCTGTAGGAGAAACAATATGGGCTTTTTTTATTTCAAAAAATACCAATTAAGAGTCTCCTATTGTACTAGGCTCTGTTCTTCCCTTACATATTGGTGATTAACCCCTTAGCAGGGAGAAAAATCAGTACTTACAAACTGAGCTTGATCCAGACTAGGCAATACTTAGACAAAGGGATGTTCTACTTCAGACCTGTTTCTAATGGAATTGTTGACTGACTTCCTTTAGAAAGGAAAACCGCATTAAGTCATTGTGGGTGGAGCTGTGAACTGGTCTAATTATTCCAAAAATTAATTTCTGAATTTTGCCAGAAAATTCACCCATCTAGTCATAAACTTTGACTTAGTGATTTCCGTAGTGACCATATATACCTGAAAAGGTTATTCAAATAGTCATAAAAAAGCTTTTTTTTCTTTCTTTTTTTTTTTTAGCAACAAAAACTGCAAACAAAATAGATGCCTGTGGAGCAGGTAGTGACTGAGTAGATCGTGCCTTGTGAGTATAATGGAGCATGGTACATTAGCACTGTAGTGTAGGAAATTATGTTTATGAGTGATTCAGAGAAACATAAGAAGATTTCTGTGAAGTAATGGAAGGTGTCCCAAAGTAAGCTCAAATTGCCTCGTGGGGGGCAATTGTTAAATTTTCAGAAAGTTGGCAAAGCTACAAATCAGAGTTTGATTCACTGTTTTACTATTTGTCTGAACTTACAAATGCGTTAATAATGTGGATTAAATTTAAAAGTATGTGGGACAACATTATTAATTTTTTCTGGAGACAGTCATTGCTCTTAAACATTTACCAGCACACCCTCTAGAAGTAACTCAGAGTGAAATAAGTAAAGACAGAAGTACAATACACTCAGTGACTACTATATGTAAATGAAAAGATTACTTAAAAGGAAATTGAATTCCAAGTTATCATAATGATCAGTTTTGATTCAGAGAAAAGATGATACAATGTATCTCCCTCCTTTGGGTAGAGAGGTGGGGTTTGCAGTTGTGGTATGTAACATGCACTGTCAGACATAGGAGTATCTTGTTGGCTTTGCCTTAACTTCTCCTTTGATCACTGAGCAGGGATGGATGGCAGGGTAGAAAAGAGTAGGGTGGAGTAGAAACAGAAATTATTGTAATGGGAAAACGAAAGACATCAGTAAAACGATTTTTAAAAGGAAAACTGTCCTGAACTGTGACCTAGGGTCATTGTGAAGCACAGAAAATAATTCTAAAAAATATCTGATGACTGTTATTGATATGCCACATAAATACTGTATAATAACGATTTCTCCAAGCTATGTACAAGGAAATGCTGTGGTGTTGGAAGCCCTAGCTTGCAGAATGAGTAAGAACCATTTAATTATTATTACAAATCCCCTACCCTGTTTCTTAAGTGCTAGCTATGTTCTTTTGTTCAATTACCAACCTCCCAATATGGGAAAGTTACTGTTCTTTATTTCCTCTTTCAAAACGTAGCTAGAATGCCTGCTGTATTATACCAGAGTGGTGAGTCACAGAAGGAAAGAAAGTATATTGCCTTCATCCTACAATTATGTCATATTCTAAAAAGCTATGTTCAGTCTAGCTGTCTTCATTGGAACAATGACTACTTCCTTGGGAGACTTCTACAGCCTAATTAACCTCCCTGTTACTTTGACATCCACTTGATATTTTCCAATGTAAGCTTATTATTCCTAAAAACATCTCGAGCCTAAAGTCCTTGATTTTGTGTTTCAGCCTCTAAATACATACTCTTTGTGGTGGCAAAGAACTGGAAACTGTGGGAATAATTATCAATTGGGGAATGACTGGACAAGCTGTGGTATATGTTTGTCATGGAATATTACTATGCTATAAGAACTGATGAGCTCAATGATCTTAGAAAAACATGGATAGACTTGCAAGAAATAAAGAAAGAAATAAGCAGAACCCAGAAAACATTGTATATGGTAACCGCACTATTGTTTTAAGAGCAACTTTGAGTGAAAATACATAGATTAATTACAAAGGACATATTAAGGAAGTCATATGCATCCAGAGAAAGAACTGATAGATAGAAGCATATATAGAATGATTTTACACATATATACACATTTGTTCTTAATGACAGCCACCTCTAATTGGGGCTGAGGGGTAAGGGGAGAGAAGAAAAAAAGGGAAAAGAAGAAATTTACATGATAACATTATTATATATTTTAAAAGAATACCAAGTTATATATAACATTTGCAGTGTCATGTGCAATCATTTTTTTTTTTAAATTATACTATGGTATGGAAATGTTTGTTTTATTCCGTGAATTTAAAACAAAATAAAAATTAAACACATATAAATAGGCACATATTGCTATCCCTTTGAATAATCTATATAGAATGATTATTTCAGCTCTTTTAATCTTCCGCATCAATCAAAGACCTTGAATTCTGTTACTTGGCTACACCTAGTATGGCATTCCTAACACCTAGGAATGTTACCCAGAGTTGTGTACTGTGTTCTAAATGGTATCTTATCAGTAACAAGAAGAGGACATCCTTATGGGGTGAAACTAAGAAAATAGAAAGCACCTTTTGTATCTAGCAGCTGCACACAATTGAACCCTTTTTTTCCCTCTGCTTTTGTCTCTAGTAACTGTATTGCAGTGCTGGTCCATTTTGTCAAGTAGTCACACAATACTGGAATTTTCCTCAGAATCTTTAAAATAAAATCTAAAAATAAAGTCATAATTTTATTTTTACAAGTGCAAAGTTCTCTTCCCAGATGTTTTGTCTTCCTACAGTATGCTCCATTTTGCAGGATTATAAATTCATTGAGAGATGAGCATTTTTCATCTTAATTTTCTATCCTCAGCCCTTAACACAGTGTGTTGCAAATAGTAGGCACTTAATAAATGGGCATTGAATGAGATTGGATCGGACCTTGTTTAGGTGGAAACACCATTGTAAAGTGAAATACATAGCTTGACAAAAAATCTTTCCCCTTCTCAAAGTACAACCTCACCAACCCATTTTCTTAGACATCTGTAGCAATGCTTTCTTTCTACAAGATTCTTTCTCCTGATCTCTTTCCATCTCATCCAGATGTTATTATTCTGGACTTGTAAATAAAGGATTGTGAAAGTACTTTGTGTTTCTTGAACGCCTTTTTATTTATATAGGTTGTGAATTATCCCTTTGAGGAGTAAATGAAATCTAGATCCACATCCACCAAGAAAATTAGTGGTGGCCTGGTTGGCCGATCATGGAATGAAATCAGGGTGGGCTGAATCAGCAACAGGCCAGTGGTATTAAAGAAAACATAATTTATTTGCCTTCATCTTTTTATTCCCTTTTTGTATGATTTTTATAAGAGTTTTACTGGAGAAGAAAAACTTAGGTTTTTGCTCCAGGCAGATGCTTTAAGTATAGTGGTGTTTTATGACAAGGAAAACCACAAGGAAGACTTCTACCATTTGGACAAGGTATCTTTTCCCAGGGGTTACCAGGGATGTGTGCAAGGCTAGAACTCAGTTCAGAAAAAGGGTCTTGGCTGGTCCATTCCTCAGAAGTTGTTGTAGCTCTGGGAATAGAGGGGGGAGTGTGCGGGGGTGTCTGTGTGTGTCTGTGTGTATGTTTGTAAGATGAAGTGAGTTTTCTAACCTTTTATACAGACCCACAAAAATCAAAAGTGGCTGTGCAAAATTATAAAGAATAATCATGGCTTGAAAAAAATATATATGAGAAAGTACCCCTGTCCCACCCTCTCCGTGGGTGGGACGTCCACAAGTGTTTTCCATTGCATATATTTTCAGATATATTGATGTATTAGGATGTATTGATGTATGTTTCAGTTGTAACTGATGTATTGATCACTTATGCTCCTTTTTTTTCCTCTTTATGTCTCTAAAACTATTTATTACATGTCATGGCTGTCTAGGATGAAGGGAGGGAGTGATTCTTGGAGAAGCCTAGGTAATCTAAGTAAAACAAAGGATGGCAATAACAACTTGTTTTAAAATTTAAAAATTAAATGAGACATATTTTTGAACATGATCAAGGAAGGAATTTAGGTTTGTTTGACTATATATTTCTTTAAAGGAAGTTGTTTTCTTTTTCCAGTTGGGTGGGGGAACAACATGAAAGAGAAATAAAACAGATTTGTGTTCATTAAAAAGATGAATCTGAGTTGGAAAGAAAGGAAGGAAGGAAGGAAGGAAGGAAGGAAGGAAGGAAGGAACGAAGGAAGGAAAGATGAGCAATAGTTCCAGCACTGCTGCAAACTGGAATATTACTTCATTTTACCTCAGTTATCTCATCTCTAATATGGGGATAATAATAGCTAAACTAACTGAAGAAAGGGGCTCCATCAGCTAATCTCTTGAGGTCGCTTTCACTCCTTAGATCTATGATATTAACCATACCTACCTCCCCAGAGAAAGAATTCAAAACTCCGTAAATCTCTTCTCTCAATTGCCTCTCCCCTCTGTGACCTGTCATCTTCATCACAGAGCTTCTAAGTTTATTCCTTGTTCCCAGCTGGATGGAATGCCTGCCGCTGATACACCTAACAATGCCCTGTTCATGTCTTTCACAGCAGGAGGGGTACTTTGAGTCAGGGTCCCCCCTGCTATGACGAATATGCGGAAAGCACTCTCAGCTGCAGGCAGGCTGGCTGGCAGCGGGCAAACAGACGAGAGACAGAAAGAGGCAGAGGCAGCTCCGTAGGGAGGGTGGGAAAGGAGGAGATGAAGGACCCAGGGAGAGAGACACAAAAGAGAGAGAGGAAGAAAAAAAACAGATCCAGAACAGAGGCAGAAATGTAGATGTGTGCAAGGAGGGAGGTCATGCCAGAAAGAAACCAGTTTGCTCACTCACAGAGAAAGCATTCCAGTAACCGCGGATGTCATCCATGAATGAGAACATGTCTCCTGTCATAACTTGAAGGATGAGTTCACTATCTGCATAGAAGAACCCAAGAAAACACACTTGTGCAGCACGTGTAATGTCACTGCTCTTTCTCACATACACTGATAATTCTACAACCTTAGGCATATTAACACTTGAAAGCATCCTGAAGTGATGGCAACTCAAATAAACTAAACTAACAGAAACTAACTGAAAAACTAACACTCATTGTGTTGGGTTCTATATGCTAGGATAACACGTCCTTGTGCAAACCTAACTTTTCTGAGCCTTAGTTTTCTTATCTCCAAAACACTCTGAGAAGCATATGTGATTTCCACCATGGGAACCCATTCAGAACCCTTCTGTGCCTTAATAGCCAAGTCCCTGTTTGCCTCAGTTTCCTTATCTGTAAAATGAACTAGAGAAGGAAGTGGAAAACCACTCCATTGTCTTTGCCAAAACAGAAACAAGTGAGGTCACAGAGAGACAGACATAACTGAAAATGACTGAACAACAAGAAACTATGGTGTGGCCTAGGGCACACAGAGGCTGGAGCAGATAGAGTGTAGGGCGTTGAGTTCAGATCCTACCTCAGACACTTCATAGTTGTGTGACCCTGGGCAAATCACTTAACTTCTTTCTACCTCAGTTACCACAAGTTACCCCTATCAAAGCAGGCTTTCTCTATCAAATGGAGCTCCCCACATTGGTCACTATGTCCCAGTAGCCTTTTCCATTCCACCTTGGCTAATACAGCGTCAGAACCTGCGAGCCTACAAGGACATCAGTGGGCTGGATGCATTGGTACCAGTATCAGAAGGAAAAACAAATATTACTAGGTGTGACCAAGTATTGAAGACCTCCAGATACTCTTGTTTCTGGCATTTTGTTGTTGAATTTTTGTTTTGTTTGGGGTTTTGTTGTCACTGATATATTTTTAGAAGTCCTATGCCACTTAAGCCTGAGACCCTACACCATAGTGTTAAATCAACTTGAACAGGAAACTCAACTGCTGGCTCCACCCTGGCATTGTTGATCTTGGCTAGTTAAGTAGAGTGCAGGTCAGGAGTCAGGAAGCCCTTGGTTCAAACCTAGCCTCTGATACTTACTAGCTGTTTGACCCTGGACATATCACTGACTCTATTTTTACCTCAGTTTCCTCATCTGTAAATTGGGGATAATAATAGCACCTACCTCCCAGAATTGTTGTGAGGATCAAAGGAGATAATAGTTGTAAAGCACTTAGCCCAGTGCCTGACACATAATAGGAACTATGTAAATGTTAGCTATTATTACCTAGGAACACATAGCTAGTGTCAGAGTGGATTTGAACTGAGGTATTCTAACATGAAATCCAACATTCTACCTCCCTTTCTATAAAGCAGTTTCTTTTTAATGTGCTTTCTTTTGCTTTTGCTCTTAATAGCCATGAAAAAATGCAAATAATCTAATATACAAAAAAGAATTTTGCTTTATTTTAATGAAACTGAGAATTTCTGTTCCTATAGTTTAAAACCTGCCTTACTTCTTAGGGTGGTCATGAAGGACAAATGAGGTAATTTATACTAAAGTGCTCTTAAATGTACAAAGTTGTTTTCAACCCTACAGCTGTAGTAATATAAATATCCTTAGAGACCAATAGGAGTCTTATAAGATCATATACTCACAATCTGGTTTGGCCAAAGACTATGCAACTTGGGGTCATCTGTAGCATTTAGCACAAACAAGTAGTATGGTGTAATAGTAATGTTAAGACCTGAATTCTGGTCTCAGCTGTACCACTTTGTAGTTAGGTGACAAATTATTTTACCTCTTTCAACCTTAATTTCCTAATCTGTAATATGGGTATGATAGTTTTGGGGAAACAAACGAGATAATATTCAAGAAGACATACCAAAGAAGCATGCTACAAATGCCAGCTGTAAAAATTGCCTTTTTAAGGAAGTCAACAGCATGTTGTTCAGTTACATTTCAGTCATGGATAACTCCTTGTAACTCTATGTGAGGTTTTCTTGGGAAAGACAGTCATACAGCTAGTAAGACTGGATTTGAACTCAGGAAGAAGAGTTTCCCTGACTCCAGGCTTGGCATACTATTCGCTATGCCACCTAACTTCCCCAGCTGTAAAAATATATCAGTTCTGTCAAATCAGAATCATAATAGTGCTACTAACTGAGAGGTAGCATGGCATTGTAGATTAGAGGACTAGCTCTGAAACTCAGGAAAGACACTTACCCTCTCAATGCACCAGGCAGTTCTCTAAGACTATAAACTACAGTGAAGGCACTTACCTGTATTAATAGAAGGAGTTTTGTTACCCAGGACTAATCCCTACCTTACAGTTGTAGCACCAGTGAAATCAGAAATCTAGGCCTTTTCCTTATCACCTGTCTCACGGAGTTATTTTGAGGAAAGCACTCTATTAATTCCAGAGTGCTTTATGAGTACCCATTTTTATTATTATTGTTTCCCCAAATACCCAGGTAACATTACAACTTAGCTTATCTTTGCAGTCAATTTATGGAATCTGAAGAGAAGCCAAATGCTGTTTGTTATTTTCTCTCACATACACTAGATAAATGAATGAACACACTTTTTAGAGTGCTTACTTTCCATTGCACAATGTTTTCATCAGACATATATGTAGGGGTGGAAAATAGACAGCCTACTTTTTTTCAAAAACTGTTTTTACCAACCTAGCATCTCCCAAAGAAGGACAGTCATTGTAATATTAAATCTGTGTTATTTTCTAGTCACCTAGAATAAATTCTAAGCCACTGGATATTTCTAAGACTGATTTATATCAAGATTTTACAAAGTAGCTCTCTCTCTCTTTGTCTGTGTGTGTGTGTGTATGTGTGTGTGCAAAATGTATAACCAAAAAAAAAAAAAAAGCTAGCCTAAAACCCAGGTGACTGGCTGGCCTGGAGGTACTATAATACATGAGATTTCAGACCATGAGAATCTAACTCTGTGGATTGAGTTTTCTATACAAATTTAGAAATCCTTTCACCATATGCAGGGTTCCACTATAAACTGATATGCCATTTTCCCCTTGGTTCTCAAATTCTACTATAAAACAGAGTGAATGATACAGACGTTATTTCTCTATTAGGAATTTAAGACTTAAGATAGAGACTTTTTTCCTCTGGAAAAAAAAAAATGTGAATCTATGCTGTTCCAACATTTGGAAAATGATTTCTCTTATGTTAAAGTAGAAAAATGAATACCAGAGACTACCAAAAGGGCAGTAAAACGCGAAGTAGTTAGGTGGAGCCCCACAGATTCCAGAAGTCTGTGAATTCAGAGGTTCCCAAGTTTGAAAAATAAAATGTCTGTTTATTTTGTTCTTAACACATTTCTAATATGTTTTTGCAGGTCGTTCTTTATTAACAAGAGAAAGCTATTTTTATATTATTGCCAAGAGACTTTAGAAACTAACAGCCTGATCAAAATAATAACTTCCTGCAACAAACTGAATAACTGGTTCAAAGAAATTTCATTCTATGCCTCCCCCCGAAAATGTAAATTAAGAGATTTTAGTATTCCTGACATAAAAGAAGAGCTTTGGTAATTTTTTTACTAAATCAACATGCCCCACTTTCTGGAAGGCATTATCTAGTGTGGGTATAATAATGTCTCTTCTTTCAAATGCCTTTCAACGTGCTTCCCTAGTCATACATCATTCACAAATATTATCTGTTTAAGGTTTCTTTAAAATAGATAGGGAAATAAGGAAAGACAGAAGGAAGGAAAGAAGGAAGGAAGGAAGGAAGAAAGGAAGGAAGGAAGGAAGAAAGGAAGGAAGGAAGGAAGGAAGGAAGGAAGGAAGGAAGGAAGGAAGGAAGGAAGGAAGGGAAGGAGGAAGGAAGAAAGAAAGGAAGGGAAGGAGGAAGGGAAGGAGGAAGGGAAGGAGGAAGGAAGGAAAGAAGGAAGGAAAGAAGGAAGGAAGGAAGGAAGGAAGGAAGGAAGGAAGGAAGGAAGGAAGGAAGGAAGGAAGGGAGGAAGGAAGGAAGGAAGGAAGGGAGGAAGAATATCTGAAAATGAAGAATTAAATACAATTCATATTTATACACATAGTAAGGATGAAACATGAACTGGTTTCACTTATACTTCTGAAAGCTAACACATACAAAGTAGGAAATACTTTACTAATGGTGCTAACTCTAACATTATGGACTCCTCTGTCACAAAAATACAACAAAATATATCTCCCAGTTGTAAGTTTTCTGCACTAAAAATGCAGAATCTTCCTCCAGTTAAAAAAATACTATAAAGTCACCTTACAGGCTAAACTGTGGTCTTAAATGTTATTATGAAAAGATTTTTAAAAAAAACAATGTGAAATAGCAACAGCACATATATATGTGTGTGTGTGTATGTATATATGTACATATATATATATGTACATATATATACATACATACCCTAATTTTTAGAAATTCTTTAACTATCTGCACCACTGGATTATTTAGAAATGTACTTATTAAGATTTTCCCCACTGGGGAACCAGCACTGTTAGTAAAGGGGAAAATATAAAAGAAGATTTTTTTTTATTGCAAAAGGAAAGAAATTACTCCAGAGTCCTTTTCCAAAGTAAAATAAAAACTTAAAATGCAAGTAATGGCAAAGTCAACTAATTGGGCTGCCTCATCATTAATAGGCAAATTTATGCCAAATGAATTATTTTAAGACTTCAGAAATAGTCAACCTAGAATTATCAAAGAGTTGAGAGGGCCATTTTCTCAGCTCTAGCCTCCCTGATTTATTCATGTTCTTAACTGACAAAGCTACAACAGGAAATTTATCCAACATATGTTCAAAAAGAAAAGAAAATATTGTCCTAAGTATTTTGAAAAAGAATAGATTTTTTTTTCTGATTCAACAATTTTACTTAATATATAGTTCATGACTTACTTCATGGTGGATTTTTTCCTACATACACACACACACACACACACACACACACATGCATATACACAAATACATATACATGTATATGTATGTGTATATATGTGTATATGTTTATGTATAAATGTGTGTATACATATATATTCATATATATATACATATTTCTCTTTGAAAATAAATTTATTAACATCCATAACTCTTTTAAGAAGTCATTTGGTACAATGCAAAGACCACTGAACCTGCAGATAGACTTGAAATAGAATCCTGATTCTGTCAGTTACCAGTTGTTTAATCACTGGTAAGTCATTCAACTCCCTAGGTCTCCATACTCTTATCTCTAAAATAGAGATAATAAAACTTACACTATTTGCTTCAGAATAGGGAAGCAAAATAAGAAGATAAATTATTTAAAGTGCTTTGTAACCATAAAGTCAAATATATAGAAAGAGCTGATCTAGTGATTTTATTGGTATAAGAAACTCCCAGAGAGCAAACACACATTACCAGTGCAGGTTCCCCAAATATTCTCTGATTTATAATCTTAAAAAGTTGACTAGGGCACTGAGAGGTTAATCAAATTTCCCAGAGTCACACAGCTACTGTATATATATATATATGTACATATATATACACACATACATGCACATACATGCACACATATACATACACATGCATATATGTGTGTATGTGTGTGAATGTGTGTGTGTGTGTGTGTGTGTGTGTGTATCTCATAGTTAAGGCTTGAACCTCTTCCGGTCTCTGAGATCAGCTCTCATTCTACTATCATGGGCTACTTCTCTCTGTCTCTCTGAGTCTAGGTCTCTGTCTCTGTCTTGTTTTCTCTATCATTATCTTGCACACACGCACACACACACACGTAGATAGACAGATAGACAGATATAGATACAATTTAAAATTTGTAATTTTAAATTTTAAAATATCCTATCTCCAACTGGACCAGAAGCCCTACTAAACTGAACAGTGGAGGCACATGGCTAATCTAGCCTTCCCCCCCTCCCCAAAAAAGGAAGATTTTGGTAAAAATTACCTCAGAAGAGAACACCCAAAAATGACTTTTCATGGCTGCTGTTCTGCCACTCAGGCTTCTCCAACTCTTTCTGACCCCCATGGACCATGACATGCCAGGCCCTTCTATCCTTCACCATCTCCCAACGTTTGTCCAAACTCATGTCCATTGCTTTCATTACACTGTTCATCTCATCCTCTGCCATCCCCTTCTCCTTTTGCCTTCAATCTTTGCCAACATCAGGGTCTTTTCCAATGAGTCCTGTCTTCTTATTATATAGTAAAAATATTTTAGCTTGAGCTTCAGTTTTTGACCTTTCAATGAATCGAACGAATTAATTTAAATATTGGCCGATTTGATCTCCTTCCTTTCAAGGGACTTTCAAAAGTTTTCTCCAGCATCACAATTTGAAAGTATCAGCTCTGCAGCACTCAGCTGTCCTTATAGTCCAGTTTTCACAGCCATACATTGCTTTGACTCTATGGGTGTCTGTCAGCAAGGTTATGCCCCTGCGATATACCTCCCTTGCCAAGGAGCAAGTATCTCGTAATTTCATGGCTGCAGGTACTATTTGCAGCGATCTTTGAGCTCAAGAATATAAAATCTGAGACTTCTTTCATTGCCATGATTTTAGGTTTGTTTTTTGTTTTTTTTTTTTTGTGGAGCTTCAGGTCAGCTTTCATACTTTGTCTTTCCCCCCTCATCAAGAGGATTCTTAATTCTTTTTTACTTTCTGCCATAAAAGCAGTATCATCTGCATATGTGAGATTGGTGATATTTCTCCCAGCAACCCAGCTTTTGATTCATCCAACCTGGCATTTCACACGATGTACATTGAATATAAGTTAAATAATTTTAAACTAATCAGTTGTTCCATATTTAGTTCTAACTGTTGTTTCTTGACCCACATGCAGGTTCCTCAGAAGACAAGATATTCTGATACTCCCATCTCTTTGAAGAGTAGCTATATATTGTTGTGGTTCATACAATCAAAGGTCTTAGTGTAATCAATGAAGGAGAAATACATTTTTTTTCTGGAACTTCCTTGCTTTTTCCATAATTCAGAGAATGTTAGCAATTTGGTCTCTAGTTCCTCTGCCTCTTCAAAACCCAGCCTACTCTTCTGGTAATTCTCCAGTCACAAATTGCTGAAGCCTAGCTTGTAGAATCTTAAGCACAATCTTGCTGGTGTGTGAAATGAACCTACTAGTTCAGTAACTGGAACATTCTTTGGCATTATCCTTCGTTAGGATTGGGACATTAACTGATCTTTTCCAATGTAGTGGTCACTGTTGGGTTTTCCAAATTTGATAGCATATTGAGCGCATTTTAAAGCACCATCTTTAGGATTTTAAATAGCTTGGCTGGAATTCCATCACCTCCACTAGCCTCATTGCTAGCAATGTTTTCTAACATCCACTTGACTTCATTCCCCAGAATGTCTGGCTCTAGATCAGTAGTCACACCACTGGCTGTAGGTTATGTTGAGATTTTCTAGTATAGTTCTGTATATTCTTATCACTTCTTAATCTCTTCTACTTCTTTTAAGTCTCTACCATTTTTGTCTTTCATTATGGCTATTTTTTGTGCATGAAATATTCCCTTGATATCTCTGATTTTCTTGGAGAGATCATTTGTCTTTCTCATTCTGTTGTTTTATTTCTCTGCATTGTTCATTTAAGAAAACCTTCTTATCTCTCCTTGTTATCATCTAGAATTCTACATTCAGTTGGGTATATCTTTCCTTTCTTCCTTTCCCTTTCCCTTTCCCTTTCCCTTTTACTATGCCTTTAACTGACTGAAAAAAAAATTTGGCTATGCCAGAAAATGTGTTATTCTTTCATAACTCATACTAAAAACTATCTTTGTGGTTCATAGGCTTATGGATTTGACCTCAGTTCTGAACCTCAGAGCAGCTGCAGTAGCCCAGAAAATTTACTAAGGAAATTGGATTTATAAGTGAAGAAAATAAACAGTTCTGGAAACTAGGAAATCAGTACAGACTAGCCTCATGAATTATTCCTGAAGTTCATTAAGGTTTCCAAAGTTCTATGTGGTCTTCAGATATATGCATTTCTCACACCAAAATGTTCCATGCCAACTCCTAGGTGGATACATCCCTTCTTTCTATGGTTTTCTACATTAGAATTGAATCTGCATGCCAAGTGGTTTTTTTTAATTCAGCCTTCAAACTGATATCTCCATAATATATAGATAAACAATGGGGTATAATGAATCAAGAACTGGCCTCAAAGTAAAAAAGACCTGGGTTCAGATCTGACACATATTGACCTTGTATTCTTGGACAAGTCACCTATCCTCTCAACGCCCGAAGTAACTCATTAAGCATACAAGTTGTAGTTCAAATCTTAGAGCTGCAGCAATATAGGGAGATTTTTCATGGAGAGATAGCTGCACCAGTGAAACCACAAGTCCATTTTGAAAATAAATATAATGTAAAATATGTGAGTGCAGTTAGAAACATTCAGAATATCAACTTTGGCTTTCCTCAAAATGTTTGTTATCACCCATGGTACAGTAGGGAACAAAAGCAGCTGTCTACCACATTTCCATGTCGACTACCTATCTAGATTCCAGTAGAACTAAAACCAAAAACAGTGATAAATACCATATTTAATTTCGGTCCACTGTATGATTTATGCTAGGTCTTCCGCTTAATTCTCATGAACTTCTCTATGATTTTTTTTTGAGAACAAAGCCATGTTGTACGAGTGCATGCCACAGAAAAGAGCAGTATGAAAATGAAGTTTCTAGCAAAGAAAACAAACTGAAAAGCAAAAATATCAAGTTCTCTTGGGTTCTTCTACCCACCAAGTCACAAAGCCAGATCAGATATGATCCATGTGAAAGTCGTCAAGCGTGCAGGTGTCAGAACTTCTCAGGGTGAGGTGGCTTGTCAAAGTTAACACAGAAAGTAAATAGCAGAGCCCCAGTTTGAATACAGTCATGCTATAACTGCTTCAGAGTAAGGAATTTCCTTACTTTAGAGGAAATCATTTCCTCTGTATTCTTCAATTTAATCCAATAAACATTAATAAGTGTCTACTAAGTACTAGGGGCTATGCTTGGCAAAGTCATAGTTTTACAAATTGAATTGAGATGTAAATTATGCCCTGAAGTAATATATGATCTTTGAATTTTGAGACTTCCATGTTTGAATATCCTCACATGAGGGACTTCCTCCCATTAAGACTTCATACTCTCATGCTATTAGACTCTTGTCTATGTTTTCCAATAAATTATTCACCATGGTTCCACCCAACACGATATTGCCCATCTAGTTCTCTTGTCAGTGTGGGCTTGACAAAGGAGCATACAGACTGCCCATTGAATATTTTTTGCTCTCTTTATAGAATCAATATAGCTGGGTTGTTTCCTAGTTATATGCAATACAGTCACATACATATATATTTGACATAATGCATAATAGTAATCCTATTCTAAGACACACACATATATATACATGTATATAGATATGGATATCTTTAATATAACTATGACTACTGACATTCAATTTTTGTTAAGTAAAATGCTGCATCTTATTTACACCCACCATGCATCTCTCTATTGTCCTTCAGGTGATGCAAAAGTTTAATGCTTCAGAGACTGTGGTATTCTATGACACAGCTATACACTATCATCAGAAGATTACTTTGTTCTGAAACAAAGATGAACCTTTGTTTAAGGGAAAACCTGGGAGCATCAGATGTACCATCTAATGCAACCTAGCCCCTTCTCTCCAGCTTGCTCAAATCTGTTTCCAATCCATTGTCCCTCGACAGTGTCTTGAGACATATATACTGATGGGCCATCTTGATGGGCTTCCATCCTACTACATAGGAGAGACTGGCCAGCAGATATTTTCGATCCATCTCACTTTTCCTGAGTGGATAGTTACTCTGAACTCTTTGGAGTGACTGAAATACAAATGTAATCCAATAAGGGAGAAAAGAATTATGCAAACAGTCATAGGACTGATATTACATCATGGCAAGTGTAAAGGGAGATGACCAGATAAAGAACCATGAGAGACTGGAAGTAAAGATGATAACATCACATATGGGAAAAGACACTGAATTTGGAGTCAGAGGGCCATAGTATAATCAGACTTGGGACTTATTGTCAAGAACTTGGCCTATTATAGGGTTAAAAGAAAGATATGCCAATTGGACCTTTGCACAGGAAGGTTTTCTTACTATCTTTCCCTGGGAGGGGTGGGGGGAAGAAGAGGCACTTCATGTCAACGCTATAGGAATTTGTGAAAGTATCAGAAAGTAGCCAGAAGTCTGGTTTATATACTTTTGAGGGGTTCTAAAGAAAGTGAGATTTTGCTTCCCAAATCCTAAGGACCCTAAAGAGAGATTAGAAGCAGGATATAAAGGTACCAGCAAAGGAGAGAGAGCACCTTATCATCAGATTTCTTTGCACATCACTGTTCTTGACTGAGGGCAAGGCAGCTGAGTGCTCAGTAGATAGATTACTGGGCCTGCAGTGAGGAAAATCTGAGTTCAAATCCAACCACAGATATTCACAGATATAGTCGCTTAATTTCTGTTTGATTTAACCCACTGGAAAAGGAAGTGGCAAATCATTTCAGTATTTTTGCCAAGAAAACCTCATATGGGGTCTCAGAGAGTTGGACATGACTGTGGGAATCAACAACAACTCTTGACTGAAAGTGGTGGAGAGATATGAACTCAGGATGCACCTCATCTCTCTTTCTGCTAGGCTAGGAGCCGCAGCAAGCTGCAGTGGGCCAAGACCTCTCCTAAGCTTCTAGTCAAGAAACTATATCATTTCCCTACTTTGAGAACTGATGGAAAGGCGACCATTGAGGGCCACAAGTACAGAGTCTCTTCTGGGCTGCTCCTCATTAAGAATGTAGTCTCATATTTTGATATTTTGACAATTCCATATTCAGGAGTTAGAATATTCTTTCTTTGAATGAAGATTGAAAGACAGGGGTAGAGGGAGAGGGAAAGAAGATCCTTTTTGCCATATAAATATGCTCAATCAAAACAAATTTCTATACTTCCATTTCTGAAACTTTGTGTTTTATTTTGCATATTAATCCATCATATATTTGTCTTGAGGTAGACAGCATCCTTCATCAGCCCTCTGCAGTCATGACTGATTATTTAGTAGATTAGAATTCTTAATTCTTTCAGAATTGTTCACTTTTACAATATTGATA